>NC_080774.1:12585606-12888636 GCF_020826845.1 Diceros bicornis minor
GATGGTTCAGTCACTTTGGAAAACAGTTTGGCAGGTTCTCAAAATGTTAAACATAGACTCACCATATGACTCAGCAGTTCCCCTCTTAGGTATTTACCCAAGAAAAATGCAACATACATCCACATAAAAGTTGTGCAAGAATGTTCGTAGTAGTCATTAAGTGAAAACAACTCAAATATCCATCAGCTGGTAAGCAGATAAACAAAATATGGTCTATCCATGCAATGAAACGCTATTGGGTAATAAAAAGAAGCAAAGCATGGGTACTCTCTACGACATAGATGGACCTCTGAAATATTATGTTAAGTAAAAGAAGCTAGATGCAAAAGACTATATGTTGCATGATTCCATTTATATGAATGTCCAGAAAAGGCAAATTTATAGAGAGAGCGGGTATATTAGAGGTTGCTGGGAGAACAAGAAGTAACTACAATTAGGCACAAGGATTCTTTTTGGGGTGATGGAAAAGTTCTAAAATTAGATTCTGGTGATGATTGTACAACACTGTAAATATATTAAAAACATTTAGTTGTTTCCTTTAAGTGGGTAAGTTTTATGATACATAAATTACTTCTTGATAAAGCTGTTAAAAAAAAAAAAAGAAATGAGGTTGGGGAACAAATGGCCTGCATCCCCGGTAGATGGGTCTTTTTCCATGACCTACAGGGTGAAATCCTGCCTCTGTGTCATTGTTTTTATCATTTCTTCTGCCTACAACACCCTCCCCGCCATGCATTTAAAAGGTAGGCTTCTGTTTCACAACCTCTTAGTCATCTAGTCGTCTGCAACTTTAGGCACCAGGGATTTCTTTTTTCTATGAACTTCTATTCTCAAGGCCTGACATTGCCTGGATTCACACTACCCCTGGCTTCACTTCCTGATACTCTTCCCCTCGCTTGTGCATTCTCACAACTGACCTACTTTCCTTTATTTAATCATGCCCAGCGAATCTCACCTTAGGTCTTTGCATTCACTGTTCGCAATTCCTGAAATCCTCTTTCCCCACATCTCTGCAAAGCTCATTGACACCCCTCCTTCAGGTCTCCCCTTCTAGGTTGCTTTCTTGTAGAGATCACCCCTGACAACTCTTTCTAAAATAGTGTGTCAGTCCCAAATATCTTCTGTTCCTCCCCAGATCACCCTCCACCTTTCCCCACCCTCTTCTCTGCGTCTGGAAACTGACTTATACGGACAGCATCAATGGGCTCCCTTGCTCTCTGGCTTCTGGCTGGGTTTGGCCAATAGGAGGCCCTGGTTGCAGTCGGGGGGAGGAGGAGAATGAGCCCAGGGTATTTATCCCCTGGATCCATTGCTGTAAGATGCACCAAGCTGGATGTGTCCCTCAACTAAAAGGCTGTTGTTCCTCTCCAGACTGCGGGCTCTACATGATCTTATCCATCCCGTCCTCCCCTGAGCCCTTCTAGGCATGGATGTAGTAACAGCTCTTTGCAGCTAGCCCTGGGTTACTGTACTACCTCTTATGGTTCCCTAACATACCAGCCTTTGTAAATAGTCTCTTTGTAAGTAAATCCTCTTTGTGTCATTGTATTTCAAGTGTGCAGTTTCCCATTGAGATCCTGACTAACACAACCTCCCTCTCCTTCTCCCGATTCTTGATCCTTTCCTTCCCTTGCTTTATTTTTCTTCCTAGCTTCATATATTTATGTGCTTATTCTCTGTTTCTCTCTATTAGTCAGGACAATTAACTCTAATTGCCGCAACAGACAAACCCCCAAATCTCAGTGCCTAGCTCAATAAAAGATTATTTCTCTCTCATGGCCTAGTCCTCCATGCTTGGGCAGGCCTTCTCCATCCTGATGCTGATCTATTAGAGCATGTGGTCCCCAGGGTCATCACAGTGGAGAAAGAAAGGACTGGAGAGTCACATGGGAGTGTTTTTAAAGGCTGGTTCTTTTCTGCTCACATTCCCATTGAGCAGAATCGAGTCACTGGACCCCACCCTTATTTCAAGGGCAGAAGGTAAACGTGGAGGAACACATGGGGATTTGGTGAGCACCATTGCTCTGCCATACGCCCCTAGGATAACATAAGCTCTCTGAGGGAAGGGACTTAATTTAGTCCCTACTGTCCCCAGCACCCATCACGTGCTGAACACAGGATGGTCTTGAATACATGAATAGATGAAGATATGAATGAATGACAGATTTCTGCCTGGAACTCTCATTGGATTCTTAGCAATGTGCTATGTTGCCACATTCGTTGTCGTGAGGGTGAGGACCCTATTTTGTTAATTCCATTTTCAATCTTACTAGGGTAGGGCCTAATCTTGACATTCTTTAGATCCATTCTTCAATACCATCTCAAGTCCCTTGTAGATATCCTTCGCTTCGTCCCTTGAGGACAATGACTCCTGTATTTACCATAGTTCCCAGAAGGAAAACTGAAAACAAGACCCTAATTTATTCTACATGGTTTCTGTTCTTTCATTACTTGAATGATTTTACAAATGCTTCTTTACCTAACACCCTTACCATGTGCCAAGAATTAGATTCCTTGCCTCCCTCTCGTGCTTTCTCTCCCTAATCCACTTTAATTTTCAGAAACTTTTAGGGCCTTGAAGTAGTCACCCTGATGATCCTAGCATCCAGATATAACAGCTTCTAGGTACATCTGAGAAAATCCCACAAGCTACTTTTTCTAGGCCGGTTTGTGGGGAGTCTGCAAGATGATGACTTTGTAAGCCAAAATCTAGCTTCTTGGTCGTGGACTCTATCCTCTAGATTTGGCTTTGGTCCCAAGAGGATTTGGAGATGGAGTCTGGATGCCTCCATATAGGCTCAACACCCCTGCTGGGGACACAGCTCAAACCACAGATCTTGGGGCCTCATTTTCCGAGTTGTGTTCCGTGGGAGTTCTATAAGACGTCAAAAGTGTTCAACAGAAAGGGTTTCCTGGTGAAAGAAATTTGGATAAACTGCCTAGGACATCCTCCTTTTGGAAATTCACAACACAAAGCACAATATTAAAGGCTCTGAAAAGGCCTACAAATAAACAAACAAAAAAAGCAAGCAAACATATTTAATTTTGTTTAGCCTAGTTTATCCCAAACTTATTTAACCATGGATCCTTTTTTTGTACAATATGTGTTAACATCTTGTGGACTTAACAATCCTTCTGAGCATAGTTTTGGAAACTCTGTCTTTACCTATGTGATTTCCAATTCTTACGTCCGTCCTGCAAACTTTTCCATATGTCAGAATTAAGGCTCAGAGAAGTGAAGTAGCTTGTGCACAGTAACTTAAACTCATGAGATTCATAGCTGGAATTTGAGCCCAGGCCTGATGGATCGAAAGCCCGTATTTTTTGCCTCCATCCTCTACTATTCCCAAGGTATAGTGAATTGCCTGGAATTTGTTTTAATTATTTGATAAAAATAATGTGTGATTAATCATTGATTGCCTGTCAGTGGATGCTATCCTGAAGAACTCAAAGACAGTTCATTCTCAGCTCCAACAGTCTGCTTTGCATTATCGATTTGTTAAGGAACTCTCTTCTTTGTAGAGCTGTGCAAAAGGAAACTTCCATCCAGACTGTCTGAATTATCCAAAAATTCTGAACTGATGGCATCCAAATGAATAAGACTTTACAGAACAGCATTTGGAGAGTTGATTGGATTTGTCAGTTTTCCTGTGGATATGAAGTCCTGGGTGGCTTGCCCGAAAGTACGTTACAACATAAATAATCACCACGTTTTCAGGTGAATTCCACAGAGTGCATGGGAAAAGGAAAACTCTGGCTATTTGTTCAGGAATCTGCAGGCTATCTGAAAAAACCCTTCGTATAGTCCCAAAGTGTGAGCTCAGCGATGAGGGTGTTTGGAAAAAAACAGATTCATTTATTTTTGAAGCCAAAATACTTTCCAGCAATGAGTGTTAAGATTTAACAGCCAAGAAGGTCAGGGTGATGAACTTCCAAGTGTTCACGGACCCTAGGCGCCCAGTCAACTCCCCAAACTGAAAAGCTAGAGGGTCAGAAAGCAAGGAAAACATGTTTTTATAACTAAAAAGATTATGTCTTGGATCGATTTATTTATTTCTTTATTTCCCACAAAGGGGTATTTAGGATGTCATGTCTCTTGGCTTTCTGATCTCTTCTTCTTCTATTTCAGGGCGGGTGAGATAGGGGGCAAGGCCTTGCAAAACCAGACTTGGACCTTTCTCGTTGATATTTTTCAGAGGCTGCATGCTGGTGATGAAAGATCTGACCCAGGAATTTGAAGTTCATAAGTGGGGTAGGGTTGTGAGGGGGAGTTGGGAGGCCTCCCACCCCCAGCTTCTGTCTGTCCCCATTGGCTGGACTCCAGCTACTCCCAGGAGGAGGGTTGGGTCAGTGCTGGAGTTCACTAGTGGATCCATCTTCCCTTACAAGGAAATGGCTTTTGCTTCTTTCTGGGATTTGGGGTGTGGGAGGTGTTTATGGTTTATTCTCAGCAGAGCTTTGAATGGGTGTCAGTATCCACTCATTCACCCAGTGGGTACTAATTGAGCATCTACTCTGTGCCTGGCACTCTGCTAAGCACTGAGGATGTTGGGAATAGCAACACCATCTCTCTCCTCTTGGGAATTCCTACATTTTTTGAATTATGTGACTACTCCCGCTGTGGGCGGCTTAAACTCAGAGAAGGATCATCTCTTCCAATCCTCCTATTTTACAGATGGGATGACAAATGTCCAGAGAGGAGGAAGGGGCTTTCTCAAGGTCACATAGTGGGTTAGTTACAAAACCTGGAGAAGGATCCAGTTTTCTTGCTGTCTAACCCAAAGCTCTTTCCTTTGTACCATGTTACCTCTTACAGTTCATTCAATTAGTCTTTGCTGAGCCATCACTAGGGGCCATAAACTGTGTTAGGTGCTGTATTAAACTCAAAGATGTGACTCAAGAAACTGAAAATCCAAGCTGGAGGTGATGGACCCTTAAGCCATTAATTGGGAAATGTGGAAGAGAAAGTGTAGACTTGGGAATCAGATAAACTTGGATTCAAATTCTGGTGTTCCATTTGCTCGTGTTCTTTCGAGCAAGTTATTTAGCCTTTCTGAGCCTCAGTTTTCTCATTTTTAAAACAGGAATGGTGATAGTACCTACTGCCTATGAGTGTTGGGAAAAGAAGTAATAATATATGGAAAATATTTTGCAAAGTGCCTGGCACAAAATAGGGAAACCTGCATGGTTGTCGCGAATAATAACTACTGTGATCAATGCTATAGACAGTTATATGTACAGAGTTCTGGAAATATGTAAGAAGGAGCAGCTAATTATGCCCCCAGGGAGGGATGAAAAAGGGGATCTCTCTTTTGATTGGATTTTTCTGCCTGATTTGTGTGTGGGGAGGGTATATATTTTATGGCTGAAATCTTTCTACAGACATTTCTACTCTAAGAAGTTTATTTTCCTATAAGAAGTGACTACAAAGATAGAGCCACAAACTGATGTAAATGTAGAACAGGACTCTCCCATGGCTGACCAGCCAGATGATGAGTTCTCTTGGTGGGTATGTCCACGTGCTCCAAGTACAGGGATAACCCATGTCCAGAGGATGATCCAAGACACAAGATCATCTCAAAACATCTTATGAATCATCAGAGATCAATGAGTTGAGTCATCCAGGATTATATACATTTTTTTTGTGTGTTGGAATGCTTTGAAAATTGGTAATGGTGTAGAGTTCATTCTCTGATGATGCTCATAGCAGTGGGTCTTGACAAGCTTTTCCCAAAGCCTGCTTTGTGGAACACTAGACCCATGATATGCTCAGTAACTTTGGGCAAAACATATACTCAGATATTCCCAGTGTACCTTAGAGCTAATGTAATTTGTGATCCATAAGGAAAGGATCCCATTTACATTCTTTAACCCAGTGGAATTTTCTTTAATCCCTACTTTATAAGGTCCTCAAATGCAGGAATTTTACCTGTCTTTTTCTCTATTGTATCCCTGCAACTAGCACAGTCTAGGATGTAGTGTCCACTTAATACATATTCATTAAACATAATTATATATTTCCCAAACTTACTTGACCAGTGAAGCTCCCTTCTCTCCACAGAAGGGAGAAATAAAGGAAATTTTCCTTCAAACCAAAATTTGTTCCAGATGGGGCTACAAAGGTGCCTTTGAGTGGGACTGGGGTGGGGGGAAATGGATGGGGCTCCACACCTTGTCCCAACCAGAGCATCCTTGCCTTCATGATAACTGCTTTATATATTAAGATTTCTTTTGAGTTAAGAATTATATGTTTATAACAAGTTTGAAATGTACTATTTTCATAGGAATTGCATCCCTGGGGGATGTTGATATAATTGAAGGGAACAATCAAGGTTGGGCTTGACAGATTTAGCTAGATGTGTTTTAGGAAAAAATGTAACTCTAAAACTCATTTGATTATGGATTCATTCATTCATCTATTTTTATTGAATGTCTCTATATGCCAGATACTCTTCCAGACTTTAAAGATACCGGTACATATGAGAGACAAGGACTCTGACCTCAAGGAGCTTACAGTTTGGAGGGAGGAGAAAGATACTGGTTAATAAACTGGTAAACAATCATATAACAAGCATGATTTCATACAGAGACACACACTAGGAAGATGATATAATGAGATAAAAGTAAGAGTAGTGCTAAGGCAAGGGATGGTGAAAAAAGATCTCTACTGGGAGAAGCCATTTGAGTTGAGACCCAAAAGACATCTGGAGACTAGAAGGGAGGGCGTCCTGGCTGGAGGGGACAGCAAGTGCAAAGATACTGAGGCAGGAACGAAATTGGTGTGCTCAAAGAACATAAGACAAGCCAGTGTGGCCAGAGTATAGCAAGCGAGGGAGTGAAATGAAACTGAAAACGTTGGCAGAGGGCCGCGTCTGGCTCATCCATCATGTCAGTGCCAAGAAGTGTGTCTGGCAAAGAGCTGGTACCGTGAATATTTGCTGAATGTGCATATTAATACAATTAATTACATCCCTTGGTTCCTATTCTCTACAATCTTTGCCATTGTTTATGCATATTTTATAAAATAAAGCTAGTTAAAAAAAAAACACAACTGGATACTGTTTTTGCTCTTTTGTTAAATATGACCATATCCATGGGGTCAGTGTAAGAGGTGATTTGACATTGACTGTCCCCCTCAAATCTAAGATTTAGGTGATAAGTACTGCCCCATTAACTGCCTGGAGATGCAGAGGAATTGCCATCTACTTCAGAAGGACTCCCTTTAAGGAAAGAGGCCTAGGAAGAGCCAATGATGTGGCCAGTGTTACACAGGGCACTTGTCCAATACCAGGAGTGGGGACCCCCCTTCTCACCTTGTGATCGAGCTCGTGTCTGGAAGGATTAGCTGATCCATTTAACTCCATTTACTTTGACGTGCTCACACTTGAACCTTCCCCAGTACAATGTGCTCAGTTCCCAAAATATGGGATTTTAAGTGAAACCCTGACATTTAGCTCTAGGGCTAAACAGCAATACTTAAATCCCCCAATTAGAAGCAGAGATGGAGATGAAATGGTCCCAAGGAATCTGGAGACACAACAGTTTCAAAAGGCAGCAACAGGCTGGGGCAGAGAGAGAGAAGTTTTAGATCTCACAACAGGAATGCAAAGCTAAATGAGAACCATTCGAAAGCTCTGGGGGTTATAAAGTGGAATTCCCTCTTGTACAGTACACAAGAGTTATTAAGTGTGTATATGAGACTCCTGTTTTACTTCATGTACATGATTATTTTATACAGGCGAGTTTGGAAAGAATTATAGGCTGAGAGCTGGCCAAGATGCAAGATGAGCAGCAGGGAATGGGGGTGGTGGTTGCAATGTCATTGTTGGAAGCTTGGGCTACTTGGAGAAAGCAACGTGGGGTCCATCACTGGCCAACGGGTTAGGGAGAAAGAGAATGCGGAGTTGGATTCTATATGGGCTTATCTCCTATAGGAGATTTTGGGCTTGGTTTTCATGGGAAAGGGCCAGATTTGAGAACTAAAGGAGCAGAACCTGAGACCAAGCCCAGCAAACTGAATTTGGTCCACTAATGTCTAGAGACCAAGATAAAGAATTGATTTGATTTGCCTGGCTTTAACTCATGAGAGAGACCACAGGCCATTCTCAACACACTCAATGGTTTCAAAAGTGAGAAATACACTATCTTTCTGAAAGAGGTCCAGGAGGCAGGGAGCTGGGAATAAAGGACTGCTTTTAGGAGAGACCCAATTACCAACAGCCTGGGCTGGTTGCGTCTTTCCTGAAAGTGGTGAGAGGCCACGGAATTGGTCTACCCAGCTCTTCCTGGGTTATGTTCCTGTATAAGGAGGCAGGGCTCTGGCAACAGAACAATTTGGATTCCTAGTTTTGCTTCTAACTCTGTGACCTTGAGAAAGTTAACTAATCCCTCTGAGCCTCAGTTTCACCACTTGTAAAATGGGGATTAAAACAGCTATTTATAACAACTATATAACATGGCAGAGGTTATGCAAAGTTGCGTTCCGTTAAGTAATAGTCATCAAATCAATAACAGTGATTGTATTACTAATAATTTTAAAGAAGGATGATTGATTGGGCTGGGGTGTGGGGTAGTACTGGTGTTGTGCATGATATCTCTTGTATCATGAGTGGGGGTCTCTTATTGTCTGTTCTTTGTGACCTGGGCTCACTTTGGTACGGCTACAAAAGCCTTACAAAGTTCATTGAGTTGGCAAAGTGGTTTTATAACTTGAAAGAGGTTGTCTTCCTAGTGACTGACCTCTCAGTCCTGGATGATGGAGATTCTGTAGACTCTGGTCTGGCTAAATGCCAACCACATCAGAGCCCAAAGCTCTCCTCTTGGGTACCCCCAAGGTGTGCTTGAAGCTCTATTTCCTTGAAGCTCCAATTTACCAAAGGGGAAAAAAGTGCATTTATCATTTTGTATTGTTAGGATATTGAGTCCACTTCTTTTATAGGGTTTAAACAAATAGACATTTATTTCTCTCTCACTGCACGGCAGTTTCCACTCCATAAGGCCATGCAGAGACACAGGCTCCTTCTATCCTTTTGCTCTGCAAGTTCTAAGACCTTGTCCTTAATCACACAGTCTAGGATGGTACATGACCACCTCCAGGTGGAAGACAGAGGACAAGAAGGGGGAGGCACTACTCTTCGTTTTAAGTGTATAACCATTGGTCAGATTGGAGTCATGTGACAGGCCCAGATGCAAGGGAGGCTGGGTAATATAGTCTTTATACTCAGTGTCCATGTGCTTAGCTAAGCATTGGGGGCTCCTAAGAAGAATGGGAGAGTAGATATTGGCAGCCAACTAACTACCTAGGTCTTAGTTTCCTTCTTGACAAAGTTAAGCAGCACAGGTTCAAGTCTCAGCAAGACTTGGATTTGAATTCCAGCTCTGCTGCTTGCTAAATAGAGTAAACAGACAAACCTCATATGCTCTGTTTTCTTAGTTGTAAAGTAGGAATAATATCATAATCATCTCAACTTCACAGGACTGTTGTGAAGATGCATATAGAACATCTATTGCAGGGCCTGCAGCTGGTAGTAAAACCTTGGTTGGCTCCCTCCTCTCCTTGATCTCATTGTGCTCCACCCAGACAGTAGCAGCTCCTGGAATATTTCTTGCACTTAGCTTGCTACGTGACTGCCCCTCCCAGACTTCGAGGTCTTAAGAACAGGGACCATGCTTGTTACCATTTGGGCATTCTGAGTACATTGCATAGTGCCTGGAACACACTTTATTGTTACGTGCTGCCAAGCCGGCGCCCACTCTTGGTGACCCTATGAATGAGTGATGTCCACAATGTCCTGTCCTCAACGGCCTTACTCAGCTTCTGTAGACTCATGTCTATGGCTTCCTTTACAAAGTCAATCCATCTCGTATTTGGTCTTCTTCTTTTCCTGCTGCCTTCTACTTTCCCCAGCATTATTGTCTTTTTCAAAGAATCCTTCCTTCTCACGATGTGCCAAGTTCTCCATAATGTTTGCTCTAATGAATGAATGAATGGAAAACCGCTATTGATGAAACCTGACCTAACCATAAATGTTCCATATATGCTGACCCAAAATGGCACCCTACATGCCAGATACTGCGCTACGTTTCTTACATGAGCTAACTTATTCATTCGTCATTAGTAGATGCTATTATTATCACCATGCTTTTCAGCGAAGGCAACTGAAATACAGAGATGTTGCTTAATTTGCCCAAACCCACACAGATATTACACAGAAGAGCTGGGCTTTGAACCCAGGAAGCCCAGTTTCAGGATCCATGCTCTTCATCACCATATCATACTAACTCTGCTTTGGGATGGATCAAAGATGCCTCAGTTTAAAGATAAATTAAATTGGGCCTTTTCATATTTGATTTCTAAGAAAAAACTCATCTCCATATTCTCAGGTATTAGAAGAATCATTTCTTCTAGTCTGGTAGTTTTCCTTCTTTCCCTGCCTCCCTCCCTCCCTCCCTCCCTCCTTCCTTCCTTCCTTCCTCCCTCCTTCCTTCCCTTCCTTCCTCCCATCCTTCCTCCTTTCCTCTTTTTTCTTCTTTCACAGAACAACACATTTTTTCCCCATAATAAATCATTATAACATATAAAACAGAACACAGTAATCCCAGGTCTCATCTACTAGGTTTCCCCATCACCTCTGCAAAGGTCCCTTAAACAAGTCCAAGATTCTATGAAGTACACTTTGTAAACCATCAATTTAGTTTACCCCCTTCTTATACATAGGAGAAAATTGAATTTAACACAGGAAGGGATTTGCCCAAGTCTAGATCGGAAATGTAGAAAGCGTCCCAGGGTCCAGTTCAGTAATATGCTATGAATCTCCAAGAAGTCCATCAGATACTTTCAAGACTCAGGCTAGAAGGTTACAGTTCAGTTATTGTGAATTACAGCTTCAGATAACTAAAGAGAATACGTTGATTATTTAAGACTGTTGTTGTTAAGCAAAAATATATGTGGCCAATATTTGGAGCCAGAACATTTGTTGTGATCCGTGCTTGAGAGGCGGATGTGTTGTTTATTCTACGGGTTTGCAAAGTGCCAGCTCCCCAGCAGTGAATAACTTAATGACTCAAATGCAAACCCCAAACTCCAAACTGGCTCAGGAGAGGTGGTGATTACGGAAAATCCTGTTTCATCTAGCCCAAGGAACTGACCACCCATGAGCTGGAAAACAGACCTCAAAGCAGGAAAGAAACAGAAGTGTCCAAAGAAGAAATGGAAAACACAATCCACAAACACGTTCGAGAAAAACCATGAGTGAGCTGAGTCGGGGGTAGTATTCCAGGGTGGTTTCTCAAGGAGGCTGGGCTCCTGCATTCTCCATGAGGATGTGATGTGAAGACAAGAACTGTCTACTTTAAAAGGCCCCAGAGAATTTGGATCCCAGAAGCCTTAGACTACTGAATTAGATCTGGGGTTGCAAAGTCCATGTCCACCCAGGCTGGGCAGGAAATGTAAGTTAGTAAGTGAGCTGAGTGTAAGATGACAAAAGGCAGCTGACAGTCTGAGTGTGGGGAGGCAATGGGGAGTTGTGGGGAGTGGAGGGACACGTCTCAATTAAAGAGAACAGCTGTCAACTCCTAGCCAGCTGTTGCCTTGTGGAAATGGGGGTCCAGTGTTGACAGATGTTCTGATTTGTCAAAAGAATCTAAAAACCTTGGTTCTCATGAGGAATCTGCTTTTAAAAAGATTGTCAACTAATGCGCACTGTTAAAAACAGTCTGGGAGTTCTCTCTTTCTCCTCATTAATATGACCAGTAATGGTGGCCATGGACTATCTGCTGTGGTCCCCCATTGAAGACCCTTGGAGTAGAGAGAGGACATCTAATTCTACCCCATTAATTCTATAGATGTAAAAAATGGACCTCGGGAGTCCTTAAGTCACACAACTGTGTTGGTGGCAGAGTTGGGACAAGAACCAGTTCTGAGTTCTATCTTTGTTTCTTTCGCAATACAGACTCTAGAACAGTGTCAGTTTTCCAGAATTGAACAGCTGTATGTACTGAGTAAGGGCAAAGCTGAGGCTCCTGCTTTCCATGGAGAAAAGCAAATCCTACCCTAGCCCCTAATAATGAGGATATTGTTGGTGGTGACAATGATGATAAATATCAGGTAGAATGCTTTGGGTGGCAAGTAACAGAAAAATCCTGATTCAAACTGACAAAAAAATCCATGAAATTCTTATCATATTTGGAAGATCAGAGGAAGGACAGGCTCTAGGTCCACTGTGATGAATGATATTTTCAAGAAGCTGTGTGCTTTCTGTCTTTCTGCTCTGCTAGTCTCATTTTACTTCATCCCAAGATTCCTTCCTTCTCTTTCTCCCCTCCTCCTCCTTCTTCCTCTCTCTCTCTCTTTCCTTCTTTCTCTCTCTCTCTTCTTTTCTCTCTCCCTCTCTCTTTCTCCTCTTGGTTACAGCAAGGCTGCCAATAGCAGGTGAGTCTATGTCCTTCATTGTTCCATCTAGTAGGAGAGAATGAAAAACCTTGAAATTTCTCCTCAAGGCATGGATTATAGATCTTCTGTTCCATCTAGTTGAGCCTACTATCCACTCCTGGACCGAGGCCAGTACACAATGGAAAGCCGTGTGCTGATTGGCTGAACTGTGCAATCTACTCCAGGAACTGAGATGGGACCCTGTGGGGGAAGGGTTTGCACGTGTGTGGCCACCTACCTGTTCACCTGGATACCTTGGCTTTTCACGGAGGCCAATGAGCTAACTTGTGAATCTTCAGAATATCCTCATGGTGGGTTGGACCCTGGGCTTTTCCACAAATACTCAGAAGCCTGGATTTCTGTTTTCCTAGCAAACTCAGTTTAAAGCAGGACTCCCCAACCTTTAATTGCACCAGATCCCCCAAGGAGCCTGATAAAAATGGATATTGCCAGTCCTCCATACCTGGAAGAGTCTGATCCAGTAAGTTGGAGAATCTACACGTTTTACAATCTTCCCAGGCAATTTTGATTTGGGTGGTCAAATACCATATTTTAAGGGATGATTCTCTAGACTATGAAAACCGGATGGCCCACAACTCAAGAGTATTCAAGAAGTGGCCACCAGGCATCAGGGAAATGCTTAAATTCATGACATGTAGAGTTTTAATCTAAAGATTAAATCTAAAGATTTAATCTAAAGTTTTAATCTAAAAAAAGAAACGAACTTTCTTTTTTGCAACTATTTTTGAATTCTTGGAATGAGAAAACTGCATCTGAGTTTCCAATCGTAGTTTTAGGGAGTGCATGGAAGGAACTTTTGGAAAAGAGTGAGAAAGTATTGGGAGGGAGGTAGAAGGAATGTCATTTGTTCCTCCAGCTTCTACCCATACCAGAATTACCCTAAGTGCATAGGTCACAAGATACTGGATGGGGGGTTGTCCTGATAGTAATTAACTAGTGTAACTCTATTTGTGAGATTTTAGCCACTGAATGATTTAGGTTGTATCTACATTAAATAAAGTTGGATCCCAAGTGAGAAAATTATTTGCTTTTAATGCTCATTTAATCATTCTGATAACCCCAGGGAGTTTGGTGCTAGCATTTAACTCCTCTCTATAACTTGCTATATCCATTTTTGACAAAGCAAAAGCAGAGCCTGGGTTCAGAGGTTTGAAATTAATATCAACATAATTATATTATCTTTAATATAATTAAAAGCATCTAGCTATCATTTAATTATACTGTTTTGCTTTCATCGTGTGTCAGACAAGATGCATGCTAGAGTATGCTGACCTAAAAAAAATTCTGGCGGCCTAAAACAACACAGTCTTATTTGATACTGACGCTGTTTGTCTGTCATGGATCTCAGAGGCATTCTGCTCATGGGATCGCTCAGGAACCTGGCTGATGGAATGGCCACTATCTCAAATATAGTCAGTTCTCATGGCAGAGAGCAAGAGAATTTTGAAAGTTCTCACATTCGCTGTTAAGTATTGTGGCCTGGACATGACACATGGAATTTCTATTCACAACCCCTTGGCCAGGGCTAGTCACGTGGCCCCATCCAACATTGGGCCCAGGAAGTGAGAGCCTTCATGCGATTAGGAGGGGGGAAATGGAGATATTTGGTAATGATCACAGACACTCACTACACATTGTGGTTATTTGCTCTGTCTCCCAGCCAGTGTTCTTCCACTGTTGTTTTCTTCCAGATTCTGAGGGTAGGCACCTTCTCTAGGGTTGTGTTAACATAGAAAGTACAGCCAGATGTCCATGCAAAACTATAATAGAACAGTCTGGCTTTGCTCCTGGGTTCAGTCCTTTCCTGTCTATGTGAACTTGGGGAGTCACTTCATCTCATTGGTCCTCAGTTTCCTCATCTGTAAAGAGGGATGATAATGGCAGCACCAACTTCAGAGGGTCATTGAGAGATTGAAACAGTTAATATATGCAAAGAGCATTGAATGTGGCACAGGGTGTGTGCTCAGTAAACGTTAGCCCTGGCTTTTAGAGCCCCAGAGTCAATTAGTTACATAAGCAATTACAATTAACTATAACGAGTGTCTGTATAGGGCAGCACAGGGTGTGGGAGTGCCTAGCAGTGGGAGGGAATCCAGTTTAGGGCTTTATGAGACAAAGTTCTCCCTGAAGATGCAGAGCCTACAGGAGGAAGTGTACTTAGCCAGGTGAATAGGGTGGCAATATACGTTCCAGGCAGAAGGAATGGCAAAGTGTAGGATTGTGGTGAGCTTTAATGGACTTCCACCAGAAATTCTGGGTTGAGAGCCCCTTTGCATAAATGCTTTGATGCCTTTCCTTTGGTGCCTGTGTGAGTGATGTTGGGTTCTTGGCTGTTGCAGAATTCCTGATTCTCAAGAACGGGCCCACCCTTCCAGGCAAGCCTTTGTTTTGCCCATTGGATGTTAATTCCCTATGGCCCAAGACTAGTTCATTGAGACCTTGAAACTACTCTCTCGGGGTGACCTTAACCCCTAAGTCCCTTAGGGAGGGACTTAGACAATTTTTGGAAACACAGGGGCTAAGAAATGAGGGTTTGGATTACTTTAGCAAGTGACTGACTTTCAGAGCCTAGAGAGCTAGGGTGTTGATGTCTGTGTTGTGGCAGGGGATAAGGAGAGCTGGTGAGGAAGAGGCAGGAAGAAATCTACAGGGAATTCCTACGAAAGAGAGAAAAACACAGAGCTCTGTTCGGAAGAGCTAGACATGACCTCGTTAATTTCACATCATAATTCCCCAGTCACTTTGGCCTGGATTTGCTCACCATGAACCCTCAACCAGGTGTGTGGGTTTCAGAAAACTGCTTTGAGCTCTAGTCTTGGCTTTATCAGCCACCCAACTTTGATGAGGTTGGTAGGTGGTATCATTTGGTTGGCACCCTGGCCAGAATGTCATTCACTGAGCAAACCAGACTTTCTGGAAAGAACTTCTACTTGACTGCCAGGTAAGAGCAAAGCTCCCAGTGCTGAGGCACAGCGGAATATTCCTCTCTTCCAGGAGTCATTAGTCAACAAGCATGATGCTGATGAATTAACAAAAGCAACAATCACGGCGGGGGGATTTGCCACCATGACTTAACCCCCTACTATGCCTCGGGGGCAGCAGTAGCCCCTCTCCATAGATGATCTCATTTAATTCCCACAACAAGCTGGAAAGAGAAGTGAGATTTTAAGAAGCATCCTCTGCTATGTCTGATTTGACACAGCTCATTGGAGGGCATAGTCATGGTCAAATGCAAAATCACAGTTCTTATTACTAGGAAACATGTGTCGTAGATGCCCCAGATCTCTACCCTACTCCTGACCCTGTGACCCATCTCCTCACTCATGAAAAAGTTAAGGATTTAATATTTTACTGATTTGGCCATGTCATCCGAAAGATGTCCTATACGCTGGTACTGACATCCCCATTTTGAGATGAGGAAACTGAGGCTCAGAGAAGTCAAGGCATATGGAGTTTCGAAGTGGCAGAGCTGAGACTGCTTTTTTCTAAAGTTTAGCTTTTCATTTTGACATAATTTCAGACTTGTGCAGAAGTTTCAAAGAATCCCTGTATATGATTTACCCAGTTCCCCCAATGTTAATACTTTATTTGTTGGCTTTATCCTCTTCTCTTCTTTTTTTTCTAAACCATTTGAGATTGAGTTGCAGACTTAATGTCCCTTTACCTCTAAATATGTCAGTGTTTACTTCCTAAAGACAAGGAAGATCTCTTACGTAATCACAGTAGTGCGATTAAGATCAGGGAATTGATATTGATACAGATACAATATTAGTATCAGGTCTGCACACTTTGTTTATATTTCACCAATTGACACATTGTCCCAAGAATAGCCTTTATAGCAAAATGATAAGGAAGAAGAAAGAGCAGAGAGGGAGAGAGAGACAGAGAGAGAGAGCGAGAGAGAGAGAAGAAAACGAAAAAAAGCAAAAGACAAAAGAAAAAAGAAAACAATCCTGAATCACTCATTGCCTTCAATTGTCATGCTTCCTGCGTCTTGGTTAATCTGGAAGAATTCCTCAGTCTGTCTTTGTGTTTTGTTATGTTTACAGTTTTAAAGAGTATAGGCCAGTTATTTTGTAGAATCTTCATCAGCTTCGATTTAACATATTAGATTTATGTCATGTACTTTTGACAGGAACACCCTAGAAGTGATGTTCTCTACTTCTCAGAGCATCATAGCGGGAGGCACATGCCGTCAAGATTTGTCCTGTGATTCGTGGTGTTAGCTTTGATCATTTGGTTAAGGTAGTATCTATTGTTTCCTTTGTACTTAGTAAATATCTTGTGGGGAAATACTTTGAAACCGTATGAAGATCAGAGCCAGGTCTTCAACCCAGCAATCTGACTCCAGAATTCACAATCATTTGCTACATTTACCATTTCCCCATATAGTTGGCATTTATCCAGAATTTACCAAGCACTGTGCTAAGTCAGTCAAACATGTTATTTCTTTTAACTCACAATTATTTTCAGAGCAACAAGTGTCCCATCTATCCCGCTCAGTCCCTCATCTCCATTACACAATATGTTCAGGATCCAGATGAGTTAATCACCTCTTGCTAAAAGATTTCTGAGAAAGGTGAACTCCAGTTCCATCTTCTGGTCATAGACTTCAAACTGGGAGCTGAAATGGCTCTCACAGATTCCCAAGGAGCAGATGTCCCCAGAAGCATTATCCAAACAAAACCCTTGCCAGAGATGTGAACTAAGAGGGGAAATCCATGTGCGTGCGACTCAGAAAGGGCTGCAGGAATGGGTTTTTATGAGATTTAATATTCCCCTCGCTGGAGACACATTACTATCAAATAATAAACAGTGGAGTCTATGGTGTTGATCTTTAAAGTAAATCCTGTTGCTATTAGCTTATCTACCCAACTATTAAAACTAATAAAATAATAAACTTTATGACACAGACACTTAGCTCAATTCAATCCTCCCTTCTCACGGCAATTTTCTCCTTCCATGACTGTTGGTTTTTCCAGCGATTTCCTGCTTATCGCTAAACTATCTAGAACATTTTCATGTGTTTGGATGACAGATTGCAGTTGCCCTGGGATATTTTTATACTTCTGTCTCTCTCTCTCTTTTCCTATAAACTGAACTTTATTCTCTTTTGACTTCAATCTGTGTTTATCTTTTGCAGCCTGTCATTCCAGCAGGCAAGAATGTCTCCCTCCATCATGTTCAAGATCACCTGCCTCTCGGGGTATGTGGGGAGCTTACTAAAGAAAAGGAAAAAAGGCAAAAAAGCACCCCAGCTTAATTGGTCGTGGTGATGGGGAGACCCAGTACTCATTCAGGCTTCCTCTGGTCTGTGGTCTCTGAAAGCCTGGCAAAGTCATGTTATAAGTTTGGGATAGATCAGAAGAAAGAGAAAAGAAAAGAAAAGAAAAACTACCTACGTAGGGGTTGCTTCTTATGTGGGGGTTAACTCCATGCAGAGTGAGGGCATAAGGCAACGTGTGGATGGAAAAAAATACCCTTGAGCCTCTTATGGGCCGTTGTCTTATTTGAGACCAATATCTCATTTGTTCATAAGCCCAGCAGATTCAGTTTTGTTTCTACCTTTGAAGATCTCTTTCTATGTTTGAGAACCAGAAAAAGTAGCTGGCTGTGTTTAAGGGGCATGTTTTATGAAAAAAGTACATGTTGAAGGCCCAGAAGGACGTTCAGCATGGCCAGCGCTCATGCACTAGGAGGACATTGGAACTGGATCTGAGTGAGTGAGGACCAAATTTACGTCACTTCTCATGCTCACTTTGGGGCCTGCGCTCATAACCATCACTATTTCTGTTCTCTCTCTCTCCTTCCTCCTCTTTATCCTAGAATGTGTAGTTGGATTTTCTTATAATAACTGTAGAGATTAGACCATCTCACTGTATTTAATTCTCCAACACCCAGATCTCAGCAGGACATGGATTTTACAGCTTCATTCGATTGATCTTGTTCTGGCTTTAGTCTTAAGAGCATCTCTAAGAGGCAGGTTGACAGGAGTGAGAGACTGTTCCCATGTCTCGAGGATCTTATATTCTATCTCCAGCATCCTTCTGAGCAGTGTTCTGCCAATGGTCAGGAAAGCATAGTATCGGGTAACAATTGACTGACTGAATGGTAATTTGACTCATTGCCAAAACCCCAAAGGTCTTACACCTTCCCCTTTCTTTTAAACTTAGTGGATTTGTGTATGTCTGTGTCTGAATGAGGTGAGAAATATGTTATTCAGGCAAGAAGAAAGACGTGCTTAGGAAGATTTTTAATTTAGCCTGAGTACTTTCGTACTTTAAAAATGACCTTTCTCCACACCCTGCCCCCACTCGGGTATAAAAGAAACATATATTCATTCCAGAGAATATGGAAAAAGCAGGGTATCGGTCCGGGGACATGACTGTTAAGAAACATAAGCCAAATTCAACTGGCTTAAGCAAAACTTAATTTATTCGATGCATAGCCTGGATCTCTCAGAATTGGCAGGAGGTTTCGCAAACTAGGCTTAGAAAGTGGGAATGAATTATGGAGGCTAGAGGAGGCGGGGGAGTGGGCACCATAGCTACAGCGTCGTGTGAGGAAGATTCAGCTCAGCACACTTCTGCTGTGGTAGATGGCCCGGAACTGCTCTTTCTAGCGTCTCATTCACTAAGTGTTATGGACTGAATTGTGTCCCCCAAAATTCATGTGTTGAAGTCCTAAGCACCAACACCTCAGAATATGATTGTATTTGAGATAGGGCCTTTAAAGAGGTAATTAAGTTAAAATGGGGTCACTAGGGTAGGCCCTAATCCAGTATGACTGGTGTCATTACAAGAAGAGGAAATTTGGACACACAGAGCAACAGCAGGGATACACACACACAGAGAAAAAGCCACATGAGGATCACGTGAGAAGGCACCCATCTGCAAACCAAGGAGAGAGAAACCAACCCTGTGGACACCTTGCTCTTGGACTTCCAGCCTCCAGAAGTGTGAGAAAATAAATTTCTGCTGTTTAAGCCATCCGTTCAGTGATATTTTGTTATGGTATCCCTAGAAAACTGGTACACTAAGGAGGTAAAGTCTTAGGAGAGGACATCGGATTGGCTGGACTGAGGTCACATGACTGTTTCCTGGTTATATCTCTTGACTTCTGTAGCAGAAGATGGCCTGGAATTACCTGGCCATCAATGCACAACAAGGCAGAGATAATCCCTCAAAATAAAATTTGGATGTGGAGCAGACACTATTGATGCCTGTGGCAGCCAGGCTCCTTGATGGCCCCCAGTGATCCACGATCTTCACCTCCTGGTGTTCACACCCTGGTGTAGTCTCCTACCATATTGAATCAGACCTGGTCTGTGTGACTAATGGATTGTGCCAGAGGAAACCGTGTCTGGCTTCTGAGTTAGTTCATAAATGGCGTTGTGCTTCTCCCTTGGTCTCCTGGCTTGCTTGCTCTGGGGGAAGTAGCTGTCATGTCATGAGAACACTCAAGCAGCATGCGGAGAGGCCCCTGAGGGGGCAAGCTGAGGCATCCTGCCAACAGCCAGCATGAGCTGCCCAGCCATGTGAGTGACCCGCCTTAGAGGCAGATCCTCCAGCCCCAGTCTAGCCTTCAGATGAGACCACAGCCCCAGCCAATCAAAACTGTGACCTCATGAGAGACTCTGAGCCAGAACCACCCAACTGGGCTTGACCCACAAAACTGTGAGGCAAAATAAATGTTTAGTATTGCTTTTGAGCAGTTGATTTTTGGAATAAGTCATTACACAACAATAGGCAACTAAAACAGTGTCACGCCCACCTGGCTACTGCAGGTACTGTTGAGGTGTCCGGGAGTTATGTCCTTCCCCACTCCCTCACCCCTAGGATGGCCTGCTGCCAACATTTGACTGGTTCATGGGTACAAAGGCCCTTCTCCCTTATCTCAAAGAGAGAATGACTCCCTGGTGAAATTTACGATCCAGAGCTCCCACAGGCTCAGGCTGAGGCTCCACTGCACTTGAAAACTAATCTTTGCTGTTTTCCCCCTTCCCTACCTTGCTTCCCCGGCTCCCTTACAGGTTGAGAACACACCCTCAATAAATATCTTGCAACAAGAATTCTCATCTCAGGTTCTGCTTCTAGGAAAACTGGCCTCAGACGGAATGCGTCTAGGAAGGAGCAATGGATGCCGAGCAGTCAAAAACACTATGTGACTAATACAGTCCATCCCTTTGCTGGCCCAACTGGAGTTTTTTCCATATACACACTTTTAAGTATGCTCTATCCAAACATCCACACCTTCCTGTACAAACAGAGACACCTTTGCCTTCTCCTTGAAGGGAAAGAATCCATATCTAGTCATTGAATGCAATTAGCTAGACGTTTGTGCTTCTTGGATTGTGCTTCGTCTTCTATTGTGATTCTATTTCAGTGTCTTGCAACCTATGAAATGGTAAATTTAACCACTACTTTGTACCAAAGAGGGTGAAAGGGAGAAGAAAGAGAAGCAAAATTATTTAAAATAGATAAATATACATTTAACACACACAGACAAATATAACCAATTTCTGTCACTACTCACAAGGTTGTAGCTAATATTTACTAATCCTACACTGCCTACTCTGTATTTCTTGGTTCAGGTTGTTTTCCCAGTGAGGTGACCCAAGTCTTTATTTCTCAGGGGGCTAAATCTTTGGTGCCCTTGCATGGAAGAATTTGCCATAGTTTTCATTAACTTGGACCACTGGATGTGGCTCCATGCAGGTGGGAGGCAGTCGGGACACCACTTGAGTTTCCATTCACACTCCTTTGGCTCATGTTGTGAATCAGAATTTCTATTTTCCTTTGATAGAGAGGGTCATCAATCCCAGCCTGCCACCACCAGAAACCTTTCTTTTTTATTGGGACATAACAAGTCTCAAAAGGCAAAAGGCAGCCTCACCTCCCAATTCAGTGGAATCATAATCGGGCTCTCCCTTAGAAGCATCTCACATGAGATTCAGAGTCAGAGATGTTAAAATCAATATGCTTTAGGTCACCTGATGGTAGAGTCTAGACTAGAACCCATGTCTATATGATCCCTAAGCCAGAGCACTGAGCTCTTCAACCACTTCAGTGGCTGCAAAGACTCTTGCATTCTAGATGGTTCTTGGCGGAAGACAAGTATATGGGAATATTAGTAGAGAAATGGCTCCCAGGGTTGGGGGGAGGGCAGTGTGGTGCAGTAGAACAATCCATGGCTTGAATTCCAGCTCTGTACTTATATTTATTTAATGTATTAAAAATTATTTAATGAGTCTCTTCTAGATGACAGGTGCTGTCTTAGTTACTGCAAACAGAACAGCATTCATAAGCAAAGTCCTACATTTTCCTTCTTGGCTATATGTTCACTGGCAAGTTATTTCACTTTGCTGAGCCTCACTTTCCTGACCTATGAAATGGGGCTACTAATACCTACCAGGTGAGAGAAGTCGATTGTTTTGTCAATAGGAAAATGGGGACCATAATACCTGATCTTGCTGGGAGAATTAAATCAGGCAAACATGTATGGATTCATTCATTCGACAAATAGTTATTGACCATCTACTATGTGCCAGTGATGGAGCTGAGCTCTGGGAACACATCACTAAATAAGGCTAATGTCATTCCTTCCCACTTGGACCTTACATTGAGTGATGTTAGATATTATGCAAAAGATTACAGTTGTGAGTAAGGTTTCTAATGAATACGCAACCAACTATGGCCATTGCTGTATTTCTTTGTATTCATTGTCCCGCTGGTTCTCAGCAAGTTCCTTCTTAAAGGTCTCCAGGGTTCGGAGAGCTTATAATGCCTTCCTTGTTTGTTTACTGAGTCCTGAAAAGGAGAGTAGCATGTTGGTGTTTGAGCAGCCAAGGCATGTAAGAGTTAAAAGTGAAAAGTTCCTCAAAGAAACAGCAACCACGCATCTGCTGCCATGTTGGCTGAGTCTCACTGTGACTTTGCCATGACTTTAGGTTTATGGAAAAAAAGTAAGTCCAGCAGAGAGGAAGAGAGGAAGTCGTTTTTCCTACAGCACAGCTGAAAATCCCATCTCTCCATGGAATTTTTTTCCCTTAATGTGCACAGTTTTTGGATGGATTTTGCTCCTCTGTCAGCTTCCTTTAGACGTTTTATTGTAAGGTGTATTTACGGACTTTGAAACCAAATATAAATGGCTGAGGACTAATTCTGTGGTTCTTCAGTTCTAGCAGAGTGTACCCAGCATGGTGGCTGGTGTAGAGTAGATTCTTGGCGAATGTTGGCTGGATGAATTTTTGCCTGGAGACTGCAGGTCAATTACAACTTTCTGGAAGTTCTGTCCTGTTGACCCATCTTGTTTACAGAAGAAAATGGTGCCAGTCTGTCTTTCTGCGTCAGTGAGTTTGTTTTCGACCTGTCAGGGTAGAAACACATCAGGGTTCTTAGGTAATTAATGTTGGAGGAGTACCTGCTAGGTGACAGCCATTGCATTGGTGTTTTACAGGTCGGATCCTTGAGATATTTAAGAAACAAGGAAATCGAGGCATCATGTCCATTGCCTCCTCCCACTCCGACCCCTAATTCATTTCCACGGGGATCAAGCTTACCAGTTGCTGCAAGTCTCTTGTATCCACTGAGATGAGTCTGTCTTCTTGTTGGTTAATGGTTTTGTCATTAGTCAGATGAATAGACTCGATCTAACATTCTTCAACTCCAGAGTAGGAGGGGATTCTCATAGCCACCATGCTGACTCTGTCATGATACAAGACAGAAATCTTCCAATTAAGCTTTTATAATGAGACAGACTAAACGGGCAAAGTGTCTCTTTTTCTCTGGCTGAGTCATTTTGGATGGAGGGAGTACAAAAGTTGTGTTCTAGTTTGACGACTGCCCAAGAAAGTAAATTTCCTTTTTAGTGTAGTGGTTAGAATTGCTTTGCTAGAAGAAAGTTATAAAGAACTAGATATTTATCAGTGTGACTTGCATATCATAGTAACCCAAAGCACATGATCGGTATATTTATTGAATAAATAGTTATTGAATAAACTGAAAAAATAAATGAAAGGAAAAGGAAAAGACACAGTAGATACTGTACAAATATTGATGAATAAGTAAAGAAAGGAATAAAAAATTAAATAACTGAATAAATGAATGAAAGTAATTCCCAAGGCGAAATAACATTAAATGACTGAGTTTGAATGTGTGAGAGAATTGCGGAGTGTCTTCTTGTGAATAATGGTGCCCTTGACTGCCTTGCCGAAATTCGCAGAGGTGGTTTCTCTGTACCCGCCTTTGTCCAATGCGACTCATTCCTTCTGACCACAATTGTCTGGACGAGGATTGGCATCCAGCCCAAGGCGACAAATCAAAATATCTTCCCCAGGAAGAGCTGAGGCTGAGATTCTCTCTGTCTGTGTTGTGTTTACTGTAATATGCTCATGTGGCTACTATAGGGAGCCACGTTTCCCTCACCAGGAAGATAAGGAAGAAGAGAAAGATGGTTTTCCACGAGGCAGAAGAATAAATACAGAGAGAGAGAGAGAGAGAGAGAGAGGGAGAGCATGAGCGAGTGCTAGAGAAGAGAAATGGAGAAAGAGAAGTCCCTGGATTCCTGAGATTCTTCTAGTTCCTGGACATAATCCTGAATCTTTATAATTTCCCCAGCATTTTTCCTTTGGTTAGCACAAATTGATCTATGTCATTACACCCCAAACAGTCTCAATGTACATGCCCGGAGACGAGATGCTCTAGATGTCATGGCCTTTGTGCAAAGATAAAGACTGGATCTCTCAGCAGCCCTGCCACTTACGGCTCCCAGTTTCCTTCCTGTTTCTTCATCCCTTGGGATTTAAAGATGGAAAAAAAAATAGAAGAAGAAGAAGAAAGAAAGAATGCAACACCTCTCCCCTCATCACTTTAAGCTGGTTGGTGAGGAGTTGCTTGATTTGGTTTCCATTCAGCGCTCAGGCTTGTCTTTCCTGCTTTCGGCATGAGTCTCAGTTGCTTTATCTTGGCTCCTGGCTGCTCAAAAGGACTGAAAGGTGTCCAGGGCAGGGTTATGGTATTTGCACTTGCTGTCAGAGCTGCTGGGTTAGTAGAAGGGCCTGACCTCAGCCTTCAGTGCATCAGAAATTTCCTTTCTGGGGTTCGTTGTCCAGGGGATTAGGTCAAAATGCTCCCATAGTTGAGTTGCAGTAAGACCTGATCGGAATCTCCTAGAAGTGTTGTGTTTTGCCGGGCTACCACTGGGGATCATGGAAAACAAATGGTTCTTCTCTTCTCTCTTCTCCTCTCCAGCAAGGGAAGCTGGTGGTTTTGGCTGCCTCGGTGGAAAAACAAATACCCTTCCACAAATAAGTTCTTCTCACAGCCTTGAATTAGTGTTGGCAAAAACACCTCTGAGTGGGGATTCCACAAAGGCGCAAGTCAACCACACCTTTGAGGAGAGAGGACCTCAAAGAGGTGGGGTGGATGGGTTGGGTGGAGCAGTTTTGGGGGAAAGGGGGCAAAGAGTGTCCCTAAATGGAAATGTTGTCAAAACGGAGAGCTGGGGGGGCATGGAGGGATGAGGTGTCCTGACAGCTTTCTCTGGATCAGGCCAGATACTTTCATTTCAACCAGCTTCCTAGGTGTTGGCAAAGGCGTCATGAATCCTAGCAGCCAGCAAATCTGTGGCTGCCTGGGAAAGCACACTTGTAACAAAAAGAAGAAGAAAGGAACTTGCTTTGCAAATGAACTCACAGACCCTGGAAATTGCACATAAGGGAAAGTTTAAAATAATGGCGCTTTGGTGGAATCTCTCTCTTCAGCCTAAAAACACACCTCTTTTTTAACATCACTAAAAAGTCGCCCTTCCTCAGCATCATGCCACCCTTTGCCACCCTGACCCTCTTGGCTGGCCTTTTCTTCTTCGGGCCCTCACCAGTCAGCTGGGCCTGCCAATCTGAAGGCTAGGGCATGACATATTTGCACCATGCGTAAACACCGCTCACCATTAAGAGCTCCATCTAATGAGAAACAGAGCCACGGAGGGGAAGCTTCAAAGTGGTTAACGGAAGGAAGTGCCTGGAACGAAATCCGACTTGATGTCCCAATTAATACGTCCCCTAATTCTATTTCCTGCCGTGGCGGGCTTGCAGCCGCCTCCCTCTAATTTCTGTGGGAGACGGAGACTCGGCTGATGGGGAGGAAGGAACCTGGAAATGGGGCGGCTTCACGGATGACTTGATACGCAGGCAATGGGCATATTAGGACAAATTAGAGAATTAAGGAGGAGGAAAAAAAAGAGACAACGACAGTCAGAGGAAATGTCATCCCGAGTAATAGTATTAATGGAGACTGGGACTCTGCTGGAGAGGGTGGCTGGAGAAATTGAGAGCTGAGAGCACCAGCCAAATAGTCTTTTATTTCAGCCTGAGAGAGAGGAACGTTTGCCAGACCCTTTCCTCGCTGCTCTAGGACCTTGGGGTAAAACCAGCCACGGGTCTGTTCGGGAGGATAAAGGGCAGGTCCAGACCTCAGCCACAAGCCTGTTGAATTTAGATGAAGGCTTTGCATGCAAATACAGTTAAAGAAGACATTAGCCCAGGAATAGTCGAGTTAGAATAAGTGGTGGGCTCCGAAGGTGTTAAAAGCTCTTTGAAATAACTCTATATAATCAGCTTGAAAGTCCACCATTCAATCACTCTTTTCAGCTCAGCGTTACCCTCTCTGTAGTGTCCCTTCCAAAGGCAGATGCTTGTGGAGGGTAAAGCATAGCCATCCCTGATGCCATAGGACGAAGAGCTTATCAGAGGCATCCGACAACCCAAGAGACGTGGTGACCCACATCTACTCCTCCAGGACAGTGTGAGCAATCTCTGGATGGGTTCCCTGACCCCAGTCTCTCCACCACTCTGGTCTGTCCTCAGCGCATTTTGCACACACCTGCCTCATGACCTTTCTAAAATACAGAGCCCGTGTCGTCATCGCCCTTCCTTAAATATCCGGTGTGGCTCCTTAGTGCCTGTGTGAGCAAGTCTGACCATGTTAGCATGGCATTCAAGGCCTGTCATTTTCCAAATGGGCTTTCCCTGGACCTGTGCCTTCCCTCTCTTTCCTCTTAGGCCACCATCCACCCACTGTTTCCCCAGCCTAGTACATTCCTTTCTTTTCCCCAGCTATGCACACGCTGTGCCTTCCTCCAGCTTTGCCTTCTTCCTCTTCTGTGCTCCCTCTTTATCCACCAAGTCTAAGTTTAAATGGCTTCTCCTTGCTTAAGTCTCTCCAGGCATCTAAGTCACCTCTTTCTGTTCCTGTGGGCATCTCTCTGAATCTCTGAGTCATCACACGTCCCTCAGCATTGTAATAGTTAGCTTTCGTGTCTGGCTTTCCTAAGAGAATGTCTCCCAGAAGATGCACAGAGGACAGGACCAATGGTATAAGTTTCTCAACATTTGCTGTGTCTGACATAACCTTTGTTCTTGGTGCCCTGGAGTCTATTCCAACTCCTAGAGACCCCTGTGGACAGCAGAGCGGTACCCTGCCTGGTCTTTTTGCGGCATCCTCTCACCTTCCAGTGCTGAATAAGACGATGCTCCACTGCTATTCAGAGTTTTCATGGCCAATATTTCAGAAGTGGGTGGCCAGGTCCTTCTTCCCAGTCTGTCTAGCCTGGCAGCTCTGCTGAAACCTGTCCACTATGGGTGACCCTGCTGTATTTGAAATAGCAGTGGCATAGTTTTCAGCATCACAGCAACATGCAGCCACCACAGTATGACAACTGGCAGATGGGTGGCGTGGTTCCCTGACCAGGAGATGAACCTTGGCTGCGGTGGTGAGAGAGCTGAATCTTAACCACTAGACCACCAGGGCTGGCTCTGATATAACATAGGGGATCAATAAATGGGTAGGGAAAGAAAGAAGGAGAAAAGGAAGGAAAGGAGAAGGCAAAAGATAGAGGAAAGAGGACTCAGAAGGAATAGGAAACATCCAGAGCTGCATTGTCCATGGCATAATTTTATCATTATGTAACACAGACAGCCAATTGGACATAAGATCAAGCTGAGTTCAATTTAGAACTTATTCAATTTAAGCCAATTGGCCAGGCTACACAATGTAGCTGGTGATTAAGAGCCTATGCTTTGGAGACCTGGGTTCAAATCCTTTTGCAATCACTTGGTCATTGGGGAGGGCATGTCCCCTCTCTGAGCCTCAGTTCCCTCATCAGTCAAATGGGAAAAGGTGATCATGAAGACCAAACAGGGGAAAGTACTTAAAATGCTTTGCCCAGTGCCTGGTGCAGAGTAAGTGATCAATAAAATCTAAATCCATGAGAGTCAAGCCTGGGCACTCTGCCATCCTTTCAGACCATCTGTGGTTCTCTCTTCCTCCTCTTACAGGCCTCTTCTTCTCAGGACCTGCCCCGTAGTCTGAACTGTTCACTCTCCTTGATGCCATGATAGACAAGCCAGGGAGTGGCCCTAGTATTCATGCCAACAACCACTGGCATCTTGGTTACTGGGGAACAATATGATTGCTGTGGCTAGGTTCCTTCAAGGATCCGATGTCTGCCACAAACATACCCAAACAAAAACCTCCTGATTACATCATTTGCTTGGGAGGAGAAATGATAGCAAAAATTTGCAGGTCTGAGATTTGATGTCTCTGTTCCTCCACCGTGGTTTGCCTGCCAGTGGGGAACCTGGAGGAACTGCTGAGACCACGCTGGGGGTCTTTTCCAGCAAGATACACCTCTACACATTCCAGATTCCTTTCCCTATGTCCCCAGGATCTGGCTTTCCTGCCTGGAGCAGAAGTCACCACTCCCTGGCCAGACAGTGCCTGTTGATGTAAATATTGATGCAATGGCAGGAGAAATCCAGGTTGGAATTTCTCCTTAGGAAATCACTGAAGACAAGGAGAATGACACTGAGGTCCATGGAGGCTGGCTTCAGAGTTGACCAAAGCTTCATGCAAGTCATTCTCCAAAGGGTTGAACTGGGCACTGGTGTCATTGAGAACTCGCTCAAGACAAGGCCTTTCCATTTGGACAGTCCGTGGATGTATTTGAGCCCCTAGATGTTTCATTACTGATAAACTTTGATCAGGATCAGAGAGTCTTCCTCTTCTGGATATCTTATGACATTTGTAGAGGTCTTCCTTCTTTTTATCTTCCTCTTCTTTTATCCTGTTCAAAGCAATTTCATATCCATTGTTTATTTTAGGTTCTTCCTTAGAGATTGAGGAGAGGATGTCATCATCTCCACTTGACTGATGACCAAAGGAGGCACGGAAAGGTTAAGGTTAAGTGTTGTGGATGCATGATGTGTTACTCAGATCCATTTCAGGACTGAAAATCTTATTCCCTCAGCTTCTAGGAGGGTGGCCATCTGAATGCCTTCAGCTCCCAGTCCTCTCTGGTTATTGCACTCCGCTGAGGAGATCCATCTTACTTATGATTTTGGTTCCTTCTGAGGACAGCTCGCATCCAAAAACTGATGATGCAGAGGAATAAAGGTCTAGCCCCTTGGCCCCAGTAGAAGGGTCACCTCATCTTCAGAACTCCTGTGGGGTCAGCTGAGGCCTTTGTTGAGACTGCATCACATCTCAACTTCTCCCTCTATCCAACCCTGATTCCTTTCCAGCCCTAATAAATGTCCTGCACATTGATCTTCAGCCCAGCATCTGCTTCCCAGGAAACCTGCAACACCAAGGTCACACAAGGTGAAAGGGGCCGAGGTGAGGCTGGAATCCAGGTGCCAAGACTCCTGCTCACTCAGGACATCCTTGGCCAGTTTCTGAGTGCTTGCTGAGTGCCAGGCACTGAGCCAAGAACTGGGGATGAAGTGATGAACAAGGCTCACGAGACCCTTGCCCTCATGGGCCCATGCCTGGAAGAACCACAAACATTGAATTTACAGTTATTTACAAAGGTGATGAGTTTTAAGAAGGAGAGGTACCAGATGCTAGGGAAGTAAATAACAAGGGCATTATACCAATTTAGAAGATCACATAAGGCTTCCCAGAAACAGAGATGGCTGAATTAGGAGCACAGGATGATGAGGACAAATTAGCCAGGCAAAGAACAACTTGTTCAAAGATCTAGATACTGGAGAAAGTGTGGCATGATAGTGGAATTCATAGAACTCTGGAAGAGACAGGGAGCATAGTATGAAAAGAGCCTGGAGGGCATGAGGCTGTGGCTTGGACCACTTGGATGATCAAGAAAGCTCTGGACTCTCTATGGTGTGTGGCCTCCCTAGATGCCCATCATTGAGGACTTCATCACTGACACCTGCTGCTCCATCCAAACTTTAAATCTAGGCTGGGCTTGAGACTGGCCTTGGCCAATAGGATGACACAGAAGTGATGCTATGCTGGTTTCGGACCTAGTCCTGAAGAGGCCTGGTGGTTTCCACTTTCCCTCTGATAAGTCTGTCATCAGGCTGTAGAGAAACTCACACTACTACTGAACGATGACACCATGTAGAGAATGGGAGGCCACATGGAGAGCACCAGACATGGGAAGACTTCTTCCTGGACCTTTCAGCTCAGCCTGGCCACCAGCCGAATACCATGAATGAGCCCAGCCAACACCATGTGGAACTGAAGAACCACCCACCTGTGCCCTACCCGGGTTCTTGACCCACAGAATTGTGAGAAATAATAAATCATTGTCATTTGCAGCCTTGAAGTTTGAATTGATTTATTATACAGCAATAGTTAACCGAAACATTCTCCTCTAGAAAAAAATCCCTAGAAAAAAATCTCTAGAAAAAAGCCGGATACACATCCATCTCCAACAGCTCACATTTACTGAGTGCCAACAAGGTGCTAGACTTTGTGTTACGGGCTTTGATACCTTATTTCATCTAAACCTCACCAAAAATCCAATCAATTAAGCGTTTATGTTCATTTCACAGATGAGAATAAGAAAGGCTCAGAGCAAATGTGACTTTCCCAATTTGCGTTGTGGGTAAAATGGTGGAACGTGGACTTGAACCCAGGCAGCATAGCCCCGATGCCTGCTCTTTCCATCATTGTATTGACTGTTCTTGAGCGAGCATGGGGTCAACAGACCTGAACTAAAGCCTGAATCTGTAGGAAGATCCATCTGTTGATGGCAGACGGTGCCGAGGGAAGACTCGCATTTTTCGGACTGTAATCCCCACATCTCAGACACTTCCACGGCTGTCCAATGCCTCTCCAGATACCTGGCTCCTCAATCAGTAGAATTTACTACATGGAAGTCAGGATAGGAGAGATGGGCCCCAACCAGCTGCTAGAAAGCCTGGCTTTCAGCCTCAGTTTCTGCCTCCAACTTGCCAGATGACCTTGGGGCGTGACTTCCCTACCCTGTACACCTACTTCTCCACCTGTAAAATGAGAACAGAGTTTTCCAGACATTTTCAGCTTTCTCATATCGGCAAATGACCAAATCTATTACACACTTGTTTTGTAAATCATCGCCCGTTTGTAACTTAAATAAACCTTGTCCAAAGCTTTAAAATTTGTTAAATTAAAGACTTAAGGTGCTGGTTGTAGATTTTTTGAATACATCTGAAAACAAATATGTAATTTTTTAAAAAACACCTATCTGTTGCCACCAATAATTGTGCCATATGCTACCGTGATGTGTGTGCTACTTGGGAGACCTGGGGGTAGGTGGTCCTGGTGGTCATATTGTTCTTGGTGAGGGCTAAGATCTGGGCAAGGGAGTGGGTTTCAGTTTGGGTCCCACTAGACTGGCCAACTGTCACCTCATAAACAGAGATGCTCTCCAGGTCCTTTGCACCTCACCTGGCCTCGCCTTCCTCTGTGGGTGTGGTGGGAGCTGGAGGCTTCTCATGTCATCACACCACCTCATTATGGAATGGGAGAGTTCACACCAGAGTGAACATCAGGCTTGGGAGGAAGGCAGTAGGCAGGAAGGGAAAAAACAGTCTGAGAAGAGAGAGTTCAATTCCTCCTACAGTTCCTGGCCTGTAGGAAGTTTCTCTTCATCTTTCCTTCTAGAGCAGCTTGGCATTTTAAGAGTCCCTGGTCTGAGGCTTGGCTGCCCGGAGATGGAGAAGGTCCAGCTTGAGAATGGTCTGCTATTAACGGGGTAACTGAAGTTGGAGAACAAGGCTGCCAGGAGGGTTGGGTTTCATTTTCTCATTTCTGGCTGGGGTACTGGCATGTTACGTTATGTCTCAGGGCCAGCTGTGTGGAGTAGAGAGAGCACTGGATTAAGAGAACATAATAATACCTAATAGCAGTATAAGAATAATGATGTTAACAACAATTGTCATCATCATAGGTAGCATTCATTGAGTGCCTCTATTCTTGACTTAACTCACTTGATGGATCCCCACAACAACCCCCTGTGTGATGGGTCCTCTCTTCTCCCCATTTTACAGAGGAGCAAACTAAGTTTAAAGAGATGAAGTCACGTGCTCAAGATTTTACACCAGCAAGTGACAGGGATGAGATGTGGCTGCAAGATATGACATGCCACAAGTCCCTTCCTCTCTTGGAACTTGGTGGTCCCTTCTGTAAAATGAAGGCATTGGACCAGATTGATAGTGGTTTAGGGGTTTTATTTTTTTAACCACGCACTCTTTCTTCAAATGAAGGCTGTCAGAAAGCCTGATACATAACAAGAGGGAAGCGGGATTGCTGTGTTGATGCAGAGAGAAGCAGGAGGCACAAAGCCGTGCTAACAGAGCCAACCTTTGCTTCCTTGAGACAGCTTCCGGCAACTTCCAGGATTCTGTGAAACTCGTTTACGAACCAGAGAGACAAGAGTGTCTCCCAAGTTGCTTCCTAGGTTTGTTTCTGGGAATCCAGTTCTTGGAGACCTCAGAGCTCTGTGGATGGCTTCACGTGTAGCTCTTGTGCTGCTGCTCAAATTAGCGAATGTCCTTGATTGCAGACTTATTCACCATTCATTCCTCCAACATTTTGGGCCCCTGTCTGCATACCTAGCCTGATGTTGAGTATATGGGACAGGAAGAGACAAGAGATGCTCTTTCTGCCTTCTCGGATGTTGTATCTTTTGGGAAAAGGAGAGAGGGGAGGGAGAAATCAGTTCATGGGCAGTTACAATGCTGAGTGATATGCGTTTTAACAGGAATGAGCAGAGCACTGAGAGAAGGGGTTTTTAATTCAGACCATAGGTTAGAAAGACTTTCTGGCAGGAAAAGATAGGCGATAGAAAGACCAAAGGCAAGTGGGGGGATATGGGGCAAGGAAGGCATTTCAGGCGGAGAGAGACCCTTGTGCAAGGCTACAGAGGAGAGAGGCATTGAGGACTGTGTGCAGTATAATGTGACCGGGAATGTAGACAGGAGACAGGGGGTTGGAATCAACAGCTATCTCTTTTATGACCTCCTCCAATGCTTCTCTCTTCCATTATGGGCACAGTGAGGGGTAGAGAGGTGGGAGGCTGATGTTCGCAGTTCCTTGGCCCTTGGATGAATACATTGCAAGAACCCGGGAGTAATTACTTTTTCCAAGAGGCTTGGCTCTTGCCCTCTTAATAAAAACAAGAAACAGGAAGCTGCTACCCACACGGACAGCAACCTGGACAATTTCAGATGGAGAGAATAAGATGAGGTGACGGGAGGAGGGGAGGCAGGAAAGCAGGGTATGTTTCAGTGCTGTGAAAAGCAGCCTTTTGGGGGAGAAGCTGGCCCGAACCCCTCAAACCTGTTCCCACCCACTTTTCTCTCAGGTGTTGAATTCTTTCTGCTGCCTCTGCAACTCAGCATTTCACAAGGTGGTTTTCTCGTATTTTCCCCTCCGGTGACACATCATTACTGAAAAATAGGTCTCAAAGCTCATGTGGGAAGCCAGAAAAGTGAGGGGTAGGGGAAAGTGGTTGCCCAAAGTGTGCCCCGTGAAGTTTGAGTCCAGAGCCCTGTCTGCAAGGTGCCTGGGGGTCTGACTAGGTGGCCACAGAGGCCTGGACACAAATATCAATGGTAAGAGCCCATCCTTGGGTGTCAGAGGGAGCCCACTTGCCCCAAACTCTATTTTGTCTGATATTCATATTACCACACCGGTTTTCTCTTGGTTAGCATTTGCTTAGAATATCTTTTTTCTAATCTTTCATTTTCAACTTTTCTATTAATTTATGCATGCCTCGAAAAAAGAACATAGCTGATCTTTAAAAAAAATGATCCATTCCCAATGTCTCTGTCTTTTAACTGAGGAGTTTAATCCCATTACGATGAGTGTAATTAGAGATTAGTTTGGGTTTATCTCTGTCTTCTGATTCTAAGATTTCTATTTATCATATTTTCATATTTTTTTCTTTTTGTCTTTGCTTCTTTCTTTCCCCTTTTTCTCAGAATGATAGGATTCCCTTTACCCCCTCCTCTCCACTCACCTTCCCCTCTCCTTACGTAGCAGCTTTATGTTTCATTTCTGGTCTTTAATGTGTATATTAAATTCTCATTGTGTATTTGATTAATCACTGCGATCAATACCATAATTCATCTTGCCTTCTCCTGAACAAAATGAAGCTCCCAGAACAATGAACCTCCAACCTTTTCTCCTGTCTGGCATTCATATTATTTTTGTGCAAACCAGATTAGAATCCCCACCCTGCCCCTCTTCTCCGTGTTACCTTGTAAGTAATTTCACCCCCCTGAGTCTCAGATTCTTTGACGGAAAAAAAGTGGGAGTCATAAAATCTTCCTTAAAAGGTTGTTGGATGGCCAGAAACAAGCTATGGGAGGTGAAGCCGTTCTGTCTGTGTGTTGATCCCCAAATCTCCTAGAAGTTGGAGAAGTCAGAGAACTATGGCAGTGGCCTTGAAGGACATTGAGTCCTTCATTCTGCTGTCCTGTCTCTTCTTTCTTTGGCTGCAATTGGATATGATCTTTATTTTATAATCAGTGTCTTTTTGGACCCTACTTTGTGTCAAGGTGATGGAGTATGATGGATGCGTTGAAACTTAACTCCCACGTGCGCGGAGGTGCTGCCTTCTTTTTCTGCCTTATTCTTTTTTCTCTGCCTCTTTATCCCCTTCTGTCTCCAGGTGTGTCTCTCCCACTGCCCGGTTCCTTCCTCCTCTTCTCCTCCTTCTGACAGTCGGGATTTCTGCCTCGCTCCATCTTTCTCTCTGTCTCTCCATGTCTTTGTTTTTCTCGGTCTCCTCTCCCCACCTCTCTCTGTGTCCAGATCTCTTCTTCCTTATTCATCTCTCAGCCCACCCCAGCTCTATCCACCTTTCTGACTGTCTCCTGCATCCACCTCTTTGAACCTGTTAGAGACTCTCTCCTGCCTCTTCCTCTGTCTGCCTCCGCCAATTTTCCTTCCACCTCTCTCTGATTCTGCATCTGCCACTCTTTCTAGCATTTTCTCTGCATCTGGCTTCCTCCCTCTAGCATCTTCCTCTTCCTTGCTCATGCCTCTGCCCCCATCCAGCTCGTGATCTCTGATCCCCCTGCTCCATTTCTTTGCCTCTTGCCCGCATCACCACCTCCATCTCTGACTCTTTCTTACTCTCTCCCTGCCTCACCGCACACTCTTTGCACATCAGGCTGGGCCCCAGCCCGGGGTCTCTGGGCTCCAGGAAGCCAGCCAGAGACTGTGCAGGCTGCGCCATAACTCAGGAACTCCGCCAGCAATCATTTCATTAAGCAGGAATGGCGTTCCCATTACCAGATAGCAGGTCTGCTCCTTCCCCACCAGGGCCCCCTCCCTGCCACAAAGCCCCCTCACAACTTCCTGCTCAGAGCAGCCACACAAGGCCTCATTCTAATCCTCCGACTTGTCTGTTTAGTGTCTTTGGAGAGGGGAAAGGAGCAGAAAAGTAGCTTGTCTTTTATTTTTATTTGCCCTTCTTTTTTCCTTCCTCCAGATATCCCCCTGGGGCACCGGCCTAGAACAGAGCAACAAATATTTACTAATTCCATTAACAGAAGAGGATTTTTTTTTTTTGAGTGAATATCTGAGGCCCCAAGTTCACGGTGAGCCTCCTCCCCCACGTGACCCCTCCCCCTCCTCCCTCCACGCCCAGGACTTATACATAGTTCATACTCAGTACCATTTCCCCAATTTTTTCTGAAGTTCAAGACAAGTTGAAGGGTCAAAAAGGCAAAGGGTGTTTTAGAAGTTGAGCAGACAGCTTTTGGTACAAGGGAAAGAAAGAAAAGAGAGGCGAGAGAGGGAACGACAGCAAGGAGGCAGGGATCTGGCTCACATTAAGCTGGAAAGTTCCAACCATTGATTCGCCCTGGAATTATATCCCTTTTTTTTTTTTAAAATCACAAAGTATGGTTTATTCATGAGTTTTTTTTTTTAATAGCAACCAAAAGTTACACTTTAGTTTACCAAGATGGAGACCCATCCTTCCCTTTTCTTTGTGTCTTTCAGGTGGGCCTGGGAGAAAAGGATGAACGTTGGAGACGATGGATTCCCAAGGCAGCAAGTCCTGAGAACACAGGATGATCTTCCAGGCAGGCCTTGCCAATGTCTTTATCCATCCCTGCCTCTTAGGGAAACCCAAGGACACGTCCTCGCACGGGGAGAGAAGATCTCTTAGAGGAAAGAGAGCCTGTTCTGAAATGGCAACTCCTGGTAAAGGAGAAAGGACAGAGGAGAAAAGATTCATTAGGTCTTGCTGGCAAATGTCACACTAGGAATGAGTTTGCTGCCTGCATTAGCTTCCCAGGGTTGCCGCAACCAAGGCCCACAACCAAGGCTGAAAACAACGGGAATGTGTTCTCGCACCATTCTGGAGGCCAGAAGTCTGAAATCAAGGTTTTGGCAGGGCCATGCTCCCTCTGAAGGCTCTAGGGAAGAATCCTTCCTTTCCTCTTCCAGCTTCTGAAGGCCCCAGGCATCCCTTTGCTTATGGCTACATAATTCCAATCTCTGCCACCGTCTTCACATGGCCTTCCTCGTGTGTATCCAATCTCCTTCTCCTTTCTCTTAGAAGGACACTTGTCATTGGATTTAGGGACCACCCTAAATGCAGGATGCTCTCTTCCTGAGCTTCTCACATCTGCGCAGATCTTATTTCTGAATAAGGTCACATTCACAGGTACGGAGGGTTAGGACTTGGACACATCTTTTGGGAGGACACCCTTAAACCCACTATAATGATCATAGAGTATTTCTCAACAATGTCATGTGGGGAAGCCTACCTGGAGTGACACAGCTGTGTTCCCTTTCTCTTCTCTTTCAGTCTTGACTGGGGCAAGGAGAAAGGCCTAGCTGGTGCTGGTGTGTCTACTCGCTAATCCTCCTTTTTCAGGAACAGAGAGGGCAGCATTTGGGCTCAGAGCCTTCAGCAGACAGCTCCACACAGTGTTTATCACATGTCTGACCCATGTGAGCTTCTATTTATGAAAATAGACACTGGACTTTCATTTACGGTCATGATGTATAGCTTCCTTTCGGATTGAATTAAAATGTAAGCCAACAATAGGTGACTGAGTTGATAAAAACATTAGGTAAATAAATAATGCAAGTGGTACACAGACATGGCCAATGTTGGCGGGTTGCTGCGTAGACGCAGGAAGATTGGGAAACACTGGTTTCCCAGTGTTTCCCCAGCACTGGGGTGCTGGTTTCCCACTGTTCACAGGAGCCCAGAGCCTGAGGGCTTTACCAGGAAGAGGGTGAGTAAAAAGTTTCTAGTCTGTTGGAGTTTGTTGTTTCTCCTTGAACCCAGGATGCTATTTCTGTTTCCCCATGAGACTTTGTTTGCAGGGCGGGGGTGGGGGGGACTGCATAAAGGAAAGAAAACTTAAAGAATCAATTTCCTCTGCTACTTCACTTCTATTTTACAGATGAAGAAATTAAGGCTCAGAAAGGAAAAAAAAAAAAAGAGTTGTCCAAGGTCACCCAGGCGTTTGGACTCCCATATGTTGAGTTCCTACTATTTACGGGGCAGCTGCAAAACATGAATTCTTCAGTGCATGATTTATTGTATTAGATCTTTGCAGCAGCACTGTGAAATTGCTTGAATTTTACAGGAGAGGAAACTGAGGCTCAGAGAGGTTAGGAGCTTGTCTAAAATGACAGAGCTGATAAGGGGGAGGAGCTGGGATTCCCGCCCACATCTGGCTGACTCTCTGTCTGGTATTGTTACTGCAGCAGCCTACTGCTTTCCCCCATTTGCAAATGTCTGCACACGCTCGCCCACCACACACACACACACACACACACACATTTGTTTGGATGAGGACATTCTGAGCCTTGGCTGTTTATGCAGGCTCTACATTCATACACCTTATCCGATTGACATTTCTTTGCTGGGTCCACTTGGAAATCCTTGCAGGCGGCAACATGTTTCTGGCTTCTTCTGAAGGGAATTGAGTGCAAGGGAGACATTCCTCCTTGGGGAAAGAAGAGAAGCTGTGTGCAGGGAGAGATTTAGGACCTAAGGGCGCCACATTATTTCTCTCTATTCTGGCAGTTCCTAGACATTGGAAGACAATTGAATGAAGCCAATTATATGGCTTTTCCTGTTTTTCAAACAACCAGATGTTGAACACCATCGAAGACCCTGGCACCAAGACCATAGGAGTGACCTGCCTCACGTTTGTTAGCTGTTGAGTGTCTTCACTCATGGCACTGTTGTAGTCTAGATACCTGGAGGGTCCCTTTTAGGAAACTGATGTGAACTATGTATCCCTTGCCTCTGTGAACAAAATGCTCCCACACCACTTTTTTCATACAATTTCTTGGAATTTACATACTCTCTGAAGCTCTTTTCTGAGCTCTAGTTTAAGATTTCGCCATCCACTAATCAGAATAAGAACATCCCTGGATATTCCCGTGGGTGACTCTCTCAATTCACAAATGGGGAAACTGAGACCCAAGACCCTAGAGTGGAGGGACTCGGAAGTCCCAGGGATGGTTAGGGCCAGAGCTGGGGTTTGGATGCTATGCCTTCTCAGATTGCATCAGGTCCCTTTTCTACCACGTCCCCCTCTCCCTCAAAGCTTGAGGCACTTCTGAACAGACCTAGGCAATGCTGGGAGAATAGCTCACTGGGAAACCACGAGGGAGGGGCCGAGGGATCCCACACCAAACTCCTAGGTTCGAATCCCAGCTCCACAGCTTATGGGCCATGAGGCTGTGGGTAAATTATTTAACTTCTCTGTGCCTGTTTTCTTATCAGTACAATGGGAAGAATACTAGCACCTACTTCATAGAGTTACAGTGAGGATTGAGATAGAATCCAGGTAAAGTTTTGAACCAGTGCCTGGCACACAGTACACATTCAATGAGAAGTTATTACTGTTAACATCAACATTGTCATTATTGTTAGCTACAGAGGGAAAACCCCTCCTCTTGGTATGGTACAGACACCAGAGACAGGTGCCACCCCCCGCCCCCCACTCTGAGCCAGGAGACATTCTACTCCAGGTAAAAACTGGTCTTGGTGTTGGGGTGGAACTGAGAGGCACTTGGAGCATAAGTGGCTTCATCTGATTTTTAGGCATAGAAACTAACATTTCATAACCAGCCTGGAGAAATTAAGGGACTTTTCTGAAGATCCCACAGCTACTTAGAGGCAGAGCCAGGTTTCCAGAACCTTCTGTTTCACCATCCTCCCACCGCTTGGGGCACATCCCTCTCAAGATGTAATACTGAAGAGGAGACGCTGGCTTCCATGACACTTGAAGGGGTTAACTCTGAAGCCTGCAGCTGACTGCGTTGAGCTTCCTACACTCTGATTTTCATTTGCAAAACAAACAAACAAGAGGCTCTCTAATAACTCCCAGGCCTCCTTCCTGTGGTAAGACGTGAATTTTGCAAGAAGCAGGCCGTCCAAAGATCCCTAATTGCTATGCTGTTGTTGAACAACTAAGGACTGTTTCAGGGCTGACAAAAGCTTTACATGCCCATTCATTCATTCATTCACCAACTGATTGTTAAAGACCTACTTGAAGCCTTCAGCTGTGGGTACAGATATCCACAGCCTCCCTGCCCTGAAGAAGTGCACAGTATACTTACAGCGTTCCCAGAGCTGCTCCTCAGAGAGGTCAGCATGACTATTCTCAGATAAGAGATGGGAACATGGAGGCGTTCACTAAATAAATGCCGATCCAAGAGGAACATGGGAATCTTTCGGCACAATAGAAGTCCAATTCTCCAGGCTGAATTTCTGGTTTGTTGCCTGGTTCAAAACCACATCAGCATCCCAGATTGGCCATTCTTCTCTTCATCTCCTTGTCTTCCTCCTCATCCTCTTCCTTCCTGTTCTCCATTATGGCTAACACGAGTTGAAAGTTTACTATGTGCCAGTTTTTTTAAATTATTTTATTGCGGTCACATTTGTTTATAACATGGTGTAAATTTCAGGTGTACATCATTATATTCCAGTTACTGTATAGACTGCATCGTGTTCACTACCATATGCCAGGTTTTGCACTAAGCACTTTATAATTACTATTTCGTTCTGTCCTTGCAACAAATCAATGTGGTATTCTGAGTCACCCATTTTTTCCAGATGAGCATTGGAAGACAGAGAGATAAGACCACATGGTCAAAGACTCATTGATCGTAAGTGGGGGACAGGGTTTGAACCCAAGTCTAAGGGTCTCCAGGTCTCAGGCTTTTCTCTTCTAGTTTATTTGTGTGATTTCCTCTCATTCATCACATCAAAGATGGAAGAGAGGAAGACTAATGTCCACAATGAATTTCCACATCAACTAATACCTGGAGGAAACTCTGATTCTAGGACTACAGCCACTTTAGGTTACAAGATAAATGCCCTTATTTAGAAACATATCTGGGGTTTTGGAAGAAGGGGTGGGAGAAATGCTAAGCATGCTTTCACTGACTTTGAGCAAATAGTGGCATCTACAAATGTGGCTGATACTGAGAATGGCCTACACAACATCCATTTCCCTGATTTTGCTATCAGATCCTTCAATTAACCAACCCACAATGGACAGGCATGTGAGAAAGAAATCTTTTTGCAATATTTTTGTGATAGTTTAAGTTATTGAGATTGAGAGCTTGTTTGTCACTGGAGCATGACCCAGCCTCCCCTGACAGAAACAAGTTCCCATCAGCTTGATTCCTGGGCTTGAAGATCCTCTCCACAAATACTCTCAAGAATCCCAGAGTTGCTTTCTCTTTGTCTCTTACTTTTTGCTGCTTACAGGAAATACGAGAGAGGAAACATAAGCTGTGACATCCCTGACCCCCAACTCACCATCCCCCAGCTCTGCCTGCTGGTCTCCCCAGGGCTTCATTCTGGTTCCCCATGGTGGACCCTGATGTGGAGGTTGAGTTCATGATGGAGAGAGGGAAGATTTGCTTTTCTTCCGTGGCACACACAGCTAAAAGCATCCACTGCAGAAGACCTGGGGCAGCCAGTATTACAGCTCTTTGAATTCTTGTGGAGGCTAGATCAGAGGTTTCCAGATGCTGCTGTGCAGGTACCCAGAGCACTTCCTCCCGCTGACCTAGGCATGGGGTGGAGGCTGGGACAATTGTTCTGACTTCCCCTTCCCTCCCCTAGGACAAGTTCTCCTTTGGACTCCATTGTACTTTCCTGCCACCTGACCATGCTAGAGCCCACCTCAGTCTGCTAGAACATACTTTTACTGTCTTTGCAACTAGTAGGGGAGGAAGGCATGTCTATATCAGTTAAGTTCTACAATGCATATAAAAAACTCAATGGAGGCTGGCTTAAACCATAAGGAAATGCACTGACAAGCACACCTGGAAGCCAGAAGCAGAGCCAGCTTCAGAGTTGACTTCACATAGTATTTCTGGTTCTGCTTTTCTGAGCTGCTTCAGTCTTGCTATCCTCCATGAACCAGCACTTTTCTCAGCCACCAGTAAGGTGGCTGCCCCAGGTCTATTGTCTACACATGATCTTACTCAGAGGAATAAGAGTGGTCTTCTTCTGGAAACTCTGCTAGAAGATCAAAGAACTTTCATAAAAGTCCCCAGCAAACCTCTTCTTGCATCTCATTGTCCAGAATGGATCAAATGACCATGTCTGAACTATCACTCAGAGCAGAACACAGCTACTCTTAGATTAATTGAGTTGAGCACTGGAGCTGGGAATGGTGTTGACATCCCTTGAGGAACACAGGCAGTGTGGAGGAGGGATGGACACATGGACAGAATTAAGATTCTATTAGGAAGAAGGATGGGGGAAACAGATGCTGGGTGGGCCACCACCCATAATTTTACAGATCCTTACTCTTCTTTTCCCAGGAGTCTTCTCTATCCCAGTGTAATTTTATAGATGTGAATAGATGCTGAGGGGAAGCTCAGGAACAGTGTCAACACCCCAAACCTAACACAGATGGTTATTTTAGGTAACATGTGACATCTAACTCTACCCACCAACCGTACAGACTCAGGATCTGGACAAGGCGAAGTCATTTGATTCTTCTCTTTTCTCAACCAAAGCTCTCTCTCTCCAAATAGATATTTTCTTACGCAATCAAGTTCAATTTGATGAGCATCTTGCTTGTGTCAGTTCAGTCTAATGGAAAGCAGATGCTAAGATAGAGTGAGAAATGCAAGAGATTTATTAGGGGGAAATTCCTGTGAAAGATAAGGGGGGAAAGAAGCAGAATTAGGTAGGAAGAACATCAGACCACACTAAAGATCAGAGAAAGTCTCAGCCAACTCAAGGGGGAGGTCCAGAGCAAAGATTGTCCATTAGACGAGTCCTGTGTGGGCAGAAATGGCCAGGCCCTGATCAGTGTTTGGATGGGGGCTTCCCAGGAAAGATGTGGCTTTGACTTAAGAGCTGAAGGAGATCCCAAAGGTACTGCAGCTGGAGGTTGTCTGATAACTGCACTCCTTGCAGCTGAATAGCAAGTTCTTTCTTGAAGGGAGATCTGAGGGTCACATCTTGGTGGCTACCATATCCTTCTATACCTACTATGCACTAGGATTGTACTAGGCCCTGGGAGGGGGGAAAGGAAGATAATACTCAATTCCTCCCTTATGTCATGTACATGGCTTAATATTGTCATTCCTTGATATGCAAACAAAATTGGATTGAAAATGTTCTTTTGCAGATAAAAAGTCCTTAGCAGTAGCCATTAATTTCCATTACAACTAATGTAAAATCCAGAGCATTCTTCTTAGTGGAGCAGTAAGTTAAAGCAATAAGCTGGTGATACATAATATAAGTCATAATTATACGCCACAGATAGCTGTAAAATCTGTTATCATACTAATAATTTGTAAAAACTCTTGCAAGAACTTGTTGGCAGCTGCAGTGCAATACTTACCATTTTATCAGTCATTTGCAAGCTCTGCCAATGTGTGAATGTTGGTAAAGAAAAACCTGATATTTGCTTGAGAACACATATTTTCTGATTTGATACTGTATTACAGTGCAAACACTTGGTATGTAAGAATGCCTCCATGGACATCTCTGCCAAATGGTGCCCAGAACAAAAAGCTAAGATAATCATGAGGATGATTGTTGTTCCATTTATCTAGTGCTGCTTAGTAAACCATCCCAAACTTAGTGCCTGAAAATAAGAACCATTTTATTATGCCCATGGATTCTGTGGGTCAGGAAATGAATAGGGTGCAGTTTGTCACTGCTCTGTGATGACCAGATTTCAGCTAGGAAGATTCTTAAAGGCTGAGGGTTGGAAGCATCTGGAGGATCCTCCGCTCATATGACTGATACCCCGGCTTGCCTGGGACTTTCCATCAGAGAGCTTTACTCATGGCCTCTTACTGTGGCTTGGGCTTCCTCACAACATGGTGGCCTCAGGGCAGTCATATTCTCTTTGTAGTCCAGGTGTCCAGTGTTCTAGAGAACAAGGCAGACACTGCATGGTTTTTTTATGATCTAGCCTTAGAAATAAGACAAGTCACAAGTCCACCCAGATTCAAGTGGGGAGGGCACAGATCCCACCTTTTGATGGGAGGAGGGTCAAAAAGTTTGTGGCTATTAAGAACTACCAAATTGGTACTAATAGTTATCGCTAGCTATGTGCCAAGCCTGATGCATTTATTCTTCACAATAACCTTGTAAATTAGATATTACAATCTTCATTTTACAGAGGGATTAGTGACTTGTCCAAAGTCTAACAGATAGAAAGAGACATAGCCACAATGAATTCCCAGATCTGTCAGATTCTATAACCCTTCATCCTAATCTTAATTTCATGCCTGAATGTCGCCTCATCCCTGAAACCCTATTCCTGGACTGGTATGGGGAGAGTAGGCAATTGAGAGAAGAAGCTCAAAGATAAATTAAAGGTATTTCTTGCTGGTGAAAGTAATTAAAACAAATAATTTCACTATTATTCCTCAGTCATATCCAAATTCCCGAGTTGGAAATACTATGCCACAGTGGCCAAGGCAGAACATTCCATTGCTTCCCAATAGGCTACGCTGCTTTGCCTTCCATGCCCAGCTCTAGATGGATAAATGACAGCATGAGGCAGTCCAGGAGTCAGTGGGGACAGCTCTGAGAGATGGGGAAGTTCCTCAGTCCAATCAGCCTGTCCCACCGCTGTCCACACCCGGCAGGTACCCAGGCATTTTACACGAAGTGGAAGATGTTCACCCATGATTCCTGCCACATTCCTGGAGTTTGAGGTGACTTCAGATAGCATAACTCGCCCGTTCCATTTCCCAAGTGTCATGCATGGGGTCTCCTGAAACCCCAGCCAAGACTCCCCCATCCTTACTATAATCTCCCATCCTCAAGATCCACCCACTATGTGCCTGGCACACAGTAGGTGATCAATTCATTTTGAAAGAATTGCACTTTGCATTCCACCAATTTTAAACTGGTCAATAGGTCTTCCTCACATATATTTCTGTTTCTCCCTCTGTCCATATTGGCCTCCTTGCCTTGAATTCTCTCCAACCGCCTCTTATCCTTCCCACTCCTAGGGATGCTTCAAGACTGCATTCTGTTCTCATTTTCCTCCAAGAGGCTTTCCTACAGCTAATCTCTGAAGTTTGGGTTAAAAGTCCCTCCCACTTAACCCCCTACTCATATGGCGGCATCTTTCACATTGGATTGTAATGAACTCATGTGTAGGAGGGTTCAATTTCATATGCTATGATTCAGATGTACCCAGAATTATTTAATAAATAAAATACAGCTTTCATCATTTTCTAGAAGTGATTTCATTTGGCCCTTGAGTCTCCATTTCCATTAATGGCAGAAAAATATTAAATTTTCCAATTAAAGGTAACGATTTCTTCGGTAAATATTCAGCCAATTCAGAATTCAAACTCCTGGTAAGGGCTGTGTCTCCTTTCTCAAGAGGTCCCTGCTTCTCTGCCTCATTTCCAAGGCAGCCTCTGGGTGTGGGGAAGCTGAAGGGCCCTCATGGTGACAGGGTGACCAGCTTCCATTGGGTCATTGCTCTGCTCTGCTGTGGGGTGGCTGGACTTGCCTGCCACTTAGATGCCAGGCTGCCATGTGGTCTTTAACCCTTATGATTGCCCACTTCTGATCCCAGGCTCTTTCTGATTTTCTAGCCTCTTAGCACTTCCCACTGGGACACATGGGGACTTTCAGATTCCTTAGATGCTCTGCTCAGACCCTGGGTAACCAAAGGCCCCCTCTTGAGTCATGCGACCAGCATGGGCAAGCTCTGAGCGACTTGCAGTCTCCATCCCAGTGAACTGGGGCCACAATCCCAGACGTGGTTAGATTTCCCCAAACCCATCTGGATGTTTCTACCTCCCCTGACTCCTACAGAGTACAGATTACTGCTGGGAGTTGACCAAAGACTCTTCCATTCCTGACCACTCGGCACTAAATGAACTTTCTCTTTCCCCTTCTTGTCTAACAAGAACTTACTTTATGTCATATTCTCCTTTACTCTTTTTGGAGTTCTTTATTCTGGGTAGCAGCCACCTGCTCATACTCTGGGGCGATCGCTCTGTGGCTCTGACTTAATGGAGGCTGAATTAAAAAAAGAGAATGAAGAAAAGTACATCAGTAGACAGTAATACACACACAGATATTCTTCTTGTTACACTGGTCTCTCTTTCTCTCCCATTGTAACTCCTTGAGAACAGGGACTGTGTCTGACTCATTCCTGCAGCCCCAGGGCCTTGAATGGTGCTTGACACAGAGAAACACTTAAGGAATGTCTCTTAAATGGGACCTTGATTTCCCAGTTGTTTTCCTTGACTTCTGGAACCCTGGTGGCTGGCACGAGATGCTCTGTACTGACAGCTGGCTTCATGTCCCACTGGGAAAAAATGGAAGGGACATAATAATAATGACAGGTACTAGATTTTGAGCATCTAATACAGATCAGATGTAGTACAAGCCACTATAATTAGCTTATCTATAACTTCATGAAACCCTGTGGGTTGGGCTTGATAATGTTCCTCTCGCAGATGCAGAAACTGGTGTTCAGAGAGATTAAATCTTTTATCTGAATATACTTTGCCAGTAAGTGAAAGGGTGAGGATTTGAACCCAGGAACCTGTTGCTCCAAAGCCCAGGGCCTTTTCACCACACCACATGAGAAGTAAGAGGCCTGCATGTGAGTCTTCCTTCAGAACTGCAGAAAGAACTCTGGTCTAAGATGGTCTTGGAATTCAACCCTTGCAAACCCACATCTCCAGAAGGGCAGGCTTTGCAACTGCAGGTTAGAGTTTGGAATTCATTGGTGCCAAATCTCTGTTATATGGGACACACCATATGGAGCCTAGAATTCATCACAGCCCTTGGCAGGCAGCCTGGCCTGGAAATAACCCCAGAAGGCTACATTTTGATCAGGAAGCTTGCAGCTGTTTTTCAAAGTCATTGTTGGAATTTTTAATTTAATTTTATTTTTAGTAAACCTCCGTGCCCCTCGTTTTTCAGCCAGTCTTCTAGTTTCCTTAGTGTTCTGGACCATCACGATGGGTACCCAGCATGTGTTCAGAGAGATGTTGGGAGGTTTGGATAGGTTAGCGTACCTCCTTGGGCCAAGCAAGGAATGGGGCCTCTGGAAAAAAAATCCCAAGTAAAGTTAAACACATAAACAGCTGTGGCCTCGTCTCAGAGTCTCAAGGTTGCAGTGGGAAACAGAAGGAGTACAAAGGAGCTCTGAACACTCCAAGAAATGGGCAATGCCTCTTTCCCTAAAGTGAGGCATCTGGAAGGCCAGGCAGATGCCCTCAGGATAGAGTCCAGCCGGTCAGGCCAGTCTGCCACGGGGCCTGGGTGGGATGCATGGCCCTCTTAGAGCTCTCAATTTTTGATTTTCCAAGTGATTCACCAGATCCCCGTCACGCTGGGGCAGAATTCTTGAAAGTGAAGCCACATTTGAATTCTCCAAAGTAAAGCCACGTTTTAGGCTTTGGCTGCAAGGGGCTTGGAATCCAGCCACCCTGGGACTTGAGAGAACAGCAATTCCATTTTTGAGGTTTGAGGAATCCTAGAATTCAGAGGCTGGGCCCAGCCTGGGAGAGAAACTGATTGCAATCTGATTTAATCCCCCACTGTCACCCTCCACCACCCCGACCCAGGTTTACAGGACAGCATAGCTTATGGCACGTTCTTATTTGTATGAACTGTGTTGTGCATCAATAAGGTGTCAGGCTTTTACTAACTGGGGGAAAACTTCAGGATCCCATGAACGCCCCAATGGAAAGAATGTGTTTGTGTGTTTCTTCTTTTCTCCCCCCAGGATGGCAATCCTTCTGTGGTTGTGTCTACATAACTGGTTGAGAAAGGGAAGAGGGAGAGAAACAAGAAGCCACATGTAAAATTCAGCGTTTTGTTATTCTCTTTTGCCTGCACAATACCACACAGATGGTGTGGTTGACTTATTTTTAACTGGGTGTTTGTGTGAATGAACCAACCTGGTCAGTCGCTTGGGCAATGTTGAAATCAGAAGCAAGCTGATCAAAGGCACCAAATGCAACCACTAATTTGACCAAAAAAAAAAAAAAAAATCCCTCCACAATAGCTAGACAAAGACATGTCAGTTTGGACTGTGTATAGACGAGGCCTGCCTTGAAGTCTGGTGATTAGTGTGGAGAACTACCAAAATGAGCCCTACTTCTGACCATCCAAGCAGCTGAGTCCTGACCATTCCATCCGCCAGTTTAGCTTGTCTGATCCAGTTTTCAAGAAAGCTTGGAGAAAACGGCATGTGTGTGCATGGGGTGGGGGTGGGGGGATGGGAAGGGGGATTTGGTGGAAGTACAATTATGACCATTGACTTTAATGATCAATCCAATAAAGCAATCAGGAATCCAATGACTTGTTAGTCAATTGACGGTGCAGTGGCCAGTCCAATCAGTTGTGTGATCTTTTATTCCTCATTTTTTTGGAGTTGGGCAGCCTACTACATCTTCACACTCTGCTGAGCTATGGGTTGAATATGGGGTTAAGTTGTATTCTCCCCAAAAGATATGCTGAAGTCCTAACCCCCAATGTGATGGTGTTTGGAGGTGGGGCCTTTAGAAGGTAATTAGCTTTAGAGGAGGGCATCAGGATGGGGTCTCCATGACGGGATTAGTGTCCTTCTAAGAAGAGGAGGAAATTGGAGCTCTCTTTCTCTGCCACGTGAGGACACACAAGAAGGTGGCTATTTGCAAACCAGGAAGAAGGTCCTCACTGGAACCTGACGATGCTGGTACCCTGATCTCAGATCTCCAGCTTTCAGAACTATGAGATAAATTTCTGCTGTTTAAGCCACTCATCTATGGTATTTTGTTATGGCAGCCTAAGCAGACTAAGACAGCCATCTCTAAGATTCCTTCCAGTATGAAGATTATATGACTATTGATCTTGCCTGTATGTGGCTAAAAGATGTAATTTATCCTTGGATGGAAACCTCTATCTAAAGGGCCAAATTATTATTTTGGTCAATGATGTATTACACTTCCCTTGTCCATTTTTCGTCTTGGCCCTGTCAGCGAATTCAGTGCTGATGAGTTAATGTATGTGAAAGTGCTTTGTAAATGGCCAGGCATTGCCCCAAGAAAAGGACTGATTTTTATGCTATTTAGGCTGAGAGCATTGCAGCCGATCTGAAGCAAAGTGTATCTGATATCATGTGCTGGCAACGAGGTCATGGGTGGATGATATTTGTGTAAATGCATGAGGAGTGTAGTACATGTGTGTTTCCGTTTCAGTTTAAGTGAAAATTTAAGAAACAGCAGAGCAATATGTTTATAAGCACGCGATCTTGAGAAGACTCTTCAAAGCCACAACCAGACCTTAATGTTTAACATCTGTGTGGTCTTGGATGAATAACTTATCTTCTCTGTGACTTGATTTCTTCTGAAAAATGGGTATAATATTAATTCTTATTTCATAGGGTTGATGGGAAGATTGAATGCGATAAAGCACTGTAAAGAACAGGGCTATGTACGCTAGTGACCTATATGCATGTCTATCTTATGTGTATTTTATGTATGAAGCATGCACAAATGTCACATGCCCATGTTGCCTTTCCTTCTATGTTTTGCAAATTGCTTTGTTCCCTGGGATTTGGCTTGTGATCCCCGAGGAAGCCATTAGAAAGAAGAAATAGAAGATGGCATCTCAGAAGCGTTAACATTGGACAACCTGGCTCTGGAAGACAGTTGACGGATTGTCTTTCCCAACTTTCCAACGCCTGTATTCTCCTCTTCAACATCTTGTAGTCATACATTTGAGGCCAACACTTGGAGCTTTACAGCGCTACCCACAATGGCCTGGATTGCACGTTTCAGCCAATGATCCAAAAGAGTGGCCTCACTTTGAGGAGGATGAAACCTTCCTCTGTGGTAGGAAAAATTAAGGACGTGAAGAAACAGCTGTGTTTCAGGCCACTTTAACCTCTCTGCCTTGGGATCTGTTCTTGGCATGCTGTTGGGGAGTTTGCTGGAGAAGGGAAACATTGAAGTCCATTATTTTAAAAGCAGCAGAAAATAGACTCTGGGAAAAAAAAAAAACAAAAAAGTGCATTGGCCACAGGAACTTAATGGGCCATTTTGATCTCTGCCTCCTGCTCGGCTGAGGGTGTCAGGAGCCATGCTCTCAGCTTGCAAAAAAATGTCGTAATGAAGTGTTCGAGTAATGGAGAGTTAATGGAACTGGGAGCCAGAGTTATAACAAAAGGGCCTTAAAAGAGTGGACGGGTGTAATTTATTAACAGCAATGGACGGAACAGGGAGGCTGCAACATTTATGAGAAAAGGGAATGGGATTTTTCACAAGATCCAAGGTTTCTGTTCTCCACAGGATCAAGCAACGCTCCTTGGAGAGACCCAGGCACCTCTCCTTTCTCTGTTAGCATCCCAGCCCCTCTTCACTAGGGAAGAGTGTGGCATCTCTGCTGAGTATTATGGATCAAAGGTGCCTCTCTGCTTCTCCTGTGGATGGAGAAGTTTCTATTTATGATGGATGCTGAGGTCCTTATCAGTGGAACATGGCTCCAGTGACTCCAGGTGCTTAGGGTATCTCTTGTAACCTGGTATATTAGTCAGGGCTCTGTTGGGTGTGACATGCAGAAACACAGTTCACACTGGCCTAAGACTGAAAAAAAAAATAAAGTGTGGATTTTCGACTCTTCCTGAAGCAGATTTTGAGAGAAGGAGATGAGTTATGATCTCAGGAGACCATGGTTAGGTAGTGGAAAAATGAGGCAGGAAAGAGAAGGAAGCCAATAAAGGGTGGTCATTATCAAGTTAGTTATAGTGTGGGCAATGGATCCTAACCCTTTTGCTCCAAACTCTGGGTGGGAACTCTGGGTGATATTGTAGAACACTTTTTTGAGTTATCTCAGTTGAGGGGAGAGGCTGGGGAAGTTATCCATTCAATCCCTGCTGTCATTGGTTGAGGGCTACTGCTAGAGTTTTAACTCTCTGGCATTCCTGGCTTTCCCTGAATGATGCCAAGGGTACTCCTGAGCCCAGGGACTTGGGGGAGGGACCTTCAGACAGAGAGTCACAGCTATTTTCTGTAAAGAACTGTCAGCATGCAAGGTGACTGCCCAAAAGATATGGATGCATCATCCATAACATCCACCAAAGAGGGGTAGGTATTAATTGACTTAAATGATGGAAACTGTACTAGCTTCAGGCATAGTTGGATCCAGGGGCTAAAGGAGTGTTATCAGCACTGGGTCTGTATCAGTTTGTTATTGGTTTTTCTTTTCTCAACATCAGCTCCATTCTTAGGCAGGGATGCCTATATGATGGTATGTTGACCACCAGTAACTATAAGCTTTTATCCAATTCAGTAATCTCAGTGAAAAAGAACACTCTCCCCACCCCAAACAATTTCAGTAGATGTCCTGGAATTTATTCGTGTTGATTCAACTTGTTTAGTTAAGGATAAGATATTTAACAATTAATTTAATCTACCTACACCCCCTGAGTCTTCACCCTCACAAAGATGTTGTAACACTGTCTTCAAATAGAATCATTTGGTCTAAGTGACTCCCATCTACCTCCTTCAGGGAATCCTCTTTATTTTGATGGCACGTCTGTGCGAGCATTATTTCAAGTAATTTCTTCAACTAATCCTTTGACTAGTTCAGTTCTTCTTTCTATATAAGCTCTTCCTGAGTAACTCCTCCATTCCCTTGCTTAGCTTCCCCTTCTGAGTAGATGGCCTTTCAAATTGACCTCTTGAAGTTACTGCATCAGAACTGTTTTGATAACAAGTGACAGAAAATCCAATTAAAATTGTGTTAATATACGTATATATATACCTATATATACATACTTACATATACATATACCTACAGATACGTTTATATAACTGGAAAAGTCAGGGGCTAGCTGTGGTTTCTATCTTGGCTTGATTCCAGGTCTCACACAGGATCACCCATCCACCCACTTTGCTTTCCTTTTTTTCTTTACTCTCAGACATCATATCTCCTCATGATGACAAGATCCTCCAGTAGCTCCAGCCCCAGATTCTTTCACTTTCATTCAGAGGGAAGAGAGTTTGTTTTGCCAAAACAGAAGTGCCGGGATTCGATCTTGCCTGCTCTAATTGGTCTGACTTGAATCACATGATCATTCCTAAACCAACCACTGGTCTTGGAGGAAGCTGATGTTCTGATTGGCCAACCTTGGATCCCATATTCATTCTTGATTCTAAAGTGAGTTTAGTTTGACCAGAATCACATAGACTGAAAATAGGGAAGGGCCGTTGCCAGAAATAGAAAGACCAATGTCCCCCTCACTTTTCTTTTGCAGCATTCATTGTATTTTCCCTTACACACAATCACCACTAAATCAGTGTCTACAACACATTCACACCACTAAACTCATTGTCTCTGGCCAGCTGTCCTCTGACACATTACCTAACATGTTACATCACAGCATTCCCCCATCCTTCCCACCTTTGACTTTCATGTTAGTCTGTGAATTCCTGAGGATACATATGCTCTTGTTCTCTTTGATATCTTCAGTGCCTAGCAGAGAGGCTGGCATATATTGGGCATGCAAGCAAAGGTAAAAGAGAGAAACAAACGAAGGAATAAAGGATTTTGAACTGGCAGTCCCAGATTCCCTTCTGAGCTAGAGATTCAGACTTGGATTTTGCACTGCTAACATTTAACGTGTTAATGTCACACTTTCAACTCAAATGTCCCAAACTGAAATTACCCTCTTATTTTCCAAACCATACCCAGCACACCACATTTTGCTCCTTGGCTCTCTTTGACCTCAGGATGTCCTACTAGAGTTTTAATCTGGCGGCCATAGACTTTGTGTTGCAGAGGGTCCATGAATCCTCTGAAATCACATAAAATTTTGTATGCATGTGTCCCTGTGAATTGACTTGAGGTGTTGGGCCCATAGGCATCACAGTGACCCGGGGATCTAAAAGCCAAAACTATTAAGAACCAATGACTGAGGTCGTAAATGGAAATCATTTCAGTTTCAAGCGATCTAGCATTCGATGAAACACAATATGAGCATCTTCCCTTTCTTCAGCAGATACCCAAAGGGACAGTCAAATCTCAATGCACAATTTTGGTTTTCCATTGACTGTTTATCGCAGGGCTTAGACACATTTATCAGAGAAAGGGAGTCATGTTTATCTCTCCTCCTACACACAGCTTTCTCTTATCTCAACTCCCTTTCAAGTCAGAGTGATCAGTCATGACAATTCATTGTACCTGCTTAACAATTTCCAGTTATTAAAACTTTTTCTCATAAGTTGTTCAACTTAGTCTTCCCACATAATTCCACCTTTGGAGTAAAAATTGACTCAAGTAAGAATCCCCTTGGCTTCTAAATGACCTTCTGGTTATTGACTTTCTGAGGTCTGATTTTCTACTATGTCCATTAGGAAGATGTTCAGCTGCAAGTAAAAGAGAACCCAATGTGTGGCCTAAACACATATTTTCCTTACATCGCAAGAAGTTAGACAGCAGGTGGTTGTCTATGTTGGTTCAGCTACTTGGTGATGCCATCGTAGACAAGGATCTGTTCAGCTTCCTTTGCTGTATTGATTGACTTTTTATCCTGAAGCTTGTTGCCTTATGTTGCAAGATGGATGCTGGAGCACCAGACATATGCCTAAGCTGGAGGAAAAGAAGAGGGATGGCAGAAGGGCTGTGTCAGCTGTGTCTATCCCTTATTATTAGGAAAGCAAATGTTCTTCCAGAGATCCCCTCCCTTAGTAGACTTATGCTTATATCTTATTGGACTTTACTGGGTCGTCTTTTAACTTCTGCTAGCTGCTAGGAAGATTGTGAAAGTGGAGGGTAAGCTTGTCATGTTTGGTTTCAGCTTAGTCCATCTGGCACGGGGCAGTCACATCATGTCAGTCTTCTGGAATACCAGACCACGTCACTCAGAGTAGAAGCTAAAGTCTTTACAGTGGCCTGCAAGACCTACAAAATCTGGCTCCTGTGGCATTTCTGACCTCATTCCTTACCACTCGCTCTCTCCCTCCCTTCATTCCAGCCACACTGGCCTCCCAGGTCCCACTCCAGCCTGTTCCCTCTACATGGAATGTTCTTCCCCCTGATTCCCACACGGTCACCTCACCTCCTTCATATTTGTTTAAATGTTACTTTCTAAATCGGGCCAACCCATAACACCCCACCCATTCCTGATCTGCCTTACCAGTGTATTAATTTCCTGTGGCCGCTGTAAGAAAGTACCACAAACCGGGTGGCTTAAAACAACAGATATTTATTGTCTCACCATTCTAGAGGCCAAAAGTCTGGATTCAAGGTGTTGTCAGAGCTGTTTCCTTCTGGAAGCTGTGAGGAAGAACCTGTTCCATGCCCCTCACCTAGCTTCTGGTGCTTTCCAACAATCCTTGGTATTCCTTGGCTTGTAGATGCGTCACTCCACCCTCTGCCTCCATCTTCACATGGTCTTCTCTTAGTGTTGCTGGGTGTCTCTGTCCAAATTTTCCTCTTCTTATATGGCTACCAGTCATTGGAGTAGGGCCCACTCCAATCCAGTATGACATTATCTTAACTTAGTTACATCTGCAAAGTCTCTTTTTCCAATGAGGTCACATTCTGAGATTCCAGGTGGCATGAATTTGGGGGGATAGTGTTCATTCCAGGTGGCATGAATTTGGGGGGAAGCCAGTTCACCCAGCTTTACGGTTTTTTTTTCCTTCTAAAAACGCTATATACCTTCTAACTTTCTACAAATCTACGAAACTATTGCTCATTGTTGTCTCCCTCCATGAAGACAAAGGGCATTTCCTTTTTGGTGATTTATCCTTTGACTTAGTAGGTGTGTTGAGTGAATGCCTAAATATGCATTGAGTGAATAAATTGCCATTCTGAACAAAACCAGGATTCTGGTGGCAAGAAAAAAGAGCAGAATTGATAACCGAGTCGATAACTCTCAGTGTCTGCCGTTGTCCTTCCAGTTCTCAGGTTCCTGTGGAAATCCTGTCTCCCTTACCGGCACGTGTGTCTATTATGGGTTGTATCCCCCCAAGAATTCATATGTTGAAGTCTTAACCCCTAGTACCTCAGAATGTACTAGGGTCTTTATTGCAGTAATCAAGTTAAAATGAGGTCATTAGGGTGGGTCCTAATCCAATATGACTGGTGTCCTTATAAAAAGAGGAAATTTGGACACAGGGAGAACGCCATGTGATCATGAAGCAGAGATGAGAGTAACACTCCTATAAACCAAGGAATGCCAAAGATTGCCAGCAAACCACCAGAAGCTAGGCGAGAGGGATCGAACAGATTCTCCCTCATAGCCCTCAGACGGAACCAACCCTCCCTACACCTTGATCTCAGACTTCTAGACTCCAGAACTGTGAGACAATACATTTCTGTTGTTTAAGCCACTCAGATTGTGGTACTTTTTTATGGCAGTCCTAACAAATTAATACAGTATCCATACAAAATACTCTCACCTTTTAGGCAGGCCAAGGGACTTGTTTATTCTCATAGACCCAAGCCCTCAACAGACTCACGCACCAAAACGGGCTCAGAGGCGGGAGGGAGGGTGGGGCCCCGGATCCCAACCGCCTGAGCATCTTCTCCACACAGCATGAGAACCAGACATCGGCTTTTATCCCGTGCCCATCTCCAGGAGGCCCTTATGTGGCGCTCCCCACCCCCACAGAAAGCGAGGCCCAGGAATTCATACGTTTGTTGTTGCCTGTGTTACTGAATATCCATGAAATGCAAAATGGCACCGTGACCTAATGAGGTATTAACCCTGCCTCATTACTGCACATCAACCGTGAAAGCAGGCTCTTCTTGGCCAGGACTATTTCAAGGAGATTTAGGAAATATTTGAGGCTCCGGAAGAATGGCTGGAAATCAGGGACTCTTCAGATGGACCTCTCTGAGATATCAGGGCAGGAGACGTGGGCCAGGAGCCCCCTAATGCACCAGTGGATCTCCGCTGCAGTCTCTCTGCTCCTTCCTCCCACCCCTGCTAAGACCTACCCAATGGTGGGAAGAGCAAAGACTCAGTCTACAGATCTGGGTTTACGGCCCAGCTCTGCTACCATGAGACATGAGACAAGAGAATTATCCCTTCCGAGCCTCAGTTTCCACTTCTGCAAAATGGAAATAATTATGGTCAATGCCTCACAGTGCTGTGAAAACATAATGAGATGATATCTATAAAGCACCTGGCTCATGGAGGATGCCCACTAACTTGGGGCTATTCTCTTGTTGCTTTTCTTATTGTGATTTTTGGTAACATTGACAGAAACCTTGGGTGGAGGAAACTGCAAATGGTCAGCCTGAACCACGTGAACCCTTTGCTCTTCAGAGAGAGGGGAAAGAGAAGTGCGTAATTCAAATAAGCACCATTTATTGCCTGTCTCTGTTAAGCGCTTTATGTGTCTTATCTCAGTATTTCTAGCATTGTCAGCCTCATTGAGGAAACGGAGGGTCAGAGAAGTTAAAAAGCTTGCCGATGTTCAACAGCTGCTGGGAAGTGGCAAATCTGGGATTTGAACCTTGTTCATGTGACATCAGCTGCCATGTTTGTCCCATAACACCAGCCCCGGATCCCCTGTTCTCTATGCACCTCTGTCTTTATCAGTCCTGGGGGTGGAAGGTCAGGGGTCCTGGTGTCCTAATCCAGACCTTGCTCTGGTTTCTCATGAGGGCTTTGATCGCCCTGTGTGTCCACCGAGTCCCAGCTCCAGTTGCTGGGAGGTCACCGTCCCCCACTACCTGGGGACTCCAGGGGCCAGGAGCAGTGTGGGCAGTGCTGTAAAGCAGTTTGATGATGTGTTAAGTGTCACTGCTTAATGAGCTGCAGGACCAAACACTCAGGGTAGGGGCAACGGAGGCCGACGCAGCCCCTGGACACATGCTCCTGCCCAAGTTCAATCGTAAACGTCACAACCAAGGGCAGGTCTGGAGCCACCCGCTCCGAGAACCCCGACTTCCGTTGCCCCACTGGCCTCTGACTAATCCACTCCCCACTCAACAGCTCGCCTGATTTCCTCTCCAGCCCTCCCGCCCCCCTGCCCATCCTCAAGGTTGTCGCCATGGGAGGTCTCTTCTCACAACAGGGCAAAGCAATTAAGGCCAGACGGGGTGAATTAAACCAGAAAGAATGAGTTTCCTCCAGCGCCACAGAACTATCTGGGGCCTTGGAGGAGATGCGGGTGGGAGAGATGGACGGTAGTTGAGTGGTGAAGACGAAAACTGATGGAAGAGGAACTGAGAGCAGGGAGGAGAAAAGAGATGTGCACGTGCAAGGAGCGCCTGGCTTTCCTTGGGCTGTCTCTGGACAAAAGGTTAAAGTGGAAAGAGTAAGTGAAAGGAGAATGGCAGAACCATTCATTCATTCACTCACTCATTCATTCATTTATATGTCAAGAATTGACCTTGGTGCTTGGCATCCGAGGGCAAATTGGAGATGGCAGTGAATTAATCAAGAGTCAGGGCTTTGTAACAAAGTGGACGTGGCTGGTTCCATCACTCATTAGTGGGGCAACCCTGGGTGAGACCCAACCTCCCGAGCCTCAGTTTCTGTAAAATGAAAATAAAGTGCATTTGTCTTGCCAGGGTTTTGGGGGAAAATTAAATGGTATAAGTTATATAAATTAAACATTGTTTTGCACATAGTAGATATTCAAGAAAATTAATACATCATGTACAGGGTCCTCTATGTGTGTTTACTGAATGAATAATTAACAGCTTGCATGCATTTTTCTAAAAGTATTTTATGTAGGTAAACTTACTTGGTTCTCAAAAATACGTGAGGAAGCCATCATTACCATCTTCTTTTCTTTTGAAATAGAAACTGAGGCACCTAAAGGTGAATTTAAAAAGTCACACAGCTATGAAGTGGCGGAGGTGGGATTTGAACCCAGGGACTCCAGCTTCAGAAAGTATGCATCTAAAGGCCAGACTCCACTGCTTTCTGATGAAGCTGGAAAAAAAATAATAAAAGGAATTATACCTTATGCATTTAAGAAGTGAGGATTGGTCAGAGGGTCCTTGGAGATCTCTTAAAAGAGTTCTGTTCAACGACTCCCCTGCCCGTGGCTGAGTGTGGACACACACAGGCAAGCACACAAACACACGCTTGTGTGTACATGCTTTGGCCTCTGCTGACCTCCAGCTGCTCCCCTCTGCATGCCCCGCAGCGATGGCTGTTTCCTGGGAAGGGGTGGATGGAGTTGCCGTGTGGATGCCTAAAGCAAAGGCTGCTGACCCCGTAACCCCAATTCCATCCCACACTGCCCGCCTCCTCCCCACTTCCCCCCTTCCTTCCCTCCCTCCAGGGCCTGGTGCAAACACAGCATCCAATTTGTTACCTACACAGGAAGGTCAGGGCCCTGTTGGCCCCTGCACTTTTCTCAGCGTGGGTCGCTTGGCTGTGGCTTGCTTGATTTTTGCTTTGTGATTTGAAAGGGTGAATGGGAGATGGAGGGGGAATTGGGGCCAGACAGTGACCTCTGACTGTAAGAAATTCATTGGCGAAGGTGCTCTTCTGGAGTCCTGAATAGGTGTCAAAGTTTTCTAGGCAAGACTATGGTGGGAGGATTTTGATGGAGAACTTGAGGTCCACCATAGACTGCAAGACAGACAAATTGCACCTCCTAAGCTAATTGGGGTTCACAGACAAAGCACTATGTGATATCGTGTGTGTGTGTGTGTGTTGTATGTGTGTCCATACGTGTGTTTGTGTGCCTGTGCTCATATTGGCATTTTTCTGGCCAGAGGCTTCATAGATGTCATCAGAATTTCAAATACATATTGGCTTTCTACTCCTTGAAGTCTTTCAGAGATCCAGGTTGATATAGGGTTTATCTTGACACGTGCTTCCATGATCACCACAGCAATGGGAAATGAACATGGCGAATTGCTTATTCTGGCTCTTACAGCTTCTGCCTCAAAGTGACACATGTTTCTTCTGCTCATGTTTCATTGGCTGAAGCCAGTCACGTGGCCATACCTAACTGTGGAAGGGACAGAGAAGTACAATTCTTCCAAGTGCCTGGAAGGAAAGCAGAGAACTAGAAATATTTGATGGGTAGCACTATTAGCTACTGCACCAAGGGAATTCAGCAATTTAAGAGAATCTTTGAATAAAAATATAAGCTAGAATATATTGATAGCCTAAGATTGGCCAAGGACTTCACTTGCATTATCCTACTTAATATGCAGCCTGCAGGGTAGATATGATTGTGCCCATTTCACAGAGTAAAAAACTGAAGATTGGAAAGACCATATGAATGCCCAACGTCTCCTGGCCAGTAAGTGATGGTTTTACCTTTGAACCTGGCGCTCTCTCTCTTTCCAATGTCCATACTCTTAACCCCCATGTTTTTCTTTCTTTTTTTTTTTTTTTTTTTTTTTTTTTTGTGAGGAGATCAGCCCTGAGCTAACATCCGCCAATCCTCCTCCTTTTTTGCTGAGGAAGACGGCCCTGGGCTAACATGGGTGCCCATCTTCCTCCACTTTATATGGGACGCCGCCACAGCATGGCTTACCAAGCAGTGCGTCGGTGCGCGCCCGGGATCCGAACCAGCGAACCCCGGGCCGCCGCAGCGGAGCGCGCGCACTTAACCGCTTGCGCCACCGGGCCGGCCCCTCTTTTTTTTTTTTTAAATCTATTCAACACTTTCTTTCAGAAGCAACATATATTTTCAAAACACCAGGAAGAGTAAAGTACTATTAAGAAAGATGACTCTTAGGGAATTCACTGTCTGGCCATTAAAATATTCATCATCTGTCTTTCATTGGATGAGAATTTCCATATCAGGCTTTCCTTAAAACGGGGGACTCAGCAACAACACCAGTGAGCCAATATTAACACAGTACAGGGTTTAGCTTTCTCAGGGGTAAGCGTGGTGCACAGAAGCTTATCACCTTTCTTTAGTGAAAGCCTGGTGTGATCTGGCTGTCAAAAAAGGCTTCTGTTCATCTCAACTCTCACTGAAGGGTTTCTTTATAATTTTAAAAGCCGTTTTTAATAGTCTGTATTATTGTTTAGCAAATATTCACTCCCCTCCCTCTCCCAGTCTGGGCAGAGAATACTTTCCCCATGCTGTTGAGTTTGGACTTGGTTACGGGACATACTTGGGTCAAGACAGCATTAGAAGGCACGGTGTAAGGAGAGTTCTTCAACATGCCTGCATGTTTTGGCTTGACTCTTGAGCTCTCTTAATCCACCACGAGAAAAGCATCACCCAGGTAGTCACTGCTCTTTTATCCAGGGCTCCAGAACAAACACATGTGGAGCAGACTTGGAGTCATGCAGCCAAGCCAAGCCTACGTCAGCGGAACCGCAGCTGACGGCAGATCTGTGAGTGTAAGAATAAATTCCCGTTGCTCCAAGCCACTGGATTGTGGAGTTGTTTGTTATGCAGCATTACCATGGCAATAGCTGACTAATACAGCATTTATTTTGCATGCAGGTGGGAGATGAGAGCTGGCCACTGGGACATTTTAAGTGTCATTTATTTAGACCTATTTAATCTAGAGAGATGGGGTGGATCTCCAGAGACTTCAAGAGGAATGATGAACTCTTGTCACAGAAGGGCAGAAAACTGGGATATAGGAACACTTGAGTTCTAATCTCAGCTCTGACTCACACATGCGATTTGAAGATGGGTAGACCATTTCTCTTCTCTGGCTTTTTGTTTTATTTTATGTTAAGGGGCTTCTCTAGACCAGAATAGCAAATAGGTCAAAGTGGTCCACTGAGATTTATTAGTGATGGTTGTTTTGAGTACTCTCACAAGTTTAGAAGATGGATCCTGACCTGGAACAAAAGTTCTGTGATTGATTATTGATGTCTGCCATGGGCACTGATTTTTTTTTTTCTTTTTTTTAGTGTGTCCATTCCTTCCCGATGTATACATCTGAGACTCTAGGCATCTAAGAAGCCAGTCTGTTGTCCTTGTGGCTTGACAAAGATTGAGTCAGAGGGAAATCCAATCTCCTGTGAAAGATCAGGAAAGAACAGGAGGAACCAGAGTTCACAGACCATGTGAGGTTAGGGTGACTATTTTGTAAAATTCCTTGCATTTCCTCTGCAGAGCGTCTGTGGAAAGTTGCAGCTGTGATGGTGAAGTTGGCGGGCTGCTTGGAGCAAACACTCCTTTGCCCACCAAATGGTGGGGAATCTAAGCTGACAAAATCTGGGGCTTTAAGAATTAAAGCTGATCAGGAACATTCAAAAGGGATGAGGGGGGCTGGCCGCTTTGGTCCCTTTAAGAGCAGGTGCAAGTCCTCATAATGGGGTGATGGGTACCATTCGGTCAAGGAAACAAAATTGCCAAATCTACGGCCAATCTGAGTTGAGCAAGAATCAAAGCAGAGGCATCCAGCCCTCCACTGGTCCATGCATCGTTCGTTGGGAAATTTAATTGGCTGTCCTCAGGGGTTAGTTTTGAAAGTATTCCCTTCTTTTAAAAAATATGCTTACACCTGGCATCAGAGTTCTTTCTACAGCCTTTGGGTTAATCACCAATTTTCATATTTTAGAGCAGCTTAGAGAACACAGATTCAAAGATTACTCTGCACACAGGGCAACTGTTGAAAAAGTAAGAGCATCTTCCTGTAAGGGTGAGAAAAGATCAGTTAGAAGCTTGCTATAACAAGGAAATGCTTGTTGGTCCCACTCCCTCAGAGCCTTGTTCAGCCACCTGCTTGTTCACTGTTCTTGATGGTCTGGTCATACTGTCGTCTGCCAGGTCAGTGGCCTGTCACTAGGCAGGCGTCCAGTCTGCCTTGTTTTCTCTTGTGAATCCAGATCTATCACGATGCCCAGCTCATGGATGGATAGTAATCATTCGCTGATGGAATGAATGACACACAGACTTTTGCATGTCAGGGAATAGCATTAAGCAGAACTACGCAAACTTTGTGATTGAGATTTGCCTCAATTTGATAAATATTAACTAAAGTTTTCTGAGCACTTACTGTGCACCAGATGCTGTTTGAAGCCCTCCCCTTGATGATCTCCTTCAATGCTCACATCAAAGTCTGCGAGTTGGGTGTTATGGTCATCCACTCCTTGGCATCCATGTCTGGTAATATATTGAGACACTAGGAAGTTAAGTAGCATGCCCAAGGTCACATAGCTTGTAAGTGCTAGGGTCAGGATCTAAACCCAGGAAATCAGACTCTAAATCTCACTGTTTGGCACTGTATTATCCAGGGTGGTAGTTCTCAGAATCCTTTGGAGGGTTGGTTAGAACACAGATTGCTGGACCCCACCTGGAGAGTTTCTGATTTAGCCCATATGGAATGGGCCCCAGGGATTTGCAATTTTCACAGATTCCAGGCGAGGCTGCTGTATCAGGAGTCACACTTCGGGAACTATTGATTTAGGGTAATGCCAAATGTTGGTGGCTTAACACAATGTAAGTTTATATTTTGCTCGCACAACAGATGTGAACGTCCCCAGTTGGTGGGTAGTTTTCCTTCAAGTAGAGATTCAAGAATCCAGATTGCTTCCGTCTTGTAACTTTGCCTCTCCCTAGGCTCAGCTGGCAGAGTGAAACCACAGCCAGGAGAAAGCTTCTTAAAAGACGTAGTCCAGAAGTGACATACATCACATCTGCCCATCTTTCATTGGCAAGAACTAGTCACATGACCACCATGGGAGAGAGGTTTGCTGGGAAATGTAGTCTTTGTCCAGGGAATGGCTTGCTGACCACAACTTTATACTGTGGTAGAGGGAACACGAATTCTGGTGTATAGCTAGCAGCCTCTGCCAGAGATAATATGGCTTACTGCCGCTAAGTCTAAATATTCTGGCATCAGCTATTGGGAGTTCAGACAATTGCTTTTCCAGCTCAGAGAAGTGATATACATTGCTTAGTTGCACCAAAAAAATAGGCTGAATATTTCTCACTTGTGCTTTGGCTCCCAGAATATCATGGTCAAATACAGGCCTTAGATGAATGCCTAATGCAGAGATCCATGAAAATCTGAACACTGAGTGTGAGCTTTGCGTGTATGTATTTTTTTTTGGAGAGAGAGTCCATAGAATCCATCAGGTTTTCAAGAGGGTGATGGAGACCCAATAAACGTTGAGACCCACAGCTCTAAGGGAACACAGACTTTTTCCTGGTCATTCAATCACGTTATCTCATCACTGTCTACTACATCCCTCTTTTAATTTTCTTCCTAACAAAGATCAGTAATTGATATTTATTTTTGCTTTCTATCTGCTTCCCCAAGTTGAATGTCAACTGCCTTGTCTGACCTCCTCGCGGCTGTGTCCTCAGTTCCCAGAACAGTGTCTGGTTCATTGAAAATGCTCAGTAAGAAACTGATGAACAGATTCATGGAGTAACAAATATGGATTAAAACATTCTGGTGTTACGCTTTGGGTTGCTTGTTCCCTAGATTTTTTTCCAGCTTTATTGAGATGTAATTGACATATAACATTGTGTAAGGTTAAGGTATACAATGTATTGATGTGATACACTTACATATTGCAAAATGATTACCACTATAACATTAGCTAACACCTCCATCACATCACATAATTACCATTTCTTTTTTGTGGTGAGAATATTTTAAGATGTACTCTTTTAGCAACTTTTGAGTGTATAATGCAGTATTAGTAGCTATAATCACCATGCTGTACATCATGCTGCACATTGAATCCCAAGAACTTGTTAACCTTGTAACTGGAAGTTTGTACCCTTTGATCAATATCTCCGCATTTCCCCCAGCCCCTGGTGGCCACCACTCTACTGTTTGCTTCTCTGAGTTTGGCTTTTTTAGATTCCATGTATAAGTGAGATCACACATATTTGTCTTTCTCCGTCTGACTTATTTTACTTAGCATAATACCCTCAAGATCCACTTAAGTTGTTACAAACGGCACACCCCCACACACCGTATATACACATTCAGATAAGAATAAAATAGACCAAAATAACAGTGGTTATCTCTAAAGCACACAATTATGGTTGATTTTAATTTTTCTTCTTTAGTCTAGTCTTTTAAATGCCAGACTTTCTATAATAAACAAAACACTACCATTTATGAACATACCAAATAAGATGTGTTATTTTACAATAATCTGTCAAATACCACTAATTTTGAGTTATCTGAAAAGTACTTTCTATAGAGAAAAGTAGAGTCAGCAGCAAGGGCTTATGGAATATGAAGAGGAAAAAATGACAATATGTGGTGGTATAAATCGGGCGTTCAAAATAATCGAGTATCTTGTGACATAGAAATAATTCTGATGTATAATTTTACAAATGTCTGGACATAGACACACATAAATAATTTTGATTACATGGCACAATTATAAATGCAGATTTTGGAAGACTGAAATTGATCAACGTTATCTGGATTGACAATAAGCCCATAACGTAGCATAACGGATTTTTAAAATGAAGCATAAATCTGCTTAAAAAAACATCTAGGCAGCCCAACATCAAGACACATTAAAAACTTCCACCAGTTCCTGGGCTGTGACTTCTGTGCCGGCACCTTTCAGACTCAGCAAATGCAGAAACTTAGCAAGTGCCTTGCTGTGGTGCAGAAGACAGGCTCATAGGAGCTTTTGCTAAAGTACACTTCTTTTCAAGTTGAGTGAGTGGGATGATTTTCTCTTTTTAAAACAAGAAAGAAGATGAGAATGTTTAGCTAGACTCTTTCTCCCCAAATGTAAAGCCATTTCATGGAAAAAGTACAAAGGATGCGAGTTAAATGAAGTTTTTTTTTTTTTTTTTAAGCAAAGGCAGACAGATGGAGCTGCTGATGGACAGACAGATTTTGGATATATTAATTAGCCAGAGCTCTTCATTGCAGCAATTCTAAGGCTTTGTCCCTATGAAAAGTGGGGCTGCTTTTTGAGGCTAACACAAATAAATTGGATGGATTAATCCCTGAATTGAAGGCTCAAGAAACAATGAAGTCAATGAAGGAGGGTTGGGGTGTGTTATTATTTAGCTCCTTGGCTCCCTACTCTTTTTAAAAGCCAACTTGGAATTTTGTTGAGTTATTCACCACCACTGCTCTCCTGCTCCCAGTGTCTAAAATTTGATAAAAGACAAAAATAGATATAGAAATTATAAAGCAGTTTCAAATCTCCCATTCATGCCTACACTGAATGTGTACGGTACACACCTATTGTGTTTCAGGCCCAGGTGGAGGAAACTCAAATTACTTTTAAATTACAGTTTTAAAATTCTCAAGATCTCCCTAGAAGTGGAACTCATAATAATCATTCAAGAATAGATAAAACAAAAACAGAAGAAAGATGTCAGCAGAACAAAAGGTAGCTTAAAGATTCTGTACTGATGTATTTAGCACATTCAATTCAATTCAAGGAAATAAAGTTGGCAGTGTCTTTAAAGTTAACGAAGTCCAATATTTAATCTAGTACATATCTGTCGAGGAGTCCTGCCATATAAATATTTGGCTCTGTAATTGGTATTTGGGGAAGTTAGGAACAGGAGTGGATATTTGGTAAATATTTTCTGAATTGAGTGAATGAATGAAGGGATAATAAAGGAATAAACACTGTTGATAAAGCCAGATCTCCTTAGTGAAGAGTCCAGACACATGACAACCCATGATGTGGAAATGATCTAATAATAACAAACAACAACAAACATTAACGTGCTTAGTATGCACTAAGTATTGCTCTAGTGCTTTACATAAGCTAACATTTCATTCTCATATAATAGATCTATAAAGTACATATGGTTACTATCACATCTCCATTTATTGTTAAGAAAGTGACACACAGAAGGATGAAGTAAATTTCCTAAAGTCACAAAGTTAAATGTGGCAGTTAAAGTTTAAAACCACATAGATTGTTGCCACAGTCCCCAGTCTTATCTATTACTCTCGCTTCCTCTCACCATTTCAGTTAATTCTTACAATAACCATATGAAGTAGGATTTGACAGAATGGAAAACTAAGGCTCAGAGAAGTGATAAAGATGAGATTTGAACCCAGGACTAAATCATCTCTCTTCAATAAGGTTATCTTCATCCCATAGTCATCATCCTTTATGGAACTTTCTGTAGCCAATCTAAAATGGTCCCTTTAGAAGAACTTTGTGCAAGAGATCACTGTCATCCTTGGTGCCCTTTGCATTCTTCACGCTAGAAATCCACAACACACCTGAATTCATCTAGAACCATGGACAGCACCCAGGTTTTAGAAATATCTTCCCCAGGCTTCAGGCATAAGGTGGTGGAGATTCTTTCCATCGTGAACCAAATCAATGATCACATAGCAGGCTTTGTGGGTGAGAAAACAAGTTGGTCCATCTGGAGGTTTATGCTGACTAACCATAGAGTCCTTGACTTTGAGTTGGTTTGCCAACCTCATCACCAGACATCATCTAGTAAGTCATCAACTGTTTCCAGATAACTGAGTATTTTCAGTTTGCTAGAATCACACTGAAGGCTAAACTAAGTATATAATTCTGGGCTCCCAAATAATTCTTTCACTGATGCCCTAAGTCCTCTACCAGGAGGAATCTTAGCCTAGGAAACCTCTTTCAAAATACACAAATGCCTGAGAGAGGTAATATATTTAGCCAATCCCTTACACCTTCATGTTCCTTCATGAAGGGAGAGATAGGTCAACATGAAATCATACTCTTGACATGGATGAGGGGGAAACAAAAGGACCTCAGGGAGCATCCATATATTCCATTTTAAATTTGACCTAGGAACGGTCCCAAACAGACTCTTTGGGTTTCTCCTCCCAGTAAGTACTTTGAGATTTATTAATTTATGATCTTAATTGATTATTTATTGGGCTTCAGTAAGAAGTCTCTGAAACTCATCCTTCCTCCTTGATTCTTGCAATATTGTATATGTGCTTATTATAAACTATCTTGTGACTTCTTATTGTTATATGCTCTTCTTTCTTTTTTGAGCTTTCAGTCCTTCATCTATCCATCCATCCGTCCGTTCACCCATCCATCCATCTATATACCCGTTCTTCCCCTGATCTCATGCCATTAACAATTCAGACAAAGTAATCAGACAAATTCACTAGAAGATGTGACAATTGATGAGGATTTCCCATCCACCTTTCTTTCTTTTATCCTAATTGTCCTTCCTCTGCCATCTCTCCTTGTGCCATCCCACATCTTTTCCTCTTCCCTCAGGAGAGTTACAGGAACGAAAATGAGATGGCTTCTGGGGACCGGAGAGGAGAGTAAATTGCTTGGCGACAGCTTGGGTGCAGGGACAGATGAAAACCTTAGCCTTAAGCAAAGTTCACGGAAGCCAAGGAGCGAGCTGATGGACAGTCTGACTTGTCAGGGGTGAAATCAATTAAAGTACATCAAATCCAGAATTCATGCTTTCTCAGAGTGACAAATCTATGCTGGAAACTGAGAAAGACGAAGGGAGAAAAATGTCTTTGACCTCTTGGAGACCGGCTGTTCCTTCTGTCAGGGGAGCCAGGCCTGCAGTGAGATGCGTTCATGATGAATTATAACAGCCAGCCAGCCACCTTAAAAATGAACGGGGTGAAAAGGTCACCAGAGAGACCCAAAATGTGAGGAATTCAACCAAACATCAAGCTAAATCAACTTGAGGCCGGGAGTATTTGTGCCATGCCTGTTCAGAACTACTACGATAAGCTCAGTTTGTTAGATCAACTCTTTTAGGCACAGAATGCACCACACTTACAACCACACACATGTTGTTTACCAAGACCCAGGAAGGTAAGCAGAAGAGAAGAGCCATGAGATTGTCAATCTAACGTCAGAAATCTGGAGATATAGCATTTCTGGGCAATGTTGTCCAGTAGAACTTTCTGCAATGATGAAAATGTTCTATAGCTGAGCTGTCCAATATGGTAGACGTTAGTCACATGTGACTACTGACCCCTTGAAATGTGGCTAGTGCATGTAAGGAACTAAATGTTTATTTTTAAAACTTTTATTATTTTAAATTTAAATAGCCAGATGTGGCTAGGAACTACTGTATTAGACAGTGAAGCTCCAAGACAAAGGACGTTTTTGCCTGCAATGATACATAAATAAGCAGGAGTGGATTTAACGTCTGATTGCAGTGGTTACTGCTCCACGTGTTCTGAAGATTTAAAGCATACACAGGTTCATGAGCTCCATAGCACAATGACAATATCTTATCTATCTCCATATACCCATCATCTACCATAGCACCTGGCACATAATGGGTGTCTATACATGTGCAATAACTGATTAAACAAATGATAGTAGCTAACTTATTGAACACTTATTACATGTCAGATACTATACTAAAACTTTACATACATTCTCTCCTTGAATCTATCTAGGAAGACCGTTGGGTAGGCAGTAGCAGAAATAATTATAGCAACATTGCTTACTACGTGTCAGGCTCTCTTCTAAAAGGTTTGCATGTATTAACACATCTATTACAGAAATTCTATAAAGTAGATACTATTATTATCCATACGTTTTGGATGAAGAAACTGAGGCATAAGAGAGCCTGAGCAACAAACAAGTAAGTCACACAGGTCGTAAGTGGCCTGGCCAAGATTTGAACCCAAGAAGTCCAGCTACAGAGCCCATCACTGCATCATACTGGGTTCCCTTGCTTTCCGCAATTTACAGAAGAAGAAACTGAAGCTGGGAAAGATTAAGTTACCTTTTCAGTTAGTAAGTGGCAAAACCATCACCCAAACTCAGATCTACGTGATAGAAAAAGCCCAGTGAGTAACTGAGTTGCTTCGTAACTGCTTGGGTTTTTGCAAAATTCTTGGCAGAAACTTATTATTCTCACTTGTAATACTCGATGGCAAATTTGATTCTCTCCTTAGAAGGTAGAGGTTGAATTTTGGTTGCCTCTCTGAGATCAGTTTCCCCATCAGTCAAATGCGCTTAACTTGCAACTTTTTTGAGAGGGCTCAGTGATGCAATCTATGTAATGTGTCTACCTTAGTGCCTGACACATGATAAGCACTCAATAAAAGGATGCTTCCATTGATGTTATTATTATTACTAACAATATTGTGATTAAAAAACAAACAGGCATGGAAAACAGAAATCCTTTGTTGACCAATTGTCCCAGTTTCTGACTGGTTCCTCACTGAGGTGAACTTTCCAAATAACTATGATTTGCATCCTTTAGCATCCAAATTAATATTGCTTCCAAATTTGAGCCATTCTTCCTGGAAAACTTTCTTATAAGCTTTAATATTTCCTGTCTTTATAAAAAGATGTGGAACGAGCCTTAATCTTTGCTTTTTTTTGAAATATATATATATCAAACAAATATACAAACAACAAATATATATACATATGAAATTCCTATAGCATAAAACTAACCATTTAAAGTGAACAACTTAGTAGCCTTTAGTACATTCACACATTCACAGCATTGTGCAGCCACCATCTCCATCTAGTTCCAAAACATTTCTATCATCGCTAAAGAAAACCTTGTATGAATTAAGCAGTCACTCCTTATTTACCCTCCTCCCAGCCCCTGGCACCCACAAATCTGCTTTTTGTCTCCATGGATTACCTATTCTGGATATTTCATGTAAATGGAATCATACAACAGGTAATCATTTGTGTCTCGCTTTTTACACTTAGCTTAATGTTTTTGAGGTCCTTCCACATTGTACCATGTATCAGTACTTCATTCCTTTTTATGGCTGAGTAATATTCCACTGTATGGATGTACCACTTTTGTGCCATTTTGATATTTGTTTTCTGTATGGCTTACACCTATTTTATTCCTAAGTTCCTCTATTACTGCTTTCTTTTGCGTTTAGTTCAAATTTTATAGTTTACCATTTTTTATTTCCTTCTTATTTCCTTTTCTGTATTTTTCCAGATATTTTCTTAGTGCTTATCATAGAGATTACAATTAACATTTTAAATTTATAACAATCCAGTTTGAATTTATATCAACTTAGCTTCAATAGCATACAAAAACTGGTCCTATACAGTTTTACCCCCTTTATGTTATTATTGTCACAATGTATTATCTTTACACATTTGGGAAATTAGGGTGCACCATTAATATAGACTTATATTTATTGTTTTATGCATTTGTCTTTTAATGCATATAGGAAATAGAAAGACAAGTTACAAACCAAAAAATATAATAATCCTGGCTTTTATATTTACTTATGTAGTTACTTATACTGGAATTCTTTATTTCTTCATATGGCTTTGAGTTACTATCTAGTATCTTCTCATTTTAGCCTGAAGGACTCTGTAAGCACTTTTTATTGGGCAGGTTTACTAGCAATGAGATTTCTCAGCTTCTGTTTGTCTTGAAATGTCTTAATTTCTCCTTCATTTTTGAAGGATAGTTTTCCTTCAAAACTATTTCTTCTCATTGCCTTCTGGCCTCCTTGGTTTCTGGTGAGAAATTGAGTGTTAATCTTATTGAGGATCTCATGTAGTCATTTTTCTCCTGATGCTTTCAAGATTCTCTCTGTCTGGCTTTTGATGGTTTGATTATAATGTGTCTAGGTGTGGATCTCTTTGTATTCCTTCTTCTCGTTATTCATTAAGTTTCTTGGGTGTGTAGTTTCTTGTCTTTAATTAAATTTGGGAAGTTTGAGGCCATATTTTTTCCAATATTCCTTCTGCCCTTTTCTTTCTTTCCTCCTCCTTTTGGGACTCCCATTATGCATCTGTTGGTACACTTGACTGTGTTCCACAGGTCTCTTGGGCTCTGTTCATTCTTTTTCATTCTTTTTTCTTTGTGCACCTCAAATTGGATAATTTCAATTGACTTATTTTTAAGTTCACTTGATTCTTTCTTCTGACTGCTCCAATCTGCTATTGAAACCCTGCAGGAAATTTTTCATTTCCTTATTTTACTTTTAAACTCTAGAATTTCTTTTTGGTTCTTCTTTGTAATTTCTGTCTCCTTATTGATATTCTCTATTTGTTGAGACATCCTTCTTTTGGTTTCCTTTAGCTCTCTGTCCACGCTTTTCTGTAGCTGTTTAACTATATTTAAGATAATTGATTTAAAGTCTTTGTCTAGTGTGACATAGACTTAAGTCCAATGTCTGTGCTTCCTCAGGGACAGTTTCTGTTACTTGATTTTGTGCAGAGTCCATGTTATTTTATTTCCTGCATGTTTAGATCTTTTCCGTTTGAAAAAAAATTTTTGTAAATCGCACGTTTTGAATATTACAATGTGGTTACTCTGGAAATCAGATTCTTGCCCACTTCAGCATTTATTTGTGTTGATTGCTTTGGGCTGTAGCTGTTTATTTGCTTAGTGAATTTTCTAAACTATTTTTGTAAGTTCTGTATTCTTTGTCACATGTGGTTTCTGAAGTCTCAGTTCCTTTAACTTGTGTTCAGCTAGCGTTTTGACAGACACTTTGTTAAACACTAGGAGTCATTCCTCCAAAAAAAGAAAGAAAGAAAAGAAAGAGAGAAAGAAAGAGAGAAAGAGAGAAGGAAAGAAGGAAAAAAGGAAAGAAAGAAAGAAGGAAAGAAGGAAGGAAGGAAGGAAAGAAAGAAAGAAAGGAGGGAGGGAGGGAGGAAGAAAGAAGGAAAGAAAAGAAAGGAAGACAAAAGGAAAGAAAGAAAGGAAGAAAGGAAGGAAGGAAGAGAGAGAAAGAGAAAGAAAGAAAGAAAAAGAAAGGAAGGAAGGAAAGAAAGAAGGAGAGAAAGAAAAGAAAGAAGGAAAGAACGGATAAGGAAAGGAAAGCAAAAAACATTCTTGCAGTGTTTGCAGATTGGCTCTCTGTTGGGGCACACTTTCAGTGTGTAGTTGGGAGTTTACAGCTTTGCCTTAGCCTTCACTTCCTGTTTGTACTAAGCCTAGACATCCGATGGGGGTAAAAGTTTGTAATCTTCTGGGGGCTTTTCTGATCGTGCACCCTGCCCTGGGCGTGTGCGTGGCTTTCTAGATTTCCCACTGTATCTGGTGGCTTTTGAGCATCCTAATTTCCCAAAGACTCTCTCTCTCTCTAGCTCCCTTCTCAGACTTGCAGCACGTTCATCGTTTGCCTCAACTGTGATCTTTTGTCCCAGGTGGCAGTGGGTTGTTCAATTACCCTGTAATATTTTGAAGGAATGCCCTCTGCATGGCCACTCTTCTGCCCTGAGTGAGCTCCGAGGTAGGAAAACAGAGGCTAGAGCACCTTGTGTCATTCCCTCAGGTAACCCCCAGACAAGTTAGAACAGACAAATGCAATTCTCTGAGAATAAGGTCTACTCCTACTGTGGATTGAATTGTGACCCTCCAAAATTCATATGTTGAAGTTTAACGCCCAACATGACGGTGTTTGGAGATGGGGTCCTTGGGAGGTAATTAGGTTAAGATGAGATTATGAGGCTGGAGCCCTTATAATGGGATTAGTGTCCTTATAAGAAGAGGAAGAGATCAGAGCCCTCTCTCTCTCTACCATGTGAGGCCACAGCAAGGAAACAGCCACCTGCAGGCCAGGAAGAGGGCCCTTACCAGAAGTTGACCGTGATGGACCCCTGATCTTGGACTTTCCAGCCTCGAGAACTGTGAGAAATAAGTCTCTGTTTTTAAGCCACCCAGTCTACGGTATTTTGTCATGGCAGTCCGAGCAGACTAAAACAACTCTGCATCTTCCAGAACCGGGGATCAGGGTCCCACACTGGGAATACAGCTGTCATTTTCAAGACCATCATGAAGCAGAGTAAGAAGATGAGGCAGGGCAAGTCAAGAGGCACAAAGCTTTCCTATCTTATTATTTTTTTTTTTTTGAGGAAGATTGGCCCTGAGCTAACATCTGTTGCCAATCTTCCTCTTTTTCTTTTTTCTCCCCAAAGCCCCACTACATTGTTGTATATCCTAGTTGTTGGTCCTTCTGGTTCTTCTATGTGGGATGTCACCTCGCCATGGCTTGAGGAGCAGTGAGTAGGTCTGCTCCCAGGATCCGAACCAGCAAACCCTGGGCCGCCAAAGCAGAACGTGTGAACTTAACCACTACACCACTGGGAAGGCCCCTTTCCTACCATTTTTAAGTTGCCTTTTAAAGAAAAAATTAACACTTGCTTGGTTGTTGTAAACCTTTGACTATTTCTCAGAGTTCAGAAAAAGTTGGTTCTGCCAGTTCTTGCTTGCTTCTCAATGTTTGTATGGAAAGACCAGTCCTTGGAGCTACCTGCTGCATCATTTTCACTGACATCACTCCCAAGACTTAATATTTATTGTATGCTGAGGGACCCTTCTGGACCTCAGTTACTGTGTGGTGTAGAAAAAAACTCAAGGATGCCTACAGTCCAGATAGATAAGGCTGCTTCCCTTACACTCAATGGCCCTGTACAGTTAAGCTTTGTGTGTCTTTGTGAGTGATTTTGGAGTTTACTATCATTTGTCTTTGTCAACAGCCACCTTTTAGAGCAGTATGTAAAGGCTGCCTCTAAAAACTCTGTTTTTCTCCCACTAGGATGACCAACTGTTGGAGTTTGCTGGAGTCTAAAGCATTTCACGAGATGTAGGATTTTCATTGCTAAAATCAGTCTCAGGCTAACCAGGATGGTTGGTCATCCTATCGCCATCCTTCAAATTTCTCACCCCGCTCCCAACACGCGAGCGCGTGCACGCGCGCGCGCACACACACACACACTCACCATTACCATGTGTTGCTTTTGATCTAGGCAGTTCATCAAGATGATTAGATTTTGGGATAAACATAATCCACTTAGGCTCTGAGTGAGGTTTGAATGAAGACCTTCAGTGCATGGGCTTCATGACCATTCTTTTGCCTGCACAACGGTGGGTTAGCCAACTTCAGGCTCTTGCTTGTGTTTTCGACATTCATGTGGGTTGGCTAAGAGGCCCTTCCACATTATTCTAGTGAAAGGGATATAATAGTGCAAATAATTTGCATGTGTTTTTCATAGAAATACAGAAACTAAGTTATTTTATCTTCCTATTAGAATTTAATTTTCTTCTCTTTTCCTAAAAGTCATCTATTCCCCTATTCTCATTCTCACTCCAACATTATTGACTCTAGAATACTCTAGATAAATGAACTGTGACTCTAGAAAAGTGATATTTTCAATGAGAAGAGGGATGCAGTTTTGCCCCCGGGGGTCATTTGGCACTTTTGATTATCACAACTGGGGGAGGGCACAACTGTCTCCTGGTGGCGAGGGGCCAGCGATGTTGCTCAGCATCCTACAATGCACAGGACAGCCCCCCCATAAGAATCATGTGGCCCAAACGTCAACAGTGCTGAGACTGAGAAACCCTGCTTTAGAAGAATAAATTAACTGTGATAGACGTGAAGTCAGCAAGACAGTTAGAACAGACTTAAAATTGTCCATGGAAATATTTTCCCTTAATTTTTTTTAGCTAGTTCAATAGGAGGCAACCTCTCTACTCTACTCGAAAAAAAAAAAAAATGCTCTGGCCTGCCATAAAAGCTACATTTTTGGACTTTGGAAACTCAAGTCCCAGATACAGTGAAACTCAAACCCCTCACCACTTCTACTTTCCTCTCTTGCCAGAACATTTTGGTGCAGCAGAAGAGTAGGAGGCACACACCGTATGTTTTTCATTCATTTATGCTGAAATCGTCTAAATGTTTCTTTTTTTATGAGCCATTTGATGTCCAAAAAGCCTTTTGAATTGCATTTATAACCCTTTAAAAAGCTCATTCCTCTTCGAAACAGGAAGCCACTTTGTGAACAGAGTAAACGCAGCCAAACCCTGGAAGACAGGAGAAGAGAGGCCACTCCCTCGGGGAGCCTCTGCCCAGGGGGGGAGCTTTCACTGCGCCGGAGGAAACCTCCGTGTGGCATGCTGGTGAGAGGGGTGACATGACCAAATCGGAAAGCAGGGGCCTGCTGCTAATGGAGCAGCTCTAAATGGGCCAGCGTCTGTGATTGGTAATCCTCTTTGTGACTCTATCATGGTATAGCAGAAAGGATGCTTGGCTGATTCTGGACCCATCGCTCTGTATTTCCTTGAAGGGCTCGCCCTCCGTTGTCTCCTTCTCCTCACATGTAAAATGTAGAGGATAGGCCAGATAATTTCCAAAACAGAGGCTTTTCCTCTGTTTTGAGCTATGCTTCTCTATAGATCTCAGATGCCTGCTTCAGACACCGCAAATTCATGGCACACTTGACGTCATGCTTCCATTTAGCACCCATGACAGACATCACTAGCTGATAACAATAGCCTTTCCACTGGCCTCAGATACAAATTCAGAATTCCTTTCAAGAGAGTTCTCCAAGGCAGCCACTTCCAATGGTTTAGCATTGGCGAGCGCGCGCGCGCAGACACACACACACACACACACACACACACACACACACACACACACACACAATAAAGACTAATAGGTCAACCCTGGCCCAAGGTTGGTGTGACATCAACAGAAGGTGTAACATCAATTCCTCTGGAGCAGAGAATTTAACCAAAAGCCAAGTGTACAAGCAGACACAGTGAAAAAATAAAATACAAAGTAAAATCAAATCAATAAACAAAACGAAGTCAAATAAAAGAAAATGAAAACTAGAGCTGAGAGTCACTTGCCGTGTGACCCAAGGCAAGCGACTGACTTCTCTGGGTCTTTGTTTCATGACCTATCAAAGGGCATGATAAAGCCCACCTTTCCATTTTAGTTACTTTCTTTGCTTTCCTTGTTTTTTTTTGTTTGTTTGTTTGTTTTTATAGTTGACAAAGTACATTAACATTTATTGTGACAATAATATTCTCTAACCTTAATGCCAAGGCACATTACTTTTCATATTCTTGTTTCTGAAATCAAGATGTCTGACAACCGTCGTACAGAGTTAAAATGGCCAAGTCTCCTATTTGCCTGAATAAAACAAAAACAGTTTTTAAAACTATGAAGTCTTGGACTAAAACAAAGATTGAGAATAGTTTCCTTTTGTTTAATACATAGAATATTCCTGACTGTGTCCTAAGTTGTTACAATGGCCTATAAAGCATGTATTATTAACATTATACATATTCGTATCTAAACATTTGCCTCAGTGAGATGCAGAAATGGAGACTGTGGGAGGTTCTCTTGCTTAAGGTCACAAGGCAGGTCAAAGACAGAGTTGGGATTTGAACTATGGCCCTCTAAGACCAGGTTTACTCTTGTAACCAACTTTTGATTTTGGCCTCACATAACCCTGTAAGGGAGACTGGGCAGGTGTCACCCTGCTCCTTTCCAGGTGCAAACATAGAGACCATGACCACAAAGTGACTTTGTTCTGGAGTCATGTCGAGAAAATATTATGGATCCTGGGGCTCTAAGCTGAATAGGAAAAATAATCACAGTGTTCTATAACTTATGGATGTTAATCTCCCATTGATTGTTGGCTCTGGGACAGAGACCTTGCTTGAGGGCTGCTGCATCCTCCTGAAGTTTTAAGAGGCCCAAGGGAGCCAGGGAGGAAAGACGTTACAATTCGTTAGAAAGTTGAAAAAGACGTATGTTCCCAGGGAGACTACAGCAGATGGTCTGTGACATTTGTTCATTCACTCAATAGGCAGTTATTGAAGGTGTTCTGCATGTCTGGTCGGGTTCAAGACACTTGGATGAGTCCTGGGTTGGTGGGTGGGGGTGGCGGGTGGATAGCCTGTGTACTTACAAAGCAGGAGTCACTTGAGAGGCAATGAAGCAAATTGGAAAGACCCCAGCTTGGGAATCAGCCCCAACTTGAGTTGAAGGCCAGTTCTGCCCCTCTGTAGCTGTGTGATCATGGCCACGTGATATCACCTCTCTGAGACCTAATTTCCTTATTTATAAAATGAGAATAGTGATAGAAAACTACCCATGGGATGGTTGTGTGGCTTACTTAAGTTCACGTGTGTAAGATGCTTAGCATATTGCCTGGCACACAATAAGCACTCCATAAGTGAAGTTTGCAACCATGTATTCATTCAACAAATATTTACTGAGCACCTACTGTGTACCAAGCACAGTTCTTAGCCCTGGACATCAACATGAATTGTTATTATTGTCTCATAGTGACCTGCAGACTTCATCTCCTTGGACTTCCCTGAGGTATCCTAAGACTTGAGTTGGTTCTCAGTCCAGGATGTGTGTGTGTGATGAAGCTACTGAGCAGATGTGTCTGGGACTCTTGAATTCTCCTGGAGGTGGAGAAGGCAGGTCCATTGCTGAGGGGTAAATGGGTCTTGTGGATCTCTATAAAGGAGAAAGGAGATGAGGCAACTCGTCTTATTTCTAGGGCTGTTCAGATCTCTTGTTTCTCTTGGTTTTCTCTCCTTGGGTCATTTTTGACTGAAGTACAAAGAAATGTCAGTGGATTGTGTGGGAAAAGGGCACGGCTTGGGGGAGGGGGGCCTTCAATCCACCTCCAGCTCTGGTTTTGCCTCCTTAGTCTTCCATATCAACACCTGGTGCCATCTTCATGGAATGTATTCTTATCTTGAACCTGGACTAACTCCCCTCTGACGAATAATAGTGATCTTGATGTTGATGTTCCTGGAGATGGTGGTGATGATGATAATGATGATGATGTTGTTTAGAAGATGAGGGCAATGATGATGACCATCAATTACCATGGGCTGGGCACCTATCAATGGAGCTTTATATACATTCTCCCTAAACCTTGCAATAACTCTGCAAATTGGGCCTTATGATTGCATTTGATAATACAGGAATATGATGCTAAGAAAGCAGACATGAGTGTCCCAAGTCCACACCACTAGGAAGGGACAGAGCTGGTTGCAAACCTAAGATAACAACTTCAAGCCATTAATTTTGCCAGTAAAATTATAACATTGGGTGCATAGTATTTGTCAGACCTCTGTTAAGAGCATTACATGTCTTATCTCATTTAACCCCCACTACCCTGTGGGGTAGGTACTAACTTCATTTCGATTTTACAGACTCAGAAAGAGAAGCACAAAGCTTGTGTAACTTGGCCGTGGTCAGGGGGGTGGCTGTGGATCTGAGGTACATATCTAAGCAATCTGACTACAGAGCCTGCCCTCTTCTTATTTTTATTTTAAAAATATTATTATGGAAATTTTTATTGTTCATGGAGGTATAATTTATGCATAGAAAAGTGCACACATGTTAATGGGTTGCAATGAATTTTGATGCCTATATAGAGCACCACTAGATAAGCCTGAGCTACTAACTCCCTCAGCCATGCTGATCTAATTCCTAGTTTGATGTTGTCAGAATTATCTGATGCCACTTGACACTTCTGGATTTATCTTCCCCATATAGTCACTGTGTTAATACTAATTGGAAACCCACATGATATTTATTATGGTCCAGACACTGTTCTAAACACCTCACATAAATTAACTCATGTGAGCCCTATGAGGTTGGTACTATTGCTATGATTATTCCCATTTTCCAGATGTGACAATTGAGACCCAGAGAAGTTAAGTGACCTACCTAAGGTTACACAGCTGATGAGTCCTGGTGCTGTTGAATGAAACCCGGACAGTCTGGGTCTAGAGTCCTTCACGTGCTCCATTTCCTTAAATGCACACATTATCCCTGCAAAGAAAGTGCAATTATCCATCCCAGTTCCCAGCAGAGGGAAACTAAGGCTCAACAAGTTTAAAATAACCTGCTTAAATGTCTTTACTAAAAGCCACACAGTGAAGACTCTACTGATTTCCAAATATATAGTTTCATCACGGTCCTAAGAGAAGTCTAAGACATCTTTGCTTTGGATTGGAGTTATTGAGGTCTACCTGTTTATCCCCGTGCAGGAATCCCAAGTTTATGGAAAGCAGGAGCTCTGACTTATCGCTCTTTTGTCATCTGCAGCCCCCAGTCCTGACCCCATGCTCTAGCGGAGCCTGTGGAGGAAAGAAGGCTCTGGAAGAAACGTGCTTGCTGTCGAGGATGGCAGAGACTCACGCCTCACCTTGACGAGGCTGCGACCACATGAACGCTTCTCTCCCCAACTCACCTCCGTACCCCGCTCAAGCTCCTGGGTCCACGTCTTCCTAGCTCTTCCCAGGGGGATAGTAAATCTTGAGTTTCCCATTTTCCTCCAGCTCGAAAGGATATGAATTCCGTAAATCTTGGCCTGAGTGACCAGCGGGATGCATGAAATATGACAGGAAAGAGGCCAGAGATGCAGAGTTTACTCAGAGCACAGCATCCAGTGGTGGGGATGGGCAGATGGGGGGCCCTTGGGGACCCCTTGGGCTGCAGAGAGAAGCCTCGGCAGTCCCTGGCTGTCATCGACGGTTACGGTCACTGCCGTGCCAAGGCCCTAAGAGCATTGCCGCTGCACAGGGCAGAAGTGACACACTGCAGAAAAGTGATACGGCCCCATCCTGCTCCTCACTCTTGGCCCTTGACTCCAAAAAGCTGGGGAGGGAAAGGAGACCCATCTATTAGGGCTGACAGGACAGCAGGAAGGACTTAGCTGTGATGAGAGGAAGGACTTCCTGCAAGGAAAGGTTATTAAGCCCAGGAATGAGTTATTGAGAGAGGTGGTGGAAGTGACTTCCTGACTTGGAGACCAAGATGGATAGTTATTGGTCTGCTAGAGTCGGCCCAGCCTGTCTGCTCGGATCCTTGACCCCTTCGGGGAGACTGCACATCAGCTGCGTCTGCCTCCGAGGTCATTCGCGAATGCTCAGCGATTATAAAACTCCCCTTTGACAGCAGGTTTTGTGTTTTTACTTCTTCTTCTTTTTCTTTTTTTTTTTTTGTACTGTAGAATTACTATATGTTCATTTTAATTTTTTTAAAAAATCCAAATAATCTAGATGAGACTAAAGTCAAAAGGAAAACTTCACTCTTACTTCTTTCTGCAAATCCCACTCCCCTTTCTATAGATAAATACTGTTAACATTCGGGGTAAATCTTAATAGACTTTTTGAATGTGCATCCACACAGGCACATGTGCACACAGCAGCCCTTGTACGATTCTTATTTTTAAACATAGACAGGCACATACTACGCTCATTGTTCTGATATTTGCGTTTTCCCCTGTTAACGTCACGGGCATCTTTCCATGTCAATATACATATTTCATTTTCATTTTTGAGACAGTAACTTCATATTCCATAATATGGATATACCATAATTCATGGAACCAATCCTCAATTGATTTATTTTTGGGTTGTTTTCCAAATTTTGTCATGCAAAAATGCGGCAGTAAATCTTGCATCCCTCTGTACACAGAAGGGGGTGTCTTTAGAACAGATTTCTAGAAATGAAACTTCCAAAGCAGAGAGGATTTTAGATGTTGCCAGGTAAGGTGTAGCTAGCTGCTCTCTGAAAAGATGTAAAGGGCTTATTCTTAATTTTGGTGAAGGCATAGAGAAAAATGATTCAACCTTCATTAACACTGGTTATAAGCACGTTTGAAATGTTTATCAATGGGTTATCCCATTTGGATTAATTTCTCTTATTTCTAATAAGGTGGACCATCTTCATCTTTATTAACTATTTGTATCTTTTACCCATTTATTTCTATCAGCTTTTTGTCTTTTTAAATTTATTTGTAAACCTTTCTACAGATTATGGCCTCTGTCCTTTTGACTATCTTATATGTTGCAAATATTTTCACCCGACTTATTTCTTTATTTTTCTTTGTATTCCTATTATTAGCCATTTCTTCTGCTTTAAAAACTGTATTAAAACATGTTTTCTTGTCATATGTTAATAAAAGTAATTTGTGTTCATTGTAGGAAAATGTGGAAAATAAAAATGAAAAAAGGGACAAAAGACGCGCTGTGAATGGACCTAACATTATTGAATGGCAAACTGAAAAATGATTAAGATGGTAAATTTTATGTTATGTGTATTTTACCACAATTAAAAAAAAAAAGAACAAAAGAAAAAAATCACAATTTCCTCTCTCAGAGAAAACAGTTCTTTTCCCTGGAGATGTTTTTCTCTGCATTAGTACACTTAGTACATTTAGCACATTAGTACATTTGTGATCTACTTGTCCACTTAATATGTCATGACTAATTTTTTTAGCTTAAAAAAGCCAACATGATTGTTGATGGCTATGTGGTGTTATGTGGTAATAATAAAATTGGTAATAACAGCGTATCACTGAGGGTTTACTATATAGCGTATACTCAGCTAGGTTCTTTTTATGTATAATCTCATTTAATCCTTACAACAACCGTATGAGGTGGTAACTATTATTAGGCCACCTTCTCAGATGAGGAAACTGAGGCTTCTAGAGGTAAAGTTACTTGTCCAAAGTCTCATAGCTGGCTAGAGGTGGGAGCTGAAGTTGAATGCAGTGCCCATGTGCTTCACTATACTCTTCATATTGTCATTAGTGTCAGGGGCCATGAATATCCAACCCATCTTCAATTCTTGGATATTTAGGCTGCTTCCAGTGCTGCACCCATCCTTCCAATTGTAAATCACCTTCTAATCTCATTCCTTCTTGCTACCATCTCACTCATTCTATACTTCTTGACCAGGTCCCCTTCCCCAACACTCACAGACACTGAGAGGGGCAGCATGGTGCGGATGAGTGTAGATGCTGGAGCGAGATTTCTCAGGTCTGAGCCCTGGGTTCACCCCTGTCTAGCTGTGTGGCCTGAAGCCAAATATCAAAACCCTCATTTTCTTAATATTCCCACCTGCATAATAAAGTTAATAATAAGAGTCTCTATTATAAGGCTGTTGTGTGCAAATACACACACACACACACATTCCTTCACAGAACACCTTCTGAAACCAGTGACCCTTGGATCACCTTTGGGAAGTGCCGAGTTGTAGACTTCCCGAATGGAATTCCTAGCAAGGCCTTCACTTGTTTCCTCCAATGCCTTGCTGAGCTCTTGGAGCTCCAGGGGAGACCACAAACTGAGCAGGTGTCATGTGCCAGCCATGTTATGTCACGGTCACCCTAGATGTAACAACTTTATGCAATCCCCATCTTACAGATCAAAAAAGGGAGCTTGGAGCTTAAGTCATTTGTCTCTGGTTAAATCAACAGTGGGGGGCAGAGTTGGGGTTTGAACCAACATCTTGACGAATCCAGAGTCCATGGTCTAAACCACTCCATTTCTCTCCTAGAAGCATAAAAGCCAAAGGCTACACTTTTATCTTTCACTAAAGAGAACTCACGTCCCAGCTACTTTCTTCAGAGAATACCAGTTTCCTAAAATCCTACCTGTCTTAGCTCATGGAGAGCTGAAGGTATGTTTTAAATACAGAGGGAAAGACCCTCAGCCCCTCTTCTTTGGTGGCACGTTCATAAACAGATGCAAGACAGGAAGTAGGTGCCCTCCACCCCTGCCCCAGGGCGTCTGAGGACAGAACAAAGAGCAGGGTTCTGTGCCCAGCCAGCGAGCAGAGCCTATCACGTGGTTGCTGCCTGATGGTGCGAAATGGATTCAAGGCCCAGGTCCATCTGGTTTGTGTATCGTGAACGAGCTGTTAAAGTGTCAGGACTTAACTTCTCTGGATTTGAGGAAGTCTTGTGGGGTTTTATTGAGCAGTTAAGATGGGTGTGAACCTCACTGGGGGAACCGCTTCTCTGCTATGATCTGAGAGACACGCAGCGTTCACAGGTTGGAGAAGCACAAGATTAGAAATAAGAGGATGGACCCTCCCCCACCCCCAAATCAAAGCAACAAAGACTTGGAGTCCAGGGTCCATTGATTCTGCACCATCACGAGCAATTCGTTCTTCCTCTAAGCCTCAGTACCTCCTCTGGGACATGGGGACAATTACCTTGCCCAACTCACAGAGCTGTTTAGATATGAAAGATAATGAGAATGGTAAAGGTGTCTACAAATGGGAGAGGTAGCCACTAGCTTCTTTTCATTTCCTCTCTCCAAAGGAACCAGAAAGAGCTACAGGGACTTCGTCTCTTGTTTCTATTCTCTCTCTCTCATGGTCGGAATTGGGCATTACTTCTACATACAGTACTTAAAGATTCTCAAGAATGACTTGCAACTGCTCTGGGTTCTGTGGTATTGGCTGCTTCTGACGGTCCATCAGCTCTGGAAAGAATATAAGAGCATAACTCTGGGTGGAGGAGGGGGCAATGAGAGGTGTGGTAGTTTTAAAATGTGTTTGCAAATTCTTTGACACACCGCTCATCAAAAGATGGAGTCTAGAGGCCGGCCCAGTGGTGTAGTGGTTAAGCTTGTGCACTCTGCTCCGGTGGCCGAGGGTCTGCAGGTTTGGATCCCTGGCATGGACCTATGCACCGCTCATCAAGCCATGCTGTGGTGTCATCCCATATACAAAATAGAGGAGGGTGGGCACAAATGTTAGCTCAGGGCTGATCTTCCTCAGCAAAAAAGAGGAAGATTGGCAATGGATGTTAGCTCAGGGCCAATCTTCCTCACCAAAAAAAAAAAAAAAAGATAGAGTCTAATTCCCCTCTCCTTGAACATGGGCCAGGCTCAGCGAGTTGCTTCTAATGAATGGAATATGGAGGAAGTGATGCTCTTACTTTTGAGGTTGGCGAGGAAGGCACCACAGCTTCCACTGGCTCTCTTGCTTGGAGCACTTGCCCTTGGACCTCCAACCTTGAAGCTTCTCTTTCTCTGCCCCTCTATCACATCTTGTGTAGTGACCTCATTTCTCCTCCTGAAAATGGGTCTTCTGTGTGTGGCTGGGGTTGAAGGAGATGTGTCTGCAGACAGCTAGTCCCACAACTACATCCTTACCATTTCCCTTCTCCTAGTGTCTTCAGGTAAATCTCCAGGAATGAGCTCCAACTGGCTCTCTTGGGGTCATGTGTCCATTCTTGAACCAATCACTGTAGCCAGAGGGATTAATGACTATGATTGGCCAGCATAGGTCATGCATCCAGCCTTTGGACTTAGGGAATGTCAGACTATCAAATATAGTTAACAGAACTACATGGCATGGAGAAGGGATAGTTTCCCTAAATCGTGGGTGCTTTGTGCTTAAAGAGGTGAAAGAGAGATGCTGAGCAATGAAAAAGAGCAGATATCTACGTCAGCAGACCCCACACATAGAATTACCTAGTTGTCTCCCCCACTCAGCTATAAGCTCCATGTGTCACAGGCCTGAATCCCCAGGCCTGGCAGAGTGTCTGGCACACAGTAGGTGCTTAAGAAAACCCTCAGTGCAATTTCCACCATGTCAAGCTAGGATTGTCATGAGCCCTATAAGAACAGGGGAAGATTTCATTGGTGGCGTTGGCATTCCTATGGTACCTAGAGGAGTAGGAACCACTTGCCGGGTACAAGACTTTAGCTTTTTACTTATTTTCTCTCAGCTTCAGTTTTCTCACCTGTAAAATGGGCTCAGTAATGAAACTTATCTCAAAGGAGTATGGAAAGGATCCAGAGAGAAAGTGTATGAATGGGCTAGAACGCTATATCAAAAATGTAATCTCATCCTCAGAGGACTCTGGGCAACATTTTTCATCGTTTTCCTGGAACTCAGTTAATGGACCAGCTTTTGGCAACTAAAAGCCATCCAGTTATGCTTGCTGAAATTCATTCAGTTTTTCTCAACGTTCCCATCTGTCAAATGGGAATAATAATTCCTTTTCTCGCAACAGGCCATTAGTCAAGGCAGGATGCCCTCCGGATGGAGAGCGCTGAGTGGAGCCATCTTGTCTCCTCCTGGCAGTTATGATTCATTATCTTGCAATGTGGCTCTGGGGTTCAACATCAGCTGGCTGACAGGTAAATGGGTTTTGGGGGAAAGGACATAGGAGAGTAATGTGCTTTTTTATTTCCAATGGCGTTTTCCTAGCCACTGCTTCCTCCTCACTCCAAGGCACCAGGGAATCCAACCTAAATGGAGAAGCAAGTTTGTCACTCAGGGAGAGAGGAGATTACAGAGGCGGTGAGGTCGGGTTCATGGGTCTACATGGCATTTGTCAGAGGTGGTGAGCTCTAGCTTTGGCCTGCAAGTCCCACATTTTGCCTTAATTTTTTTGGAGTGAAATTTCAGCTTCAATCATGACTCTGCTGCTTACCAGCTGCGTGACCCTAGGCAAGTCAGTCTACCTCTCTGAGCCTCAGTTTCCTCTTCTGCAAAATGGGACTAATAATCCCCACTCCACTTGTGTTAATGAGACCATGAGAGGGAGAGCCCCAAGGACAAGTTCCATCCCCTCTCTCCCAAATGTCTCCAGACACGGTGCTCCCAAGTCTTCTGGCTTTATTCCTTTAAATGCTTTTTGTTTTTGGTAAGGAAGATTTGCCCTGAGCCAACATCTGTACCAGTCTTTCTCTATTTTGTATGTGGGTCGCTGCCAGACTTAACCACTACACCATGGGGCTGGCCCTTTTAAACGCCTTTTTTAAAGCCTCAACCTTCCACAATGTACATGATAAAAAAGCCCAAAGCCCCCTCCAATATCTCTGAGGGTTTTACTGAGCACCTACTGTGTGCCAGACACTGGGTTAGGCACGGACAATGCAGCCTTCTGTCACATGGACAATTGTCCCTGCCCCCATGGGACAATAAGTGGGGGAGAAAAAGGTCAATATACCATCACTCAGATAATTATAGACACGATAGCTGCCGACGTGGATATCTGCTCTTTTTTTGTTGTTCAATATCTTTCTCCCTCTTCTTTAGCCCAAAACACACCCCTTTCTTTCAGGGAGCTGCTCCTTCTCCAAACCAGGCGGTTCTTCTAGGCCTGCTGATTGTGTCAGTATCCTTATATATGATCCCGACGGTGGCCATGTGACCCACGCTGACCAATCACAGCTGTTCATCCCTCTGTCTGCAGTGATTGGTTAAGGGATGAGCACATGACCCACACAGAGATAATTGAGTTCCTTCCTGGAAATTTACATGGGCAAAAGGAAATGGGAAGGATGTAAGCATGGGTGGAGCTCTGCACACACATCCTCCCCAACTCCGGCCACGTGGAGAAGAACCATTTCTCAGGGGAAAAAAATGCGATCAGCACATAAGAAGGCAGCAGAACCAAGATCTGAGCAGGAGAAAGAGAGAGAGAGATACTTCAAGTCCCAGAGTTCTGTGTGTAGCTCCATCTCTGCGACTCAGTTGTCAAATGAGCTGATAACGCGTCTTTTTTGATTGGGCTGGTTTGACTTCAGTTTCTGTTACTCACAAAATAGAAGAGTTCTGACCCAAGCATGTGCTTTGCAGGGAACACACATCGAGCTAGAGAGGATATAAGAGGAAGAACTGCTAATGTCCACAGGGGTCGAGAAGGGTCCCCGGAGGAAGTGAAACCTGGCTGAAATGAGCAAGACGAGTAAGAGTTGATCAGACCACGGGTAGGGTCAGGGGGTAGGAAGAGTATTTTCCAGGTAGAGGATGTGACACATGCTAAGGACCTGAGTCAGGGGAGAAGCCAGGCCCATTCGAGGAAATGAATGAAAGTGGGTGTGGCTGGAAGGGAGAGAACAGAGGCACTGGTGGTTTTCAGCAAGGCTGGAGAGGTGCGCAGGGTCGGATCACAGTGGGGCGAGCCTGTGCCAAGGATTTTAGATTTTATCCCAACAACAATGGGGGAGTTTCAGAGTATTGACCCTATTTTATTATTATTACTTTTGATATATATATTTATATATATATGTTTATGTGTATATATATAAAGTCCTAGTATATATACGGTAGGACTTTACCGAGAGTCATTGTAGTCTGAAACAAGAAACAACCTCAAGCTCATTGTCCAACATGCCTGTTTCTAAACATTTATCCATCACACGCTGGCCCAGGAAGTTTCTCTCTATGTCTCCCCATCATCTCCTGCATCCAGCCATGTCCTCGGGGTGGCTTCTTTCCAAACCCTTCTCTCGTCTCACCTCTTCAAACAGTCCTTGGTACCTCACCTCCCATCTCTGGTCTGCCTGCAGAACTAGAACCCCCTTCATTTATCGTGTAGATCAGGGGGTTCTTAAACTTGAACGTGCCCCAGAATCAGAATCACCCGGAGAGCCTGTGAAGATTCAGATTGATGGCCCCACCCCCAGCGTTCCTGATTCATAGGTCTGGGTTGGGCCTGAGAATCTGCATTTCTAACAAGTTCCCAGGTGACATGATGCTGCTGGTTTGGGGACCACACTTTGGGAAGTCCCCATGGAGAGGAATTTGTCTCTCTCCTGCCATCTGTCCCTCACGTTATGGCCTCCCTTTCCTCAACCAAAAGGGCCATTCTACTCCATCACAAACCATGAAGCTCCCTTTGCCTCAGTTTACTGATCTGTAGAATGCAGGTGATAGTGGCACCTGACTGATAGGATCAATTCCTGTGACGTGGTTAGAACAGTGACTGACACATAGCACTAATTAGACATTAGACTAGATTGTTTCAACGTTTTTGCTTTTCCAAAGATGGCCATACAGTGTCCCCCATCCCATATGTTTGTCTTATAATGCGACCTTGATACTCCTCCCGTTGAATGTGGAGACTACATCTCCTCAAACTTGGGTGGACCTTTGCAATTGCTGTGCCCAGCAGTATAGAGGCAGTGATGTTATTTGATTTCTGAGGCTAGTTCACAGAAATGCGCTTCCTCCTTGTTCTCCTGTATGGCTCACTCACGGAACCCAGCTGCCATACTGCGAGGAAGCCCAGACTAGCCACGTGGAGATGCCTCGTGTGGACGTTCTGGCCAACAGCTCAGTTGTGGTCCCAGCCAACAGCCAGCATCAACCGCCAGACACGTGAGTGAAGACACCTCCAGATAATTCCAGCCCCCAGCCATTGGATCACCCCCAGCTGTCAAATCTCCCAGCTGAGGCTCCAGACATCATGAACAGAGACAAGCTGTTCCCACTTTGCCCTGTGCAAATTCCTGACCCATAGAATGAGTGAGTATAAATGAAACGGTCATATTCTATGCCACTAAATCTTGGTGTGATTTGTCTTACATCAATAACAACTGGAACAATTATTATTATTATTATTAATTGCCATTATGTATTATGTATTCCAAGAGATAAATTGTCAAACAACGCCACTCCCCAAGAAAGGAGAAAAAGTTATAGTTGATTTTTATTTTAAAAGCTCTTTCCCTCTTTCTTCCATTCTATTTTCTTCCCTGTGCTACCTGAGGCAAGTCATGCAACCTCTCTGTGCCCCAGGATTCTAACATAAGAATGAAGAATAATAGTTGATCTTAGGAAAGAAAGGACCGTGGAGATGAGAGCTAAGAGGATGCTTTGGGTGAAAGCTTCTTTCTTGACCTTGGCACTGACAGCTTATGAAGGAGCAGCCCCAGGACCCGTCCCGTGTCCCACAGAATCAGGGTTGCAATGGGAGGCTAGAGCCAGCTCCTATGTAGAGACTCAGTCACTGCCCAGCTCACACAGGAGCATTCTCCAGGTGAGGGATGGGGAGGCAGCTGCTGAAAGCACCCCCCTCAGCACCCCTCAGCTTGTTTTAGGAGACTAGACCTCATCTATTCCTTCTCCCTGGGCGTGCCTGGGCTGCTCTCTGCCTCCCTTACCAGACCTCACTCTTCCAGGCTTGAGCTAGCACCCAAGAAAACGTGGCCTGCCTTGCTTCTGCCCTAAAGACTCCCCCACTTCAGCTCAGCTCCCAGGGAGGAGGGGCACGGACTTGGTCAGCAGGCAGAAGAGTTTGTATGACTCTGCTTGGGGGGGGTTCGAGATTTCCATCTGCCATGTCACCTCTGTGGAGTGACTAGGGCATCATTCCTGGTGCCCTCTCTCTGCCCGTACCTCGCTCTCTCCCTCTCACCTGCCGCCAGGTGTCCAGCCAGCCTTGTCCTCTCCTCCCTGCCTGTCTCCTGTCTCTTTGTCCCTCCTCCAGAGTCCTGTCCTGAATCTCCTTGGTGGGCATGGCCATGGACGGTGACTGCCTAGTGCAGGACTGTGAAACCCAAACCAGAGCTTCACTTACCAGCCAATGGGATCTGCTGCTCTGAGTCGGTGACAAGCCAGCTTAAAACCCTCCGAGGGCTCCCTGTGGCTCTCAGGACCCCTCATGGAGCCCACAAGGCCCTGGGGGTCTTGCCCACCCCTCTACCCTCATCATGTGCCCCGAGCCTCCGTGTTCTCAGGAGTCTGGCTGTATTGACCGCCTTTCAGTTCCTTGAATGCCACGTGCCTCAGACACCAGGCCTTTGCCTCTGCTGTTCCTTCTGCTTGGGTTGCTTTTCTCTCTCTGAGTTCACTCCTACACCTCCTCCAGATCTGTCAAGTGTCCCTTCTGCAAGGAAGGCCCCCGGCCTCCCCCAGGTGCAGGGCCTCACGGTGCCACATCCTTCCCTCTTGTCAAGTTTACAATCGCGCACCGAGCACTGGATTGGTGTCTCTTTGCACCATCAGGTTGTAAGCTCCCTGAGAGTGGGAAGTTTCCTCGGCCTTCCCCTCGCCTCCTCAGTAAATACAGCCTGGTGCTAGGTGTATCGGAGGTACTCACTAAATATTTGTGGAATAAATGCATGCACAAACAAGCAGAACCCTTTCTGGTGCTTCATTTTCCCTTCAAACTTTTGTAAGCAGTGGAACTTTCCAGAAGAGACAGAACAAAATGCAGTTGGACAGCGGGGTTAGGGCATGCAGACTTCTACCTACTGTACTTTGCTCATCTGCATCCTCACCAGGAACCTGCTGCACTGGAGAGAAGCAGCACGAGGTGGCCGTTCAGGGTCCAGCTGCCTGGGCTCACAAGTTGATTTTGCTCCTTACTCTCTGTGTGGCCATGGACCAAGCACTTACCTCTCTATTTCTCATCTGCAAAATGGGGCAATAACACTCCTACCTCATAAGGTTCTTATGAGATGTAAGTGTTAATATCTGCAAAGCACTGAGAGCTGAGTCTGCCCACAGTAAGGACTCTGAGTTTGTTATTATTATTGTCATCATTATTATTAGGAAAGACTCCACTTTGCGAGTCTGTTCTGTCTCCATCCTACTGCCCTGTCCAGGTGGCTGGACAGAACTGTTCCTTGTCCTGCTCATGACAAACGGCTGCCTGGTGTCTCCCTCATCCCCACTCCTCTGGATTCCAGGCCTTCCTACACAGGAGCCCAGCCCTGGATGGTGACGGTGACCCGTGGAGAATGCCTCACGCCTGTCAGGGTCCTATTACTTCAGCGGCTGGAGAGGCAGCGTCCTGCTGGGAGAGATAACTTCCCATGAAGATGGATGGCCTTCCACTTCTTGACAGCACTCCAACCGGGGGAGATCAAGGATGCTGCTGTGGGAGGGAAGGGGCAAGAGTATTAAGTGGCCATTGGGCTCAGTAGGGGAGGACAAGGGGGCATGGAAGCCTAGTTCACTTTGTTTCAATAACACCCAGCCTTGCAGACTGACAAGCCCTCTCTCCTCGGAGGCGGAGCTGCTCAGCTGCCCAAGCATTTCTCTGCACACTGTGAAGCCCAGGGTTTACGGCACGCGTTTGCGGGTCAATTGCCTTGAGTCCTTGAGTCAATCGGGTCCTGGCGTTGCCATTACCTTGACTGCTAAACTTGGACCCACTACTACACTTCCCTAAGGTCTCAGTGTCTTCATCCATGGAATGGAAATAATAATACCCACTTCATTAAATTATTCTGTGAATTCTAAGAGATAACGCATGTGAAAGCCAAGAGAGGGCCATAGAGCCAGATTGCCAAATGTGTTCTGTTTAGGGTCAGCTAGGAAATATTTTGGGCTTTGTGGGCCATATGGTTTCTATTGCAACTACTCAACTCAACCACTGTAGCAGGAAAGTAGCCACAGATAATATGTAAATGAGTGGGTGTGTTCCAATAAACTTTCAATAAAACTTTATTGACAAAAGGAGGCGGCGGCAGTGGGATTTGGCCCACGGGCCATCGTCTGAAGCGTAGTCCAGCTCTGCCGCTCACCAGCTGTGGGACCTGTCTTCACCTAATAGCAGTTGTAAGAATTTGATGAGTTATACACTTCTAGACAAAGCACTGGCAGTGGTGTCTGACAAATATTAACCACAATACTAGTGTTTACTCTCACCTTTGTTATTACAAAGATGAGTAAAACATGGCCCCTGTCCTCTGGGATAAACAAGTCCAGGAGAAAAAGAAAGCAACGTGAAACAAATCACGGTTCCAGCTGCCGTGAGAAGACTGGAGGCCAAGCTTTGAGGGAGTACTGCGGAGTGGATGGCTTATTGTTCCCATTGGTTTGCAGGGAAGACTTTAGGGAAGGGCACATTTGAGTTGGATCTTGAAGGATGAAGAGGAGTTTACCAAGTAGAGAAGAGAAGAAAGGAATACCAGGTAGGGAGAAGAGAATGGGCAAATCCACAGAGACTGGAAGGATCACAGTGCAGTCTAAGTTGAGATAGAGGTTTTGGGGAAGTGGAGGGTGACATGACTGGAAAGCTAGGAGGGTGTCAAATTATGCCAAGTCTTGAATGCCTTGAAAGAGATCCAATGCCCTACCTAATCTCCTAATATTGCATAAGATCAGACCCCTCTCCTTTTCTCCAACCTCCTTCCACTTGAGTAAATATTTCATTTTGTTTTCTGATTGATTTTCCTAAAGCAATGATTCATTCCTACCTTTCCAAGTTGGGGTTCCTCAGAAGCAGATCCTGAGATGAAACTTGAGTTCAGGTAATTTATCCAGGAAGTGCTCCCAGGAAAGCAGGAAAAGCACAAGGAAGGAGAAGAAACCAACCCAGCGGGCGAAGTCCAGCGGAAGATGGCTTCGTCCTGATGCCCTGGGGGAGCTCTGGGGGTAAGCTGCATCTCTGAGTTTGTCCCTACCTGAGGCGAGGACTTTCATCCTCCCAGAGCAGATAATCAAAGCCTGGCTGAGGGGCTATGCCCCAGGGACAAAGCTCCCAGGCGCATCCTGCTCTCTCCTCCGTGTAGACACGGGGGTTCTAGGAACACGTGGGCCAGTCTTGCTAGGAAGGCCAGAAGGGCAGTCCTTAGAAACAGAAGTCCAGAGAAGCTGGGGGAAAGGCATAGGAAACAAACAGACCAGATTGGAGAGGCTCTGGGTGGTGCGCTGGCAGCGTCCACTGCTCTACCATTGACAGACAAGAAAGCCTGATGTTCTCCTGTATTTGGCACAATTCCACTCTGTGATAACACAACACTCCAGACCTCCTAACTGAAGATCACATGACCACATTCTCCTAGTCCAAATCCACCACGGTTTGCAGAACAAAGTCAAAGCACTTAGGCGAGCCCTCAAGCCCAGCAACAAATTGGTACCCGTCCTCTCTTCCATGATGCTCCCAGGAACCTTCTACTTGATTCCTTGTTATCCCAAAATACCATGCACGATGACCCTCTCTACATCCCAGTCCCCCTCCCAGAATGGTGCTCCCTCTCCTGTCTAATGACACTCGATCCACTGGTCTCCTTTCTGACTTCAGAGCTAACCTCTAGCTATGAGGCTTTCCATTGCCTCTTCCCACTCTTCAGTAACACGGTAGCTCAATGAATGTGTTTCGAGTGAGTTAATGAGAGCATGACTTTAAAAACGTTCTTATCGTTTCTCATGTAGCAGAGGCATCTGGAAGCTAGGGAAGAAAATAGAAAGGCTGTGAGTATGTCACAGTATCCACTACTGTTTTATCCACACCAGATATTGTTACCCCTATTTATAAGTGAGGAAAATGAGGCACAGGGAGCTGATATAAATGGCCCGAGGTCTCTTAGTAAGCAACAGTGCTGAGATTCAAGTCCAAGTCTATTTGACTCCGAATCAACTCTGTTCTTGTTATGCTCAGAACTTACTATCCATGGATGCAAATTCAGAGTTGGACAGCAGGGAAATCTTGATGTTGGGTGCTCTTGTCATCTAATTCAGCACTCAGACACCTCCACATATCCCTTACTGTTTTCCCATAAGGGTTTCTTCTGCAGGCCTATCATCTAACGCTCTTTTATTTGGCTAGTATAAAGAAAATGCAGAACAAGAAGTTTGTGGGTTGTGTGACTTAATGGTTAAGAGAGGGGCCCCGCAGCCTGGCCAACCTGGATTTGAATCCCAGCTCTCTTTATTTAGCTGTGTGACTTTGGTTGCGTAGCCTCTTTAGGCATCTGCTTTCTCAACTCTAAAAGAGTGTTAACAATGTCATAGATTGTTGGGAAGATTATATGAGACGACAAAGTGATTACTCAATAAATGATAGAGATGATGAGCTAATGATGACCTCAGTGATAATGATGTTGATGGTGGTGATGATGATGGTGAAGGTGAGGATGATGGTGATGGTGATGGTGATGGTGATGTTGATGGTGAGGATGATGGTGATGGTGATGATGTTGATAGTGATGATGATGATGATGATGATAGTGGTGGTGATGATGATGGTGAATGTGGTGATGGTGATGATGTTGATGGTGATGATGGCGATGGTGATGGTGATGATGGAGAAAGAAGACATCTTAAACTTGGCAAAATTCACCCTCAGTCACCTGTCATTGGTTGCTGGAATACTGGTGATGAAGCATCATTTTTGGCACAGTCATCCTTGGTAGGCCATGGGAGGAACTTCGTTAGGACATCCAGAAAAGGCCGAAGACTGCACACAAGGAGAATAGGCTTGGGAAGTAGAGGACTTGAATCTCTTTTTGTACAACCAGCCCCATTTCTGTGTGTTCCTGGGCAAGTCAACACCTACTATCTTGTCTGAGTCTGTACTTTGTTCTCCCTAAGCTGAATGGGTCAGACAAATGGAAGGAGCCCAGATTCAGTGCATCCTATGTGTGGAGTCTGTCAGCACAGGTTTCACTGAGGAGACCATGACTACATTTTTGCTCATTTGAGCCACTCTTTCAAGAACTTTCAATCTTCTAAACCTTGTCTTTTACCATTGGTGCCTAGTGCTCTACCCAACATGTAGAAGGAGGCTAAGTGTATATTTTCCAAAATGAATACTAATAATAGCTAACAATGAATTAGGACTTACCTTAAGGGCTTCTGTCCCGGGTCAGATTCCCCAAGAAACAGACTCTGAGATGGAGATTAGCAAGCAGCACGTTCATGAGGAGGTTTTCAGAATCTATACCTGGAGAAGTGACTGGAAGGGAGCAGGAAGGGGCGGAGGGAGAAGCTGGGTTGACACAGTCTGAACAAAGGCCTCCATCCACTCCACAGGGAGCCTTGAAGCCAGGATAACCCTTCAGAGCTTCTCCCATTGGGGTAAGGGACACAGCTGCCCAGAGAAGGTGGGCGCCCTTGGGTGAGGCAGCTCTTTTCATAGCTGAGGCAACTCCCAAAGAGACTGACAGCTGAGGTCTGACAGCTCTCCTGGCAGCTGAAGGAACAGGTCCTTCATTCCTGAGCTGGACAGCACATCACAGCATCCAGCACAGACATTGTTATTTGTATTAAATGAGGAAACTGAGGCACAGAGAGATGATCTAAATCACTCAAGATCTCATAATTCGTAAAGGAAAGAGTGAGGATTTAAATCCAAGTCTGCTGGACTATAAATCAACTTTGTTCTCATTACACTCAGAACTTGCCGGAAGACATACTTCAGGGGACAAATCTGCCCACTCTATTGGGGGATGAGGGCTGCAGGGTGGGTCAGAGAGCCATGGAGGGGAGAGGAAACAGATAGAGAAACTCATCAGACCAGAGGAGACATTTTAGTGAATAACAATTGTTTCAGCCGTTAAAATAATTAGCTGGTTAGGAGAGATTTTCCCCCCAGAGGAATGGTAATACCATCATGTACTTTTTCCTCAGGAACAGCCATCCTTTGTTCCCTTCAAAGAGTAAATTCAGAGGGAGTAGCAGTTCAGAACATTGACTCCGGAATTCAAAAGACCTGCCTAGGAAGCTCTATGTCTCGCCTTTCAAGCTGTGTGACAACGTGCTGAATACTTACCCTCTCTGAGCTTCCATCTCCTCATCAGGTTAATGAGAGTCGTAACTGCATCTACCTGTGGCTGTTGTTGAGACTAAGTGAGATAAAGTCTTTAAAGTGCCTTGCACGTTGTAGATGCTACATAAAATTGATTATCTCTAGACTCCATAACTTCAAATTCTGTACCTGGACCCATTCTTTTGTCTTTTTTGGGTACAGTCTCCAGAAAATTGTTCTGAAAACCAGATCTTTCTATGGGGAAAACAGAGCAGTTATTGCTTTAAGGGATTCATAGATGTTTTGATTGCAACAATATTTATAGAGAGAGGTGGCATTGTTCTAGCGATCAAAAAGATCAAACGAACCTGTTATGATCCCGTGTACATTTTCAAGAAAATTGTTTCTATTTATGTATTTAAAAGGCACTCAGTGAAAGCAATGCCTCATTTGAAATCATAAAAAAAAAACTGAAAAAAACAACTTTTGTTCAACATAACCATCTGCTTTCTTTTATGGCTTGAACAGTTAGGGAATCTCTTGGCATTAAATCTCTCAGTTTCCCACCCATCAGCCAACGTGGTTCTTTCATAATTCTTGATTGGTGTATGGTGCCCAACGCTTGGCTCAGACCCCAACCTCAGGAAGTGTAGACGCCTGCCAAGGAGGGGTTTCAAACATGAACTAATCATTACACCTACGGTTAGTTCATTTCATTTCCCTTCAAATCAACCGGCACTCATTGAAGACCTCCTGGGTGTGGGAAGGAAGAGAGAGGGAGGGAGAGGGAGGGAGAGGGAGGGAGAGAGGGAGGGCGGATGGAATGAAGAAAGGAGATGGGATAGGGTGGGAGAAAGGGAAGCACATGTCCCCTGGATGGACTAGGTTTCACCTGGAACCATCTCTTCCCGGCTGTGTGATCCTAAGCCTGTGACTTAGTTCTTCCAAACCTCAGTTCCTTCATCTATAAAATGAGAATAAAATACCCACTTTAGTAAACCTCCAACAAGTCTTCAGCGAGATGATACACGGGACACCAGGTGTGATTTCCACACACAGTCCGTGTTCCCACCTTCTTTATAATCATTTCAAAAATATGAGCACAGCTCCTTTACATACAGTGTCCCCCAAGACCACTTTCTCTGTACAGGACCAGCTGCATAATTTGCAGGGCTGGGTGCACAATGAAAATGTGGGGTCCCTTGTTCTTAAAAACCAGCCCAGATATTGCAAACGTACAGCAAATGCAGAAACAAGAAACGGTGGGGGATATGCATATTATGACGTGCCTATCTCTTCTGGTCATTGTCCCATCAGACTTCACGTACAAAACACAAAGATAAAGTTACTAAGAATTTTAAGGTGCTGACAGTAGTGCATTGAACCAAGCGAGGACCCTTCAGAGCACAGTCCCTGGACGACTGCACAGGTTGCACACTCATGAAGCTGGCCCAGACTCTGTAACATAGTTGAGGTACAAAGCCTCCTTAATAGACTGGTAGAGGGAAGCTTTTTCCTGACTTTCTATTGCCTTCTCACTTCCTTGGAATCAACCTCTGACTCCTGAGATGGGGAAGATGGTGCCATCTTTATCTCCAATCTCCCATAAGCTTTGTACTCGGCACCTGCAGTTGCTGAATGCTCACAAGCTTCTAATGAGTTACAATTATTATCCATGATTTACAAAAGGGGAAAGTGAGGCAGAAAGAGGTGACAGGGCTTGCCCCAAATCAAGCCGTTATTGAGCGTTCAAGCCGGGATTTGAACCCGGGTCTCTTTGTTTCCAACCTCTGGGCAGCTTCCCCAGTTTTACTTGAGCATAGACGCTCCCGGACCCACACAGACCTGCACACACGTGTACACACCCAGTCCCTGTGTCCCCACCAGCCCCGCTCTAACCTGCCTTTGAACTTTTCAAAGGCAATAAGCCTGAACAGCAATACATTCAATGGGTTCCAAAAATAAAATGGATACTCGTGGATCTGTCTACGATTGACACAACCTATTGGCTGGTTTCACTGTTAATTAATGCAGAGAGGAATCATTAAATCAGATCAAATTCATTTTTAAAACGTTCATTTCTGCTCAGCTGTCCTCTCCTTCCCATTGTGAGGGTTGTATGGATGGCCGGGGGGAGGGGAAAGGGAACCGATACCACGATTTAATTTTTCAAGTAACACTGTTCAAATAAAAATACATTTGTTCGAATGAGATTGCCCTGAAACAGCGTTTGCATTGATGGCTCTGGGAGTAATTCTATTAAGTCGGAGCATATTTTTCATCGGGAGGCAGGAAAAGAGGGTGAAAGAGAGAGGGAGGAAAAGAAAGACTAAAAGCTGAGTGCAACCTGACAGAGCTGCAAAAATAAAATATTTTAACCCATTTTATCTCGGGTTTCTCCACTGAAGTTGTTAAGCATTCTCTCGCCTGCTGTGGGATGCAGAGGGCTCCGCTTTATCTCAGGCGTGTCTGGGCTCTGGTGTTCGGCCAGGCAGGCTGTCATAGCTGGGCACTTACACCAAGGATCTGCTGTGCCAGGTGAGTCAGAAATTATACAGACCATAGGAATTTATTTCTTCATCGCTCTGGAGAGAAGGGCAGCTTGAGAGAGAACTTTGTGTGTATGTGCTTGCACGCACACACACATGCATGCATACATACACGTATGTACACACATGCATTATACAGTGGACATACACATGACCATACATATGTGCTTATATATTTCACTTTTGGATGAGAACATAGGTACATAATATACACATATCCATATGCACCATACATGCACATTTACATATGTCTGCAACACACACACCCCCATTTATATAACTATAGATATATCATCTTGGGATGAGAATATGTGTATATATGCACCCGCACATCCACACATTTACATATAGATGCAACATACATACACAATATGCCTGCACATATACATATGCATGCAACATGAATATACATACATGCATATGCACACTTGCATACACACATATATAACTACCTTTGGATGAGACTCTATACAGACACACATACATATATGATATACATACACACGTACGTATGTATGCAATATGTATATACATGTGTGTGTATATATTATGTGAACACCTTAGATGAGACTATGTGTATACACATACACACATACATACATCTTCACGTGTACATTTGTCAGAGGCTGAACTAGGCAATGAGTCCGAAAAAAGTCATTTGTGGAGTGATGGCTCTATACAGGACACTGTGCTAAGTACCACACAACCTGAGCTCGCTAGACCCTTGTGCTAGCCTGTAAGGCGTGTACATGTAGGTATCATCATCCCCATTTTACAGGTGAAGAAACTGAGACTCACAGAGGCGAAGTGATTTTCTCAAGCTACAATTGGTAAGTGATGGGTCAGCGATACACTGAAAACTCCGGTTCTTCATCTACTTTACATTTCTGAGTCAGTTGACAAACCCCCAGGAGGTCTTTGATGAAATCATGATTTGCCCATTTTCTCGGCTTTCCTGTCTGTTCAGTGGAAGAGGTGATCCCTGCCCCCTCGCTAAGTCAGGAGGCTGAGCGGGGATCAGTCAGGGGCCCAGGAACAATCTCCCGATTCGTCCCCCAGGAGAAGAGCAGTGCGCTTTCTCTTTGCTCCCTGTTAGTTTCCTGGGGCTGCCCTAACAAATTGCGGCAACTATGTGGCTTGAAACAACAACAATGTATCCTCTCCCAATTCTGCAGGGCCCACGTCTTTGGCATCAGCAGGGCCGGGCTCCCTCTGGAGGCTCTGGGGGAGGGTCCTTCCTTGTCTCTTCCAGCTTCTGGTGGCTCCAGGCGTGCCTTGACTTCTGGCTGCATCATTCGGGTCTCTGCCCCCGTCTTCACGTGGCCTCTCCTCTCTGTGTCTTCCTCCCTTCTCTTCCCTTATAAGGACACTTGTCATTGGATTTAGGGCCCATCTGGATGACGGAGAATGATCTCATCTTGAGAACCTTAACTAAATTACATCTACAAAGACCTTTTTTCCAAATAAGGTCCTGGGTGGACATATCTTCTCAGATGCTAGCATTCAACCCACTCTACTCACAGAGACTCTTATTCTCTATTGTCCAATCTTCCTCTTCCCATCACGCTTAATCACCTTGTAACATATTACATCTTTTATCCATTTATGTTTCTCATTGAATGTCTATCTCTCTCTGCTAAAACAGAAACTCCTGGAAGGCAAGGAAATCTGTCTGTTTTTCTCACTAACGTGTCTCAAGATCTTCTAACAGTGCCAGCAAACGGTAGACCCTTAATAAATGTCAGCTGACCTCTGTTGTTATTATCTCTTTATGCACCTATCTCCTTGACTACATCAAGGCAAAGCTGGGGCCTCTGTCTTCTTCCTCATTGTACCTCTCGGGTCTACCTGTTGTCTGACACGCAGGAGGCATCCAGTTAACATGTGTTAAATAATAACAATAATAATCACTATCTTTGTGGAGATCCAACTACGTACCAGACTTTACTCTTAGCACTTTATGTGCGGTAAATCATTTAATCCTCACAACCACACTCTGCAAGAGGTATGATCAATATGCCCATTTTACAGATGAAGAAACTGAGGTTCAGAAAGGCCAAGTAACCCGCCCAAGTCCACAGGGAAAGCCATAAATATAAATATCAATATCAGGCCATAAATCACAATATCATTGTTCAAGCACGTCAATGAGTTTTAATTTCCACTCTAAAAAATCTCTGAGATGAGATAAATAAAATAGAAAGTCAGCACCTGGCTCTTTGGTGGACTGTCTGGAGTGTGTGCAACACCTCTTTGCGTGAATGTCACCATCATTTTTTGCAGTTTTGTCCAGTAAGGACTTTTCTCCAGTCGCCCACCTAACGCAGCTGGGTGACTCAGGTTCCTGTGGCAGGGCTGTAGTGACATCCAGAGAAGAACTGGAGGCTCCTGGTGCCGTAAGTGACATTTGATGTCAGCAGCTTCTTCGGGATACGTCAAAAAATGGTTCTGAGAGAGGACCACACGGGATTACAGAAAAGGCTGGGGTGGAATGGTCTTCGGGGAGGAAAGAGAAAGTGGATCCCACTCGTAACTCAGCAACGGAAGTCCTCGAGATTAAGACTGTGCTGGAACTCTCTTTCCTGGATGGTTTGGAGACAGCTGCTCCATGTCGTGTCCCGTGTGCTTCCCTTAAGGCAGGTACAAGGGAGGCTTAGAGACACAGAGGCCAGAGTATTGGAGAAGAGGGGAGATGATCAATCTTCATGAAGCCCCTACTGTGTGCAGCCCTGGGAAAGCCCACTAATCAATTAATGTCCTTCAGTCTGGTGATGTTTAGCCCTGCCTGCACATGAGACTCATCCAAGGAGGTTAAAAACCACACAGGGTGCCCAAGACTTAACCCGGAGATTCTGAGTCAATTGGCCTTGCTGGGCTCAGACAAAGGTGTGTCTTTGTCCAGAAGCACCTCGGATGGTTCTAACATGAGCCAAGGTCTTAACCCTCGACCACTTTAATTATTGCAGCAACTCTTCAAGGTTGACACTATCCACACCTGCCTGTTGGAGATGACGAAACAAAGGCTCAGAGTGTCTAAGGAACTAAGCCAAGAACACACAGCTATCACGTGACGGAGGTGGGATCCATGCCCAGGGGTGTCTGACTCCAAGTTTGGTGCTTTTTCTGCCGCCAAGGCAGCCAGGGTGAGCTGGCCCCACGGACGCCTTCACTCTCACTCCCGATGGCCCTCGGTCACGTAGACCTGGGGGTGATCAAGGCCACAGCGTCCCAGTGGCCGCCATCCAGACACTCCCCCCCCGAGGAAGGAGCTGTGGGGACTCTACTTTGCACAACTCAGATTGAAGTCCTGAAAACTGAAATAGTGATGGAGGTGGGGCTGGATGAGTAGCAGGAGATGAAGCGAGTGTCTGGAATTTATCCTCGTCTCTTTTCTGATCCCAGGGTTGGCTGAGACCTTTCCCAATACCCTCTCGAACTTCCAAGAAAAAGGGAAGCATGCAGGTTCCTACAAGAGGTCTCAGGCTCCCAGGGGCAAAGCGGCCACTTAGCCTTCCCATCTCTTTATTGCTTTAATTAGCTGTTTGGTGACCTGACAGTCTCTTTGATACACATCCAACGCCGACCTGTGAAATGTGGGTAATGTCAGCCTGCCGAACAAGGTTCAGCCAGACTGTCAATACCATCGTCCATCAGGCTGGTCCAGGCTGGGTGTTGACCCGCAATGAAACGATTGAGCCATCTGTCCCCTCCCCCTGGCCAAAATGTTGGTGGCGTGTGCAGCACAGCTGGTGGCTGGAGGTGAGGTGACGGTGTCGAGGCCGTTGGGCGGCCGACTTCAAACCAGAGACCCCAGGGCAGCAAACAACGGGGAGAAAACAGAGAAAGCACAGTCCAAGTTAAACAAATGACAGCAAAGCCAGGGGAAGATGGAAAGTCAACAAGTCAGGACGAGAGGAGGATCTCTGGGACACCCAGAGGGTGGTGAGGCCTAGGGTTAAACCTGTGCTGCTGGCTTCTGGGAGCACAGAAATTTTCCCTGAGTCATTACAATGGTATGTAACACACACAGAGAAACAAAAACCATAAGGTTTGAGACAACTAGAACATCAGTGTACACTAATAGTGTGACATGGCTAAAAAATATATCAAAATGATCTGTGGATGCATTAATAAAGGTATCCTGGCTACAATACAGGAGGTGATCCAGTCACTTCCCAAGTATTAATTGAGCATCTATAATGCACCATGGATTATCTGAGTTGCTGGAAATATTACAGTAAACAAAACAGACACAAATCCTTGCTCTCACAGAGCCTTCAAGGTAATGGAAATAAATTTTAAAAGAATAATGATTAAATTGTTTTGTGTGTTAAAACGTGATAAAAATATATAAGAAAGGAAAGAGTTAAGGAGTTGGGAGGCAGTTTGCGGTGTTAAGTGGGGTTATGAGAGAAGGTATCTATGAGAAGGTGACACTTGAGTGCAGTCCTGAAAGAGGTAAGAAAACGAGAGAGAGAGTCACACAGATACCTGTGGGGAGGGTCCTCTAGGCAGAGGGAACAGCTGGTGCAAAGGTCCTGAGGCGGGTGTGTGCGTGGAACATTTGAGGAATTGCAAGGAGGCTACTGAAAGCGGAGTGGAGTGAGATGAGGGAGAGGCCGGTGAGATCTGAAGTTGGAGGAATGACACAGGTCAGGATTTGTGGGGCCTTGTGGGACAGATTTTACTAGCTTCCATTCTGAGTGAGACAGAGAGTGGTGGGAAGGTTTTGACCAGAGCAGTGACCTCGTCTGACCAGGTTTTAATAGGAGCCCTATGGCGACTTTTTGGAGAATATACTGTAGGAGGCAAAGGCGGAAGCTGGGAGGCCAGTGAGCAGGTTTCTAGGTGGCCTTCCCTGAACCGAGGTGACTTGAAATATGTGTCTCTATCTCTAACTGCGTCTACGTCTACATCTGTATCTAACCTATGTCCGTATCTACATCTGTATCTGGATCTATATCTGCATCCACAGCTGCACTTCTCTCTGTATGCAAACACCATATGCACCTATACATGGAAATCCTATAGATAAACAGATGATAGACGCATGATAGGTAGGTAGACGTTACACATAGAGAGAAGTATCTATATAGTGTCAACTTGGAGATTGATCTACTATCTACCTATCTATCTATCATCAGTCTGTCTATCTATCTATCTATCTATCTATCTATCTATCTATCTATCTATCATCTGTCTGTCTGTCTTTCTATCTCTGTCTGTCTGTCTGTCTATCTATCTCTCATGTCTGTCTATCTATCTATCTATCTATCTATCTATCTATCTATCTATCTATCTATCTATCATGTCTGTCTATCTACCTATCTACCTATCTCTCTCTCTCTCTGTCTCTCTGTCATCTCTATCTATCTGGATCTATATATGTGAAAGAAGAGAAACAGAAATTCCAGTGTTTGAGGAGATAAAATAAGAGAAAATAAAGGAGCGTCTGGGGAAGCATTTGGGGACGGGAAAGGGAAGCAGAGATTGTGCCAGGAGCCCACGCCGCTGAGTTGGGCTTAGTCTGTGAGCACAGAGGAGCCACGGGAGGTGTTAGAGCGAGGGAGCGTCATGAGCAGACTGGCTTCAGAAGACCCCTCTGGCTGCAGAGCAGAGGAGCCGTGGGTGGGGGCCACGGAGACGGCGCTGGCGGTGGTGCAGGTGGGAGGCCTCGCTGGCCTGGTCTAGAGGGTGGGGTGGGGGTGGAGAGGAGGGAGCAGATTCGCAGATGGTCGGAATATAAAACTGAGGAGAGCTGACAAGATGAAGGTGTTCTGAAACTATTCTGCTAGAAATGTACGACGTAGCCACATTGTTCTTTGCAGCAGCAGAACCCGCCAGACCCCTCCCACCCTCATCCCCACCCCCTCTCCACTCGCACGCTCCTTTCCACGTAAGCAGGCCTTCCCTGTCCCCTGCCCTGTCCCCTGTTATCCTCCTCTCCCCGTTCTCCTTTCAAGACGCAGCTCCCCTTCCTTCCTCCACGCAGCCTCATCTGACTCCTCTACACTGGTTCCCTCCCTGGTGTTGCTTGCCCCCCTCAGGTCCCACATGCACATTGTAGTAATTGCTCTCAGGGCTGCCACACAAGGTTGTGCAGGTTTCGCACTGCACAAATGGCCTGGCCAAAGTGGCAAATGGGAGCGGAGATCCATCGGTTTGCCAAACCTTGACTTCTACGATGGGGCGCCTTTTTCTAATTCACACAAAGCGTGATGTGGGCTAGCCCGCATTGCTCTCGACTTCTGCCGCGTGGAATTATCATTCTTCACTCACTGTCCACCCCTCTCGTGAGACTCAGCTCATTTCTCCATCCCTCGCAATTAGTACAGTGTCCCAACGTTTACTGAATGAACAGATGAGTGGATGGATGTACAGATGGATGGAGGGAAGAAAGGACGTTGTTCTTCCCAGCAGGATCAATCAATCAACACAGCAAAATAATAATTCATTCACATCAGATGGCTTGTTAGCATCCCCCGGGGACATTGTTCAGGATGCCACCGTTCCTCCACACGAGGGGATGACAAACCGTTCTTAAAGGGCCAGAGAGTGCTCGGCTCTGCTGTTGTGTACGAAGGCAGCCGAGCCCACACATGAATGGATGGGCGCGGCCGTGATCTAGTAACTTTGTTTACAAAAACAGGCGGCAGGGAGTTCTCCTACCCCTGGCCTAAATATCTGTCTCACCAAGAAATTCTCCGCTTGTTTCATTTCTTCCCGAGGGCTTCCTTTCTGGATGTCCAGTTTGCAATAATGTATATAACGATGATGAGGGCGATGATGGTAATGGTTACTGCGAACACTTATTGTATGTTTGCTCTGGTTCAGGCTCTGGCCAAAGCCCTTCTCACGTATAATCTCAATTAATGCCCACAACCGCCCTCCGAGCTTCTAATGCCATCCCAGAGCACAGTAGAGAAACTGAGGCACGAAGAGAGAAGGCAGGTCACATAATTTATTTTATTTTATTTATTTTAAATTTATTTTTATTATTATCTTTTTATAATTTTACTTATTTATTTTTCTCCCAAAGCCCCAGTGGATAGTTGTATGTCATAGCTGCACATCCTTCTAGTTGCTGTATGTGGGACACGGCCCCAGCATGGCCGGAGAAGTGGTGTGTCGGTGTGGCGCCCGAGATCCGAACCCGGGCCCCGAACCCGGGCCACAAGCAGCGGAGCGGGCACACTTAACCGCTAAGCCAAGGGGCTGGCCCTAATTTTATTTTTTTAATGCCTAAAAATACTTAAAAAAATGTGTAATGTAATCACAGTACAAAATTATTTTATTGAGATATAACTTACATTAAAGGGCATAAATCTTAGATGTAGAGCTTGATTAATTTTCACATTTGCGTACACCTGTAACCACCATCCAGATCAAGATAGCGAACATTCCAGAAGCTCGGTCCCATAATTTTAATCGGCAAAGCAGGCACTGTGATCATCGAGTCTGGGAGATCAACAGGGAGGCTCTATCCCAGGATAATGATGTTGGCAGGAAGAGTGATGAGAGCTACATTTCTTGAAGTTCGCTTCTGTTCCAAGCACACGTGAAGAGCTTTACAGTGATCGCTCTGAATTTTCTCAGCCACACGGGAAGGTTAGCATCTTGCTGTCATAGCTACTCAGGGTCACACAGCGACAAGGCTGAGTTTATACCTACTCTCTGCACCGTGCCCTGGATGCCAGGAACTTTCTAGAATACGGACTGTTTGACTCGACGGCCTTGCTCCTCTGACGCCACTCTCGGTCCTGACTTCTTCCTCCCTGCACCAGCCGTGCCTTTGGACTTCGGGGGTGCCTTTTATCTTATCGGGCCCTTTCCCCCCGCACTTTGCTAGCTGTCACGTTTGTTATTCTAGGATAAACTTTCGGCCGAGGTAGCACATACTCTGGGGTCAATGCCCCGTGTTATCCCAAGGATAGTGCAAATATTTGTGGCCTTGTCAACCTCCATCTCACTGGACGTGTGTTGTGGCAGAGCGGGAGGGGCATTTTATTCCTGGAGGCCGGAGTGAGCCAGCCTCGGCCCAGAGGCCCTTCACGGGAGGCCACGGGAGGCGGGTGGTAAAGACACCAGCTCTTGCCCCAGATTGTTTGGGGGCGACTGTCGAGCAGAAAGAGGAAGGCCAGTGTTGACTGAATCCCCTACACGCCCGTTGTTTTCACACACGTTGGAAGATGTGAGCTTCACAAATGTGCTAAGAGAAAGGGATTTTTATGACCATTTCATTGACAGGAAAACTGAGGCTGAGAGTTTAATGGCTGTGACAGGGGTTGTTAGCATTGTGTGTGTGTGTGTGTGTGTGTGTGTACATACACCATAGACTCTTTGGCAGTGTGCTGAAGCCTGAGAACCCTTCTCAGAATAGTGCTTTAAAATCCATCAAATAAAATACACAGGATTTCTAAGGAAACCAACTACAAATAGAAAAAAAATCGAGACGGTGATGTTCGTGCTTCTTGATCAACTCTCGACATGACAAGTCGCAGCGGCAGTTCTAATAACAAGCACGGTGGCAGAAGTGTCGTGAGACTAAGGGATGCTGAGTTCTCTCTGACACCTGTCATGTGACACGCCAATGGCTGTGATTTCTATTGGTGACAAAGTCGCAGAGGCTGCCGATCCCACCACGTATCTGTGGCCGACAAGCGTAACGGAAAGAGAAGCTAAATTTCAGTTTAAGGCTCGTGACCACAAAGACGTGATGTGTTTTCCTCCCTACCAAGTTCACAGAGGCCCTGAATTCCGTCCACGCAGCCCTGGAGGGTCTGGGGCCCAGAGTGAGGACTCCTGGGCTGTGAAGCGGCTGTGCCAGCCTCCAGAGCCACACCCTTGACCACCGCGAGGCTCGTGCCGCGAGACCCCCAGCACCTCGCACGGCCCCCTGTGCTGTGTCCGCTTGTGGGCCAGGTGGCGGGAGGGCAGCACAGAGGGCCTGCCTTTGAGGCCCGGGGCTTCCTTTGATGTGCAGACTTCACCAAGGTCCTCCCTCAAGTTGGGCAAATCTCAGCTGCCCCCTCAGACCCTCCCTTCATGAACATTCCCCGATAGTCCAAAGATCTCTCCACACGGTTTCTGTTAGTTTTTTGACTTCGACTTTTTGGCGGGGTAAACTGGTGGCCCGATGGGCTGGGCGTGACTTTCAGACAGAACTTTAAAATCTGAAGACGAGAACACTTTCAAGCAGTCTTCCTTCCAGGCTGGGGTGAAGAAACCTAGGGCCTCACTTAAGGAAAATATAAATGTGGTCAAAATGACACTGCAAAATGGTTAAGCAGTGAGGGCTCTTGGACTTATGGAAATTTGGGTTGAAATTCCTTACTGAGATGGTGACTTTGGGGAAGTCCTGTAAACTTTCTGAACCTTTTTTACAGATGGGGAAACTGAGGCAGGCTCAGAGAAGCTAAGTAACTTGCAAGGCCACACAGCTATGAGATGATGCTGGGATTAGAATGCAAGTCTATCTGACTAGAGAGGCAATGAGGGACTGAGGAAAGAAGGGCGGCAGCTCCTTAGCACCAGCAACAACAACAACAGCAACAGTAATAGTAACCAGAACGACAGCAATACCCCGTTAGGAAGCATGGCCTCTGTGCCAGGCATGACATTAGGCGTTTACACATGTTTTCTTGAATCTTCCCAACGGCCCCGCGAGGTAGAGGTGACTCCCTACTTTCTACCAATAAGAAGCCTACGATCAGAGAGGTGATGTGACTTTTCCAAAGTCACACAGCTGTGGATGGCCTAACCCAGGTCTGGCTCAGCCAGAGCCCTTTCCTCAACCGTGTCTGGAAGCAAAGCCTCTGAGGTCTCTCTTGGAGTCAGGGAATTATTATTTCCAAGACAGAACTCCAAACAGCTCCATTCTGAGTGGGCTGATGGTGGCAAAAGGTCCTCTGGGCTAAAAGTCAGCATTGGCTGCTCTGAAGATACGGCATGAGGGAAGGGATGCTGAATTTTGGAACAGGCTGAAGAAGGAGGAGGCAGTCAGAGGAGCGAGGGCCTGCGATCTCTTGGAAGAAGAGGCCGTTCAGTAACCTCACAGGCTTTCCAGGGCTGGCCAGAGCTTACACTCAAGCTGACCCAAAGGCTGCAGGATGAGAGGTCTGTGTCCGAGACGTTTTCTGACAGGCAGCTACCAGCATCATCTTCCTGTTCCCAAATCTCTGTAAACTTGAACTCGGGGAGAGCCAGGGACCCCAGCCTGATGCTCCTACCGTGTCATGGGATCCGGGCTTCGGGCTTGACATCCGTGCAAGCGGGTGAGTGTTGCCTATTCCCCCCGCATCCTCGCAACCCAGAGCTCACATCTGCAGCCCATCTGGTTGGGCTGAGAAGCCCAGTCCACAGTCAGGGGAAAAGAAGTCTCTCTGGGGTATTTCAGGCCTGACCTGGACAGCCTGACTCTCCTCCCAGGCCAAGATCAGCAGAGAAACTCAGCCCAGTGGGCCGCGTATCAGAGAAGCTTCTGGCCTTGGCTGTCAGATTCCTGAGTCATCTCTCCTTGGTCCCATCCTCTGCTTGACTTCCTTGCAGGGCCTTTGATGAACAGATGAGATAATGGACGTGCTTTGAAAAAGATAAAACGCTGAATAGAAGGTTGTGCTGGCCCCGGCAACGGGTGCGAGGGATTGGTTAAACCTTGAACTTCCTTCCTGTCCGAGGGCAAAGTCGGCTCCCAGTCTCTGCATCTCTAGGTCAACCAGCTTGCTCAGGGGCCCCTCCTCCCCCCACCCCCTTAGAGAGTCATACAACTAGCCAGCCATAGAGCACGTGACGTCCTTCAACTGGCAGAGCCATCAGAATAGTCGTGAGACAGGGGTATGGACTTGCCCATTGTACAGACGAGGAAACTGAGGTGTGGAGAGGTTAAACACCAAGCCCCAAATCAGGCAGCTACTTGGTACAGACCCTGGATTTGGACCCAGGCCTACTCATTCCAAACTCTGACGAAACACAAGGGATTCAGTTAAGATGTCTTCAGCTAGAATAAAATATAACATGACCCTAGGAACAAGAAACACGTGGTTTTACAAAAATGTCCCTGACAGCTCCTCCAAACCTGTAGAAAGGATGACTGTTCCTCTTCTTTGCAGCTGGGGCTCTTGGCACGAATTCTATCAAGTGGAGGGGCCCACTGCAGGGAGACGAGAGACCGTAGGATCGCACAGTTGGAAAGGACCTTAGCGGCTAGTTAAGGCCAGCATCCCCTCCACTATAGCCATGCCAAGAGGCTTTCCAGCCAATGTTTGGACACTTGCGGAGATGAGGAACAGCCCACAGTTACCTAGTAGTCCTTTGGGAAAATGGACAGAATCTCTTAAAATAGAAAATGTGCTCTTCTACCACCCAGAGAAGCGTGAGGATGTATGGACAGGGCTAGCTACATCTATGTTGTAACAGAAAAAATGTGAACCAATCTATTTGTCCCTCAGTAGGGGAGTGGATGCACAAAATGTAATATGTTCCTTCAATGGAACATTATGCAGTCATGAAAAAGAACACACTAAGCCTAAACATATCTCTGTGGATAAATCTCATAAACACAATGGTGAATGGAAAGACCTTGCTGCTGAACATTTCATACGGTTTAGTCCTATGCACGTTTAAAAAAATCAACACAAAACTAAGCTGCACATTTTCTGTAGTAAAAACATGTGTGCAAAGTATTTGAAAGGTCAGCAGAGGTAATTAACAAACTGACAACAGTGGTTGTCTCTGGGGAGAGGGGAGAGGGGACTGAATTTATTTGTGGTGTTAAATGATATTAAGAATGGTATATTACCATATAGTTCAAGTAATTAACATTTATTTATTTTTTTAAAGTTTTTTTTTATTTTTTTAATTTTTTCCCCCAAAGCCCCAGTAGATAGTTGTATGTCATAGTTGCACATCCTTCTAGTTGCTGTATGTGGGATGCCGTCTCAGCATGGCCGGGGATGCGGTGCGTCGGTGCGCACCCGGGATCCGAACCCGGGCCGCCAGCAGTGGAGCAAGCGCACTTAACCGCCAAGCCACGGGGCCGGCCCTTAACATTTATTTGAAAGCCTTTAGTGAGAAGTTCTTATTACATTATGTTGAAATCTGCCTTATCTCAAGCTTCTTCAATTTGCCCTATTTTTTTACCCTGAAAATACGTGCAAGTGGGGTTTGCATTTTTCCTGGATCAAAACCCTCCGTTCCTACAACCATTGCTTCTTTGCCTGTTTTCAAGCTCCTTGCCTCCCGAGGCTTCCGCTCTGTACACGTTCCTGTCTCTCTTCCCTCCATCCCTCCCTCCTTCCTTCCTTCTCACTCTTGCTCTCTCCCTTCCTCCTATGCTCTCTGAAATCAAAGAATTTTTTTAAAAAGTGGAAAGAAGAAAGTAAGACCCACCCGTATTCCTGCCATCCACAATTAACCATTATGAACGTGTTGGCATATTTTATAACCGTCCCTCTTTTACATTTATAGATTTTAAAATTACTCAATAATACACAAATTCATGATTCTTACACACAGTTGGAGCACCTCAGTCAAGTTAAATTCCCCTCCCTGGTCCCAACTCCACGTGCCCCATCTCCACCCGCACGCACACTATCAGGAACTCAGAATATATACTCCCATTTTAGTATGATTTTTATATACTTATAAATGAATTATTAGAAATACAGAGAGCCTCTTGGGTGTTTTTAATTTCTTAAATGGGATATGAATCACCAGAATTTTCTCTCCATATCATGTTTTTGAGAAATCCCCCTGTTGACACACGGAGCTCTGGTTTATCCACTTTGATGGCAGTCTTAAAATCCATGCGTATACGGAGTTACATGCATCCAGTCCCATTTGGTGGACATAAAAATTGATTCCAACTTCTTCTATCACAAATAATTCTGTAATGCATATACTTGTATATGTCTCCCTGTGCACGAGTGTAAGAGTGTCTCCAAGGATGACCCCCTGCCCAAGAAGTGACATGCACTTCTTTCCGCTAATGAACAAGGGTGCCTATAATTGAATCCAAACTTCTGAATGTCATCTCATCAGACTAGCAGTCAATGAACATTCCTTGGAGAATCTGCTCTGTGCCAGTGTTCTAGGCATAGTGAATACAAGACGAGCGTCTCCCCCTTCCTGCTCAGAGCTTGTAATCTCAGGTAGGAGACCAACAGTAAGCAAATATTTCAGGCTGGTAAGTAAATATAAGTGTACAATGTTCTGTGAAGAAGGATAGGGACAATGAGAGCAATGACGGGACCCAACCTAGCTTAGGGTCAGGGAAGGTTTCTTGGAGGAAGTGACACTTAACTGTGTTCCAAAGGATGGGTGAGTGGAGAATGGGATGGTAGATGAACATTCCAGCAGAAGGGACGTGAATGAGAACAAGGATGGGTGAGTGGAGAATGGGATGGTAGATGAACATTCCAGCAGAAGGGACGTGAATGAGAACAAGATGAGTATGTTCCTACCTCAGGGCCTTTGCACCTGCTGTGCCCCCTGGCTGAAATGCTTTCCAACCAATTCTTTTGTGAGATCCTGGAAGCTTTACAACTTCCCCACATTTGTGATCTGTGTGACCCTGGCTGCCTTCTCACATGGATTAGTCCTATATCCTGACTGCCCAATGTCACCTCCTTGGTTCCTACAAGGAAGAGCAGAGGAGGGGAGGCTGTTCTGGCTTGGCCTCAGGCTGGCCAAGAGAACCCCTTTTAAAGCGTACGAAGATCATAGCTTCATGCATGGACTCTGGAACCAGATGGCTTGGGTTCAAGTCCCAGGCTTTCTACTTTCCAGCTGTGTGACATCAGAGAAACGAACTCCATTCTGAGCAGGCTGTAAAATAGGGAGAAAAATACTCTTTAACGCTCGGAGTCATGGAGAGGATTCAATGAGGAAATGCACGTAAAACCCTTAGCATGGGGCCCTGAACACAGTGAGCACTTAATCGATAGTGGCAAAAATAAGAACAGTAACAATGATAATGTGTGGTTGCCACTCGAAAGAACACAAGGAGGCAGATGTTCCCCCGGGGGAAGGAGAAGGAAAATGTCCCAGAGAGAGCTCCAGACTGTCCTCAGAGACGAGATGGGCGGTTGTGGAATGACTGATGGCCCCAGGCTCAGCCACATTTCCTGGAAGCCCTCAGCCTTGAACCCAAGGGTGCCTCTCCAGCTGGACGGTGGGCGTGGGGCTGAGCAAACATTCCATCACTGATCGGCCCCTGTGGTCCAGATGCTTCCCCAGAGGCCTACGTGTGGGTGAGTGGGAGGTCCCCTCGGGGTCTCGTCAGCTGTGCAGAGGAGGAGCGTGGGGGTGGGATACATCCCTTGGCCTCTGTGGTCAGGACTGGACCTTTTTTAACTCCTGACGGATGTAGGAGACAGTCTGGCCTTTAACTTCCTGCAGGAAGAGGTGAGATGATAGATCTTTGGGACCTCAAAATCCATAATAACAAAAGTTTGCTGTTTATGGTGCGTTTAATAAACACGAATGCAGTGTACTAATCGTATATTGTCTTGTTAAAACCTTTCTGCAAGTCTGTGATGGGGGGCCTGGTTTTGAGAATGGGGAAACTGAGGCTCAGAGAGGTGAAGTCACTTGCCCAAGGCCAGGCTCTTATCAGTTAGATAAGATCAGCCAGCCTCTTTCCTCCACAGTCTGCCACTTAGCAGCTCGGATCTTGGACAAGGAACTTAACCCCTATGTGCCTTGGTTTCTTGGACTGTATTGTGACACAGAGAAAACACCTCTTAGGGTTGTCAAAAGGATTAAAATGAGTTAGTGGATGTCCAAGGCTCATGGCAGTATCCACCTTTTGCCACAACAATGCAGTGATGGGTTATTTGAGTTATTACATTTTTTTCCTTGGTCTTTGTTGGCCATTTTGTGAGTGGCCTCTTCATGGATTTTCTTCACGAGATTTTTATTTCGCTAGTGGGTCTTTTTTGCAGACTGGAGAAATTGCGTGCTTCCCCAGAGGGACAAGGGACATACTGGTACCCAGCACCGTGGCCCCCACCTGCCATGAGTATGGGATGCAGATTGATCACGGGGTTGGGTCGGCCTGTCTGGCCTGTAACTTCCTGCAGCCTTCAAGGGCAAGGCGGAGCTGCAGAGTGGTGCCCTTCAGAGGTCAGCATGGCGGCCCGCAAGCTGGGAGACCAGCAGAAAGGCTCCAGGGGGAACAGCCAACCGAGAGCTCACACAAGAGTTAAATGAGATCCCCATCCCAGTGGAGCACCCAGAAACACACCAGCCTCATTAAGAAGATCCAAGGTCTTGGAAGAGAAGATCCATCTCCCCTCTGCGACTGAAGAGACCCGAACCCCCAAGGGGCCTCTTCCCGGGCTGACTTCCCGCTTGGAACCTCTCCAACCTCCTGCCTTAAACCCTGGCTGGCGAGCTCTCCCATTCCAGTATCTGTTCCCTCCATGCCTCCCTGCCCTTGGCCCTGCCCCGGATCCTGGCAACATCCTGTTCTTCCCCTGAACTGAACTCCCCCTCCAGCTTCTCAGGGAGATAGGAATCTTAAATAAATGCTTCCTGTCTCTTGATCACCTTATCGCCCATTCCTCCCGAATGGCTGACGTTCAAGAACCACAGGCAGCTTTGCACTCCCTTCTAATTTTAAACCTGCCCTCTGAGGCTCTCTCTCCTTCCTTCTCAAGGTTCCGGGAAAGGCCAGGGGATGTCAGAGGTCCCTGTTGGCCAGCTGAGTCAGCAGAGGCTGAAGGCGTCTCTCTTAAGTTCCCAGGGAGGGAGCTGGAGCTAGGATCCTGGGTGAGGCCATGTTGCACAGCTTACCCCAGTGAGAACTGTGTTCTGCATAAAGTAGATGCTTAGTGCCTCTTTACCGAACTCATAAAGGAGTAAAAGAAGGATGGAGTAGAAGTAAACCCAAACGTGTCTACGAAACAAGGAGCCAGGAAAAAAAGTCCAGGCCTTCGTCTTCTTTTCACAGAACCTGATTCTCTCTGGAAGTGACCCACCTTGCCCACTCTGGTCCTTGGGAGGTTGAGTCCTGGGGATGTCGTGTGACCCACTCTGGCACAGCCAATCAGAGCACTGCTGGCCAGTGATTGGTTGTGGATGAGCAAATGACTCAAGTCAGACCATTTGGAACCGGTGGAGACTGGTGCTGAGATTTCCTTTTTGAACGACTGAGAGAGAGAGATGGTCTTTCAGGTGGATGTTGCTCAGAGGACGAGAAGTCAGCTGAGAGCCACAGGTGGCTGTTTTGACAAGGGGAAGCCAAGCAGGGATAGAGAAAGAACAAGTAAGGTTTGACCTTATCTCACTCCCTGAATCCAGCTCTTTCTGAAGCCAGTTCTTCTGGAATTTTGAGTCACCTGAGCCCATTAAAATCCCTTTGCTTTTAGTTTTCCGTCACTTGTGTTTTCTGTCCACACACAAACTCACACACCATACACATATAAACATAGACAGTGAAGTGGGGAGGAAAAGGAAAAATATATACTGAGAATGTGTCACATGCCAAAATGTCACTTTAAAACAGCTTTCTGAGCTAAAGACCATTAGTCCTGTTTTACGGATCATAATACTGAAATTCAGAGAGGTTAATGGGCTTACCTAAAGTCACACAGCTAGGACATTGTAGAGCTAAGATTTAAATCCAGGTCTGCCTAAGTCAAAGTCCTTGCTTTTTGCAAAACTGAGCTGTCTGTAAGAACAGCTGAAGGAGGTCTTCCAGTCTAGATAATGAGAAGGGACCTTGGATACTGTAATGAGCTACAAGGCTCCTGAGGTCTTCCATGAACCACGCCCCACACAGGCCCTTCTTAGCCATGCCACCATTTGGTGAAACAGTCAAGTCCCTTCTTTCTCTTTCTTCTGAGATTTTTTCACTCGCGTCTCTTCCTCGGCTCATCTCTTCAGCATGAGTGTGCCCCAGAGTTCCCCCTTAGTTCACTCCTTGGCTTTTAACGTGCCTCTTCCCTGAACCTCAGACCCATAAACACCCACCCCTCACACCTGCTCCTGGGTGTCCCCCCGGGCACCTCAAGCTTGGACTGTCCAAGACGGGGCTTATCACCCTCCGCCAAACCCTCTCTGCTGCTCTATTCTCCAGCTATTCCACTCCGTGATCAGCCCTCCATCCTCTCAATCGAACTAGAAAAATCTTGGAGTCCTGTTCAACTTCATCTCATTCCACACTCACCCCACCTAATCAGTCTTCCAGTCCTGTGACTTTTACTTCCCATGTAATCCCCAAGCTCATCCTTGCTCTCCAACCCAGTGAGCCCCGCACGTGAGAGCGGATGCATGAATAAAGGATGGTGTGCATTCGGCTTCTGGAAACCAGTCCTGGGCTGTGCCTTGTGTGCCTCTTTTTATCTAGGTGCAAACCAAGACACAACACACAAAGCTATGTGTTGTTGTGTTGTTGTCTTCTAGCGCTAGTGATATCTTATAACCCAAATTATTACAAGCTCATCAATTTTACACTTTATTAAATGCAAATAATCTCTTTCTTGACCTGACCGTGTTGTATGTTTGTGTGTGTGTGTATCTGCACACGTGTGTCTGTGCACATATGTGTTTGTAGGTTTCCCTCTAATCCTTATTCCTATCATCCTGCCCCACGTACAGAATCCACGAGATAAGGAGAATTCCACAAGACGTTTCTTTCTCCAAAACCTCAAACTTGCTTCTTCAACTAGATTATGCTTACTGTCATTTTCACAGTCCAACACTAGTTTGTTGTAAAACTAGTTACCTCATCTGAAAGTTGAACATAACATAGATATTTACCAGAGAAGACTGTTGAGAGGATTAAATAAAGATATGCCTGCAAAGCTCTCAGCTCGTACCTGGCACATAGAAGCATCCAGTACATTCTAGAATTGTTGTTATCATTATTACTATTATTATAAGGAAAATAGTTTTTTTTTTTATTATCATGTTCTTTCTGGGTCATGTCCTTAAAATTTCACTTCTTGATAAATTATTACAGACAGCTAAGACAGCGCAGTTCCCTTTTCGTCCTGAAAATGAGCAGCACCTCCTTAATTAGCAGCCACTGGGAACATCATTGTGCCAGTGCTCTCACTGTTTATATTAACAGCTTTCATTAATCACACATGAGATAATAGGCATCACCATCCCACCACACCATGTGTTAAAAAAATAGTCAAGTTAATTGTGTCTGAATAGATGTCTGTACCCTCAGAGAAAATGTTCAGGGCGGAAAGGTTTAAGCATCACTTTCTTCATACTCATTTAGTTGAACAGTGGCTCATTGAAAAAAGTTTGAGAGATGGGAACTAACTTTAATTGTGTTTCCATGATGTAACAGCGACTGAACCAATGTTAGCATGCTTTATATAAAACAGCAGCCATCCTCTTTTGCCTCAGTTTTACCAGTTTGGAAACTGAGGCTCAGAGAGACTAAACCGCCTGCCCAAGTTGGCAGAGCTGGTCACACTCCATACCAAGCAATAGGTGCAATGGTTAAGTGGTTGTATGTGGGGATTAAATAAAATGACAGGTAAAGTGCTTAAAACAGAATCATTCACATAGGATGCACTATGTATGTGCTAGTTACATTGCTCTGCAAATTAAAACAATTGTGGACATTCTCACAAGTCTTTTGTTAAGAGTTGTACAGTATTCTAAGGCACGGGTCAGCAAATTATGACTTACTGGCTCAATCCAGCCCCCTGCTTGTTTTTGTAAATAAAATTTTATTGGCACACAGCCATATCCATTCATTTACGCCTTGTCTGTGGCTGCTTTCACAACACGGTGGCAGAGTTCAGTCATTGTCGAAGCAACAGACAAGCTGTATGTCTCAAAAAGCCTAAAATATTTACTCTCTGGCCCTTTACAAATACTTTGCTGACCTTGGTTCTAAAGGATAATGGCATCTATTGACAGACATTCAGATTGAGTCCAATTTTTTTTGCTATTATGTCTGTATCCATGTGTTTTTGTACATTCATACTGATGTATCTGCAGGATAAATGCTTAGGTGCTGGATTGCCGAGATGAATAAAAAGCAGGAAGTTTCTGAGAGTAAGAAGTAGTAGCTATTTAAAGTGTTGGAGTTCTTCAGAGAATAGGCACCTGACTTCATGGTTTCAAGAGGAGGGCTAGCTGTGAGTCAGATTTGGAGCTTTTCAAGTTCTTCACTTGTAACTACAATGATTCAAATACAAAATAAAAGCAACTCAGACTCTGCTAACCACATTTCCATCAAAGTTTTATGCAACAATGCAGCAACAGATAATTTCGTGTGTCTGTGTTGGGCCAGGTTCTATGCCAGGCGATGGCAATATAAAAACTTGGAGAATTTCATTTTTAGTGCAGTGGATTTTAAATGTGGTTGAGTCTTGAAGTTCTTTGAAAGCTCATCAAAGCTATGGAGTTTCTATCCCCCAAGTTGCACATTCACATAAAATTTTGCAAAGAGTTTTAAGAGATTGACAGCTTTCTTGGAAGTCCTTCCATTAACTCTCCATAAGCTCTTGGGTTAAGAACCCATTATCTAAAGGGAGAGACTGACCCATAAAGAATCAAATAATATAAAGCATCATAAATGGTGTATTTGAGGTGCATACAAACTAAAATGTGTGTACAAGGAGTGAGATAATTGAAATTGCTCTGTGGGAGAGCATAAAGTTGGGAGGGTCAGGGACGGGTTCTCAAAGGAATTGGGACTTGAAGGATGTGTAGGATTTCTCTGGATTGTCTAGAAAGAGGGGAGGCAATTTCATCACGGAAAAATCAGTTGGAGTAAGAGGAACTCTGAGAAGACCCTGACGTCCATGCCCAGAGGTCAGGACTATTTCTGGTTTGTCCATTGACTCCGGAAAATGAGGGCGAATGTCTTAACCTCAGTTCTCCCTCCCTCTCTCAACCCCGCATGGCCACATCAAATGAGGACCAGAACGGCACTCACTCTCTTTTTAAAGTTGTCTGGAATCCAGGGATAAAGGCTCCATGTTAATAAAATATCATCATGGCTGCTCAAGAGGTCCAACTCTCTGGTTTCACACTGCATGACCTAAAGTTTTTTCCCCCACAGCCTGCTTGATCAGACTTGCAGTAGCAATTTGGATGTCTCTTTCTTTATGTTCTTTTCTTGAGAGTTAGCAGTCATATCAGGAAATTACTAAGAAGGCTTCTTGGTCATTCCACCTCTTTGAAGTACACGTGTGTCTGGCTGTGTGTGAGTGTACGTGTGTGAGTGTGTGTACACGTGCACTTTTTCTGAAAACTAGAGTAGTCTGGGTCATTGAATTTGGGAGTAGGAAGAAGTTGAGTTGACACACTGGAAAGCACGGAGCTAGTTCTAAACGTGTGACTCGTAGGTTACTGGTATGACCTGGGCTGACCCTTGGGTTCAAACCCTGCTTCAAGCACTGCATTAGTTTCCTAGGACTTCCGTAGTAAATTACCACAAACTGGGTCATTGAATACAACAGCAATTCTCTCTCAGTTCTAGAGTGCAGAAGTCTGAGATCAAGGTGTTGGCAAGGTTGGCTCCTCCTGGAGGCTCTAAGGGAGAATCTGTTCCATGCCTCTCTCTTAGCTTTTGGTGGTTGCTGGCATCCTTGGTGTTTCTTGGCCTGTAGACACATCAACTCCAACTTCTACCTCCATCTTCACATGGTGTTCCCCTGTGTGTGTCTGTCCCTCAAATCTCCTTCTGCTTATCTCTTTATAACGACAACAGTCATTGGATTTAAGGCCCCCCTAAATCCAGGGTGATCCCCTCTTGAGATCCTTAATCACACCTGCAAAGACCCTATTTCCAAATAAGGTCACATTCACAGGTTCTGGGTGGGCATGGTTTTGGGGGGCCACCATGCAACCACTATAGCCACATCCTACCACAGTGTCCTTGGAGATGTCTCTTACCCACTACTGAGCCTCAGTGGGGATCTTACCTGGAAATTAGGGCTGCTAATAGAACCTCAATTCACATAATAAGATAATGCACATAAAACCCTCTGCACCAAGCCTAGCACATCAATGTATACACATAAAAGGGCGGTGCTGCTATTTGTAGTAGCAAGAATGATATCAGCGTTGCTGTCTCTCAGCCAGGAGCTCTGACACATGGAGGGTGGGGCAACACGACCCCAAACATCTGGATAAGAAGACCATGGTGCTTTCCAGTTTGAGCTGTTTGACATCCTGTAGACCCCAGAAGCAGATGGCAGAATGTCAAGATGATTGACTACCCTCTTCCCTTTCCCCAGACACTGTTTGGCGGTTGATGAAGCCCAAATGTCATGGACACTTGCCAATGGAGACACTTCCCAAAGTCAATTGTCAACGATTCCCAAGAACTGTAGGATGGGGTGGCTGCCCCAGGATGGCGTCAAATACATACTCCCCCCCCCCAAGAGGCCCGTCGAGGTCTATTACTCATGTGGAGTGGCTGGGAAGTGTCATGAGCTTTGGGATCACACAGATCTATGGATTCAAATCTCAGCAGTGTTACTTGGGAGCTGGGAGACTCTGAGCAAATCATTTCACCTCCTTGAGCTTCACCCCCCTCATCCTTCAAGTGGAGCCAATTATGCCTCTCCCAAGATTATTCTGATGATTAACTAAAGTTAGTTATTTATAATGTGTGTCTACTGCATCATGAGTATATACTTCAAGAGCTCAGTAATGTTTGCCATTATCATTGTTATCATTATTCATAATAAAACATACAGTGTATTGGTTCTGATGACTTACAGCGAAGGATAATTGATTGAATATCACCACGATTGTGTCGTGTTTTATTTGCCAACTGAATTGACAGTCCCAAAGCACTTGTTGCTGGAAAATACGGGTTCAAATCCTGAGTCCCCTCTTCCCAGCTATGTGACTTCACATCTTTAAGCCTCAGTTACTGCCTCTGTAAAACAGAAATGCTTTTTCTAAGAAATGGGGATACTCTGGGGCTCAAACAGAAGCCTATGTGCTTATTTGTTCAGTCAACAACTATTTATTGAGTCCTTACTAGGTCTCAGCCCTCTGAAAGGCATGGGAGAGATATGGCGATGAACTAGATAAATTTATTGTTGCTCTCAAGGAGCTGGTAGTTTAGAAAGACAGTGTATTGTATTGTAAGTGAGAAAGGAATGTATCAATATAGTAGCTTCTTATTCTCATTCATCATTATCCTGCCTTTCCCTCTCATAGCTGAATACACGTTGGTGGAATACATTTTACAAAACTTATTCCAATTTGGCCTGACTTTGGGAAGTCCTCGTGTCCCACTGGATACAAGTGTGCAGTAGGCCAATGCTTTCTTCTACGTCCCCCTCCTGCTGGCTCGTCCCTTCCCCATCCAATCAGCAGCATTTGTGGTTCCAGGGGCATTTTACAGAGGCTGTAAAATAGTTTCTGAACCCAGAGCTCTTGCTTTGTAGGATCTGGGTCTCTGGGTTTCAAAGATCTAAGCTCTCTGAATTGCACTCTTAAAAATGATTAAAATGGCATATTTTATGTTACATATATTTTATCAAAATAAAAAAATGTTAAAAGAAATCTAAGCCCTGAAATACTCTGGTTGTAATGTGTTTGCCATAAACAGAAGATTGGAAGAATGGGAGACGATGGAAGAGACGGCACGCCTTGCTTCAAGGAGAGAGTCTCGGCTGGAGAATGTGGGGAGACCAGAAAGAGAAGAAGGAGCGTTAGATAATGGCTTGTGTCCCTGACATGGGTCTTGGGCTTTCTCTGTGCTTGCTGGATGGAAATCGAACCTCCAGAGGGGTTGAGAGAACTGAGAGAAGGGAAGACCTATGCCCCCTTCATGGTTGGCACTAGAGTCAGGCAAATAAAGCATCACCCTCAGCTTCCCAGCCTCCACTTGCGTGACTCCAAGAATGACTGCCTCCCTCAGTTTTATGCCCTAGGCATCTGTTTATTTTTGTGTGTGTGTGGTAAAATATATATATAACATAAAATTAGCCATTTTAACCATTTTTAAGCATCCAATTCAGTGGCATCAATTACATTCAGGACGTTGTGCAATCATCACGACTATCTATTTCCAAAACTTTTCCTCACCCCAGACAGAAATTTTGTGCCCATTAAGCAGTAACTCCTCACGCCCCCTTCCTCTAGCCCCTGGTAACCACTTATCTACTTTGTGTCTGTATGAATTTTCCTATTCTAGATACTTCAAATAAGTGAAATCATACAAAATTTGACCTTTTAGGTCTGGTTTATTTCACTTAACATAATGTTTTCCAAGTTCATCCGTGTTGTAACATGTATCAGAATTTCATTCCTTTTTATGGCTGAATAATATTCCATTGTGTGGATGGACCACATTTTCTTTATCCATTCATTTGTTGATGGACACTTAGGTTGTTACTAGCTTTTGACTATGGTGAATAATACTGCAAGAAACATGGATGCACAAGTATCTGTTTGTGTCTCTATTTTCAATTCTTCTGGGCATTAATCTAGGTGTGGAAATGCCAGGTATTTGGTATTTCTATATGGTAATTGTAGTAATTCATACGGTAATTCTATATTTAGCTTTTTGAGGAAGTGCCAAACTGTTTTCCATAGCAGCTGCACTATTTTATATTCCCACTAGTGACATGTAAGGGTTCCAATTTCTCCACATCCTCACCAACACTTGTTATTCCCCCCACCTTTTTGTAAAATTATAGCCATCCTAGTAGGTGTGAAGTGGTCTCTCATTGTGGTTTTGATTTGCGTTTCCCTGATGACTAATGACGTTGAGGATCTTATTGAGTGCTTTTCAGCCATTTGTATATCTTTGGAGAAATATCTACTCAAGTTCTTTGCCCATTTTTAAATTGGGTTGTTTATCTTTTTGTTGAGGTTTACGAGTTCTTTATATATTCTGGATATTAGGCCTTTACCAGATATATGGTTTGCAAATATTTTTTCCCGTTTTGCAGGTAGTCTTTTCACTTTCTTGATAATGTTCTTTGATGCACAGAAGTTTTTAATCTTGATAAGGTTCAATTTATTTATTTTTTCTTTGTTGCTCATGCTTTTGATGCCATATTCAAGAATCCATTGCCAAATCCAAGGTCATGAAGATTTACCCCCATTTTCTTCTGAGAGTCTCGTAACTCTCATATGTAAGTCATTGATCCATTTTCCTAGGTGCCTCACTCTTAAGAGGACACTCATTCTCAGGGTCGTGCAAGTGAGAGCTGGTGTCTGAAAGTGAGTTCTTCCTTGAATTTTTCACCATAAGTGCCTCACCTCCCTTCCTCAGGGGAGCCCAGATAGGTGGCGAGCCTCCCACAGTTCTCCTGAACCAGGCACGGTGAGGGAGCAGAAGAGGAGAGATGTCTAATTGAGTTGCCTTGGCTAATGGGTCCAAGATAGTAAACTCATGAAGTTGGGCCTGGGAAGTGCCAAAGTTCTGCCATGGTCTCAAGAGCGGCAGAGAAGTAACTAAAGAAGATGGCAAGGCCCACATAAGCCCTGATGATGGGACGATGCAGAAGTGATCCTTATGGGTTGATCCAGAAGATGTGACAGGTACTGAGAACAACTCAGCATTTGCTCGGATGGATGAATGACAATGGCTGAGGCGCCAATGCACCCTCACCACCAGGCCTGGGCCCAGGGGGCATGTAGATCTTAGCCACCACCTCAGAGAAGTGTGGGGGTGAGAAGGTTCCAAACAGACTAAGAAAACTCTGAAGTGACTGTAATTGGCCTCAAGAGATGAAGCCTTATGACCTAGTGGGATCAACACTCTCACAGGAATTAAGTTCCATCATAGATAAAGCAAGAAAGAACCATGGTGGTGTGACATTCACATCATCCCTAAATATGATCTCCATATGTGAACAGAGCACAGGAAAGTGATGTGTTTTACCTTCATTTCATCTCACATGCTGTGTCACTCATCTCCCCCGGGAACAGAGAACTGCTTTCTAGCCTACATTTCCATTTCAGGGAACTATATGCAAGCAAAACTTTTACAAACAGACAGAAATCTCTACAGCAGTGGTTTTCATCGGGGGGTGATTTTTGTCCACGGGGGGACATTTGAAATTGTGTGGAGACATTTCTTGGTTGTCAAAACTGGGGAGGAGGTGCTACTGGCATCTAGTGGGTAGGGACCATGGATGCTGTTAAACATCCTACAATGCATAGGGCAGCCCTCTATTTCAAAGTCCATCCCAAAATGTCAGTAGCGCAGGGCTGGAGCAGCCCTGGTGTGCAGTGATATACATCATGCTCTCCGTGCAGGCAGATGCAGCACGTCATCGCACTTCTCCTGCAGCAGATTATCATGTTGTAGAAGGAGCACCAAGCTGTGAGATGTCAGCCCCTAACACAGACCTAGAGGTGATGGGTACCACCTCTCTTGTTTCCCATTGGCCAGACCTCAGTCACATGACCCCACTTGACTGCAGAGGAGGCTGGGAAATGTAGTCAAACTGTGTGCTGAGGACAAATAAGAAAATGGATTTGGTGAGCACATAGCTAGAAGCCTTGTGTAGACCACTCCAACGTCAAGAGAGATTCATTTCCACATTTTATAATGTGCGTCGTGAGCTCTGCCCTGCCTTCCCCTCAGAGGTTGAAACAAGAGCTACAAACTGTGAAATTCCAAAATGCATCTTTATGATAGTTATCAAGAATGAGAATGAGCTACTGTTGAAACAACAGTGGAAAATTCCCCAAATTCCCCAAACTCTTCCAAACTGGGCTCTCTAGCAGGAGCCTAGTTTCACAGCCCAGATTGACTTTCTTCTAGATGTTTGCGTTACTCAAGGTGAGTAACTAGCTGCTGTAACAACACCAAAAATTAGTGGTTTAACACCATAACAGTTTATATTTTGCTGATTCAACAATCCAACTTGGTTGGGTGGCTCTCCTATATGACTCTTACTGAGTAGCAACTCAGAGACTCAGGTGCGTGCCTCCCTCCCTCCCTCCCTCCCTCCATTCCTTCCTTCCTTCCTTCCTTCCTTCCTTCCTTCCTTCCTTCCTTCCTTCCTTCCTTCCTTCCTTCCTTCCTTCCTTCCTTCCTTCCTTCCTTCCTCTCCTCCATCCCCAGAGCCTTGGAGTATTTTGCTTCCAGCTTCACAGACAGGGAGAGAGAGTGTGGAGTTCCTGAGGGAGATTTTCTTGGGGGCAGACCTAGAGGTGACAGGTACCACCTATTCTTGTTTTTCATTGACCAGACCTCAGTCACATGACCCCACTAGACTGCAGAGGAGGCTAGGAAATGTAGTCGGGCTGTGTTCTGAGGAAAAAAAGAAAAGGGATTATGGTGAGCACATAGCATCTTCTGCCACAAGACCCTCTTTTTTACCAACACAAATATACACAGATTTGGTCTGGATAAGGTTCCTAGTCATGGAGATTTGGAAGTTTAATCTTCCATGAGGAACCCATGCTCCTCCTGAGGACATTACACCTCCCCCAAGTCAGAGTATAAAGTGTATCAACCCCAGAGCTTGTCCTGCCTGAGAGCAAGTCTTTTCTTTCACTCAGTGAGGATTTATGGAGTGCCTGCTGCATACCAGGAATCATCCTAGATATTGTAGATACAGTGGTGAACAAACAGACAGAAAAAAAAAAAAAAAAAAACCCTCTACTTATGGTGCTTGCATTCTGGTTGGGGAGACAGAGAATGAGCACATTATAAACCAACCAACCAACAAACAAGCCAATGTCCTAAAAGGCATTTCGCAGGATAGCCGTGAGCCTGTCTTTATTTTAAGAGAGTTTGGACCAGATGTCAACATCTAGGTCCCGCTAAGCTGGGTCAATCAGACTTACCTCTCCTGGGAATTTGAAGTGGGGATTTAGAGATGCTAAATTTTTGACATGGTTTAGAGGTCAGAAGTCTAAGATAAAGGTGTTGGCTGGTGTGGTTTCTTCTGAGGTCTCTCTCCTTGGCATGCAGATGGCCACCCTCTTGCTACTTCTTCTGATGGTCATCTCTCCACGCATGTGTCCCTTTCTCTTCTTATATGGGCACCAGTCATAATGGATTAGGCTCCCACCTTAACAGTCTCGTTTTAGCTTGATTACCTCTTTAAAGATCTTATTTCCAAATACTATGACATCTGGGGTACTCGGGGTTGGGACATCAACATCTAAATCTGGGGAGGCCATGAGTCAGCCCATAATACCTGGCTAGTTTTTCTGTCTTCCCGTTCTATGAGAACCCTTATGTCCTTCCACCAACTCTTCCCATTTTTGCTTTAGCAAGTTTGACTGGCATCTTTTCTTTCCAATTGAAATCCCTGCCTATTTCTTCCTTCTCCTGTGTTGTAAGCATCAATCATTGATTCTGCAGCAACATGACTGATCATATTCTTTGGGACACACCCAGGGACACAGAAATAAACAAGACTTGGTTGCTGCCTTCAAGGGTTAGCATTGCAGCCTTCTGTCAATTGCAGGCTAAGAATTTCAGGTAATAATCTCGAGGTCAAGGCATGTATGGTCTGTGACCAACCACATCATCTGCTAACGTGATAAGGGTCTCTCCAGAGGGAGTGTTTCTCTTGACTAAAGGACAGATAACACAGTACCATATAGGTCTATAGCTTGGTTATTGAGTAAAAAGTACATACACAGAGAGTTTGAAAAGATGCAATTTTGTAAAGGGTGACTTCAATTTGCTATGTCCTACTGTTTATATTCAACTGATGAGCCTTGCTCGGCCTAACCTTTACGCTAACATACATTATTACTGCTATATTAGGAGACCAGTCTGCTATAAAATTACAGATCTCAAATGGACAGATCAGATACATGATGAAATATTCAACTTCCCCAGCAAGAAAATAAAAACAACGTAATAATGACTTATCATGTTTCACCTAGCAAATTAGCAATTTTTGTGTCTTTGTTTTTAAAGAATTAAAATATCCAGTTTGGGACCAGGGATTGGGAAAATGGATCACATGATAAGCTGTGATAGAAGCAGAATATTGTGCAACCGTTATCTGCCAAAGAATCAAGCATCTGCAAAAGCTTCAAAGCAGCAAATTTACAGCAAGGAATTTTCTTAGAGAAATCACAGGAGAACACAAAAGTTCAACTACAAAGATGTTCATTGCAATGATATATTAGTAGTAAAAATGGGAAAAGTCACATGTCCAACAATAAGGAATTATTGAACAAATTACGATGCTTCCAGAAAATGGAATGTTCAATCACTGCAAATCGATGCCATAAAAGACTGTTTAATGACATGGAAAGACGTTCATAATGTATTTTTGAGTGAGAAAATGAGACCATAGTGCACTATAGAGAGTATGATCCCATTAAAAAAAAGTAAACACACACGAAAAACACACAAAGAATGGACATTGAAATAGAAATAGTGGTTATCTTCAGGTAGCAGATGTAAGATTGGTTTTCATTTTGTTCTTTTTTACTTCAATGAGACAATGGACAATGCTTAGCGCCACCTGACATGGAGAAATCACCAAATAGTGGATTACTCTTGATATTTTTATTCACCCCATTGGTCAAATGGAGTAAATATCAACTTCTCAGGTTTGTTGTTAGAAGTAAACAAGATCATGTAGCACCTAGTATATGGTAGGTTTTCAATAGATAATGTTGTATTTATTCTTTTTTTTTTTTTTTTTTTTTTTTTTTTTTCCGGGAGAGAGGGTTATATACCACAGGGAGATCGACTCAGATTCAAATCCTGCCACTTGGCCATTTGCAAGCTGATCAAGAATGTAGGCAAGTAAATTAGATCTTCTGAGCCTCAGTTTCTTCATTTGAAAATGGAGACAGCAATATGTATATCATAAGATTATTGTGAGCATGAAAGATTATGTATATAAATCATGTGGCACATGGTGGGGTCTAAGAACTAGTTTATGTTGTCAACCATATAGTGTGAAAAGAATATGTATTAGATTTGCAAAACAAAAAGTGCAATTTTAAACATAAGAAATACATAGATCTTAAAGCATTCAAAGTTCTGCCTTGAACTTGCTGCTACTCAGTCCAATGGAAATGCACCTGGCACAGAGTGAGATGATCACTGGTTTCAGTAAAGAAAACGGGTGCAAAAGAATATTAGAAGAGCCAGAAGTGGACGGTGGAGGGAGAAAGAAAGGAAAGAAGCTCTTGTGAAATGAAAGAATCTAGCTCAAAGTTTCTATTTCAGCCAGGCTTCAACCTAAAGCATGAGAACTGTTGGAAGCATAAGTCTCACCAAGTTCACTGGGATCATCTGCTTTTGTTATCTCTCAAACCCCCTGTGATCTCAAAAACAAGGCTAGTTCAACTAGTAAGCTGCCTTCATTTGATTGGTAAGGAAGTTATTTGCAAGCAAAATGTACAAATAGGTGAAGATATATTGTTAAAATGGGCATCATGTATTATGGATACACATGTATCTCTAAAATATCATCATTTCTTTGTTTTCCTATTAAATTGACCTCTTCAAGTTTTTCCAGCTTTAATGAGATATAATTGACATATAACACTGTGTAAGTTTAAGGTGTACATGTGATGATTTTATATACATATATATTGCGAGCTAATGACCACAATAAGGTTAGTTAACACATCCATCCTCTGACAGAGTTAACGTTTTTGTGTGTGTGATAAGAACTTTTAAGATCATCTCTTTTAGCAACTTTCAAGTACACAATACAGTATTATTAAATAGTCACCATGTTGTACATTAGATCCCCAGAACTTATTCACCTGGTAAGTGGAAGTTTATATCCTTTGATCATGTTCACTTATTTCCCCCATCCCCCAGCCACTGGCAACCACCAATCTACTCTCTTTTTCTATGAGTTAGAATATATTAGGTTCCAGATATAAATCTTATGCAGTATTTGTCTTTATCTGTCTGATTTATTTCACTTAGCATAATGCCCTCAAGTTTCATTCATTTGAAGCAAATGGCAGGATTTCCCTCTTTTTATGGCTGAATAATAGTCCTATCTGTGAAATAATGTGATATCTGTCTGTTCGTCTCACATTTTCTTTATCCAGCCATACATCGATGAGCACTTAGGTTGTTTCCATGTCTGGGCTATTGCAAATAATGCTGTAGCTTTGGCACAATCCATCAGGCCTGGGGAGGTGGTGAAGGCAGAGACCCAAGGCAGCTGAGTTTGACCCAGACAAGCCCAGAAGAGCGGCCAGATGGGGACAGACTTCCCAAAATTAGAGCATTTATCATTTAAACATTGATCTGTTTAAATCATACAAGTGGAAAAGGCTTTCCATTTGTAAATGTCATATTTTTAATGGGAGATCAAAGTCTGCCGACATTTTGCTGGACCATGAGTTCTTGAGGGTGCTGAAGAGGTGTGTGTCCAGCCTGCCAGAGCAGAATTAGGAAGAACCAATTCAGGACAATGCTGAGCCCCACTTTCCCATCTGGAAAATGGAAATAACAAGCTTCATTAGCTCCTTGGATCAGTCAGTGTCCTTCCAGGAAAATAGAAACAATTCTAGATCTTTCACATGGAGAGAATTTAATATAGAGAATGAATTATCCAGGTGACAGAAGAACAAAATTCCTGTTTGTAGAAGCCAAACAGTCAATGGCGAGCCCACTCAGAGATGAGCAACAAAAGTGAGATGCCAGCATCCTCAGGCTGGAGGAATGGCTTAAGGAGACAGGGCTGACTGGCAGGAGTTCCATCCATGCCAAGGGCTGCTCTGAAAGACTTGGAACCCAGAGGAGAAGCTTGGTCAAGGTGTGTCACAGCACAGCTCAGATTCAAAGGAAGGAGAAACAGACTCTGCCTCCTGACACATGGAGTGATGTGCACACACAAGGAAGGAATTGATGGTGGCCATCTTTGGAGACTCTACCACAATCAGCATTTAGGATTACTGTGTTGTCTTGGTGAACTGATATTTTTGACCCCTTTATCATTATTATATGTTCCTATTTATCTCTAATAATACTCCTTGTTTTGAATTCTACCTCATCTGATACTAATATAGCCAACCTAGGTTTTCTTATAGTTAGGACTTGCGTGGTATGTCTTTTCTATCTTTTTCACTTTTTACCTATCTGTGCCTTTACATTTATGGTACATCTCTTGTATACACAATATAGTTAGGTCTTGCTTTTTTATCCAAACAATCTCTGTCTTATAATTGGAATATTTAGTCCATTTATTAGTCAATGTAAATATTCATAAGGCTGGGTTTGTCTACCATGTTGTTATTATTTTTTTATTTATCCCAGCTGTTTTTTTATTTCCCCCCTTTTCTACATTCTTCTGTACTAACTGAATATTTTTAGTATACTATTTTAATATTCTTTGTTGTATTTTTAGTGCTTGCATTGAGGATTATAATATGCCTCTTTAGCTTATCACAGTGTAATTTGAATTAATATTTTACTTATATCCATACACCCTGAATTAATTTTAATGGACCACTTCTCATATGGTGTAAGAACTTTACAGCAAGACACTTGCATTTGCCTTTTCCATCCTTTATTTTACCATTATCATTTATTTTACTTTTATAATTGTTATAAACCCCACAGCATATTGTTACTATGTTTTGCTATAAATAATTGTCTTTTAAAGAAATTAAGAAATATATATATATTTTAAAGTCATTTATGTTTATTCATATATTTACCATTTCTGGCCTGTTTCATCCTCTTATATAGATCTAATTTTCTGTTAAAAGAACTTCCCGTAACATTTCTTGTGGACAAGACTGCTGGTGATGAATTCTTTCAGTTTGTTTATATTTCTTTTGTCTTTACTTTGTCTGCATTTTTGAAGGATATTCTCAATGGATACAGAATTTTAAGTTAACCATTTTTCTACTCTTTAAAAATGTCATTCCATCGCTTCTGGTTTCCATTGCTTTTTTATGAACAGTAAGCAGTGATTCTTACATTATTCTCTGTGTGGTATGTGTCGTTTTTTTTCTGGTTCCTTTTAAGATTTTTTTTCTTTATTTTTTGTTTTCAATAATTTGACTATTATGTAACTAGGTGTGTTTGTCTCTATGTTCATCTTTTTTGGGGTTTGTCGAGATTCTTAGATCAGCGAGTTGAGATTTTCAATCAAATTTGGAGTATTTTTAGTCATTATTTCCTCAGATATTTTTTCTACTCCAGTGTCTTTGTCCTCTTCTTCTGGGGTGCCCATCACATATGTGTAAGTCTGTTTGATATCGTCTTTATGTCACCAAGGATCTGTCAAATTTTTTCAGGTTTTTCTAAAAGTGCTTCAGTTTGGATGGTTTGTATTGAGGTGTCTTAAGTTCAGTAATCTTTTCTTTTGCAGTGTCTGATCTGATGTTAAATCCACCTCGTGAATTTTTTTTAATTTAGAAACTGTATTTTTCAGTTCTTGTATTTCCTTTTGCTTTTTAAAAAACATAGTTTCCATTCCTCTCTTGAGATTCTCCATCTCTTCACTCACTATTTTTATCTTTTCTCTATTTCTTTGAACATATTTAAAATCGATATTTTAATATCCACCAGTGGCTGTTCCTTATTAAATTTCAGAGTCTTGTGTTGCACAGGCACCATTTAGTATTTGGCCAAGATGTAAGGGGACCTCCATGCCAATTTCTGGAGCTTCTTCTCAGTGCAGCTTCTTGTCTTTTCTGTCCTATTCACAAATTCTAGCAGCATCCATAGCACCAAACTCTAATCTGTTTTCTCTGCCCAGCAAGGTCACTGCTGTCTGTTTTGGCTCCTTTTCTCTATCCTTGGGTGAATGTGGAGCTAGTCTCAAGTGTTCCCTTCTCTGAAAAATCACAGCACTTCACTGTCTGCTATCCCATTTCTCAAAACAGTTACTTCATATAATTTGTTTACAAGGGAGGGTGAGTCTGGTATCAGTTACTGCACCATGGCTGGAACCAAAAGTCTCACAGCGTTTTGAGAATGAAATTATATAATGCTTATGAAGTTTCAGGTATAGAGTAAATGACTAATAAATAGTAGCTAGTATAACTTTAATATTTTATTACACATTTAACTCTCTCACTAGACTATAGATTCTTCAAGTTAAAGACTGTGTCCTAATAATTTTTAAATCCGCAATATCTAGCACAATGTCTGGCATACCGTGTCTGTCAACAAACATTTTTTGAACTCAAGTAACCTGAATTGAGAAGTGGGTTGATCAAACACATCTTTAGATATAAAGATAAGAGTTCATGAAGCGTAATTGTCAGTCAGCTGTTGATACTCATTTTTAACCCATTCTGGTGTTAATTCCAAACCAAGTACTTCAGTATCCAGGAATCTTTCTTACAGAAAGGAAATTTAATTATTTCCCCATTTTGAGTATATTCAATAATATATAGCCTCCTCCTCCAAGTCAAGCCCTTTGCCAAGGATGGAGTGGAGAGATGAAATAACATATAAATTGTAATCCCAACAATCTCAATACCTGTATCAGAAGTGATGCAAATATGTACATAACACTCTAATGAAAAGCCAACTTTGATAGGTCTCTTGAGTTATCAAAATACTATTGGATTTCCAGAAATGGGAAATAATGCATATATTTGGAAGTGTGAAAGGATTGGTGAGGGGTGGGAGATAAGTCTGGATAAGCTGTTGATTGGGTGAGCTTGTGTTGGGTCTTGAATTTCACACTAACCCTAAAACTCAAAAGTTTAGAATTTGGGGAGGATGTCAATGGGGTAACCTTGGAAGAATTTTTGTGCAGCAAAGTGATTTACTCTGATGTTCTCCTATATGTTTACTTATTTTTACCTGAAGGTACTACCCCCAAAATGTAAAGGGTTGAGGGAGAAAGCTGGAGAAAGAGAACCCAGAAGAGGAAAGTTCAGGTGGCACAAACGTCTACTCCAGAATCTATACGAATCTGCCACAGGCATCCAAATCTCTGATTCTCTATTGTGAAGATCCTGGCTTACTCTCATCTCTTCCTTTTCTGGGTGCCTATCTCAAAATAGGACCATGACATTCAACAGGGCAAGTTTGGTGTTTGGAGTCATCAGAAGCTACCGCCTGATTTTTTTATTGGTCTTGTGTAGAAGCTTTATATGGTCAGATTTACCCTCAGAATACCCAAAATTAAGATGAAGGTCCCTCTCATTTCCCATGGTCTTAATGATGAACAGTCTTCCTTGAACACCGAACTTTGATTTGCTGTTAAACTCTGGGACTTCTAAGCTGCCACTTGCTTTCTTCTCTTGACCTTACCTGAAAGATCTCTTCTTAGGTCCCTTCCTCCTATCAATTCAGTCTCCCTCTCTCTCACTTGCTCTCCCTACAGTACCCTTCCTTTTAGTATGGCTTTGACCTAGGTACCATATTCCAGATCTTTAAGTAGAATCCAGCTGACTTCTTTCAGTGAGGCAAGAGAGCACTTTGGTTAAAAATCATGGGTTTCTGAGTTAGGCTTGGATTTGAATCCTGGCTCTGAAATTTTTGTAGATGAACGATCTTGCCTAGTGGGCTCCCCTTCTCTTAGCCTCAGTTTCTGCATCGGAAAGGTGCTCTTATGAGGATTAAATGAGATATTGAATACAAAACACCTAATTCAGGATTAAGCCACTGTTGTCATTCTTCAAAAGCTCCTCCTTTCTTTTGCATCTTCAGTATCAAAATAACAATGTCAGCTGCATCTTCTACTTAGCTAGGATTTGGGGGTTTTTAATCAATGCTTAGAAAATCTAGACGTGGTATCTATGTTGGTCCATCTATTGTCCAAATGAATGGCTTATTACCAAACTTTTCTCATTGAAGTTTCTTGAGAACTCATTCCCTCCCCCTTAGGCCTCTGCCTCTAGTTGCTAGAAACCAAAATGAACCACAAAAACAACAGAATCCTTTTCCAGAATTGCTCAATAACATCCCATTGTGCCCAAGGCCCCAGGCGGCATAACTGATGCAGCAGCAAACATGCAACATCGCTCCATCAAGGGGAAGATGATTTATAGGAACTTCCTGGGACCGTTCTGACTTTTTCCATGAAATAGTTCCCTAAATCCACTATGCTCTAGACGAATTGTCAACATTTCCCAAACCATCTCCTATGGATAATCTACATGGTAGGAATTAATATTCTCTTTTGTGCTAGACATTGGACTACGCACCTTAGGTAGATTATCTCTTTGATTCTTCACTCTAGTCCTGTGAGGTTTTCCTTAGCCGCATTTTGCAGCTGAGGAACCTGAAGTTCAGAAAATGTAGGTTATTTGCCCAAAGTCAATTGCTGATAGGTGGGTGGAGCCAGATTCAAACTCAGTTCTGTTTATTTCAACCAGCCTCTGCTGCCTCCTTGCAGAGACCTTCACCTTCCAGTCTCCATTGCACTGGGAATGAGTCTACTACACAGTAATATTTTTCTTTTTTAAAGCAGTTAGTTTTCCTAGCCTCTTTCCCCTTTCCCACCACCTGCATTCATTCTTTTATTGGATATTCAATACATGTAGCATTTGAAAGGAAAAACAAACCTGAAAGTCCAGTGAGATGAAAATGCTAGGCTTCTTCAAACGTAAGCAGCATTAGAAGCAATTACATTTGTGCAAATGTAGGAAGGCTGTGGCTATTTCTGACTCTCCCACACCCCAAGGCAGTAAACTGGAAGGAAGTCTGTTAACCATTTCAGAGCCCAGATCTCTAGGCAGCAAACACCCTGACTGCATTTTTTTCACCCTCTACTGCCAGCGTACCGTGATGACGCCTCTCGTTTCAAAGTGAAACCGATGTCTGTTTACTCAAATAAACAAATGTTTTTTATCTCAAAATATGTTTTCGTGGGAACAGGATTACTGGCCATTCCAGTGGAGATCTACATGATTCATCCATTGGAAAAAAGGCACACTAATAAAACATAACTTTAAATCTTTGCATTTAGTGACAGATTTTATTTCTTTTCCTTTCTTTTTCTTTCATGGTGGCTTTTATTGACCTAAACTCAGTATTTTTTTCACATACACGTACAAGTATATGGCTAAAAGGAGAGTAGGAGGGGATGATGAAAAGTGAGGTGGTGTGACAGGCATTTAAAAATGTATGAAGGGCTGGCCCCGTGGCTTAGCAGTTAAGTGCGCATGCTCTGCTACTGGCAGCTGGGGTTCGGATCCCAGGCGTGCACTGATGCACCGCTTCTCCAGCCATGCTGAGGTCGCGTCCCACATACAGCAACTAGAAGGATGTGCAACTATGACATACAACTATCTACTGGGGCTTTGGGGGAAAAAAAAAGGAGGAGGATTGGCAATAGATGTTAGCTCAGAACCGGTCTTCCTCAGCAAAAAGAGGAGGATTAGCATGGATGTTAGCTCAGGGCTGATCTTCCTCACAAACACAAAAAAAATGTATGAAGATGTAAATAATACCACTTGCAAAGTGTAAAGATGTACAACTTGCAGACGTATGCTGTTAGGTCTGAAGGAGAGAGAAAAAAATTGTGCCCAGCTAACAGCTTAGGAGTACGTACTTTCAGTTATCTGTTGCTGCATTATAAACCACCCCAAAATTTAGGGGCATAAAAGGACAATATATTCTTTCTGACAGTCCTGCAATCTGGGCTGGGCTCAGCTGAGCAGTTCTCCTGCTCCATGTGGTGTCAGCTGAAATGTCCAAGATAGATGTGAGAACTTGGATGACTGCTGCTTCTGCTGGAATGGCTGGAGAAGCTGGGGTCTACTTGGGCATCGCTCTCTTTCCCCACGTGGCCTGTCTCGTGGGTTCCTTGAGCTTTCTCACATCACAGTGAGCTCGGGGTTACCGGACTTCTTAATTGGTGCTGGCTTCACAGAGGCAGAAGCTGCCAATGCCTTAATAAGGCCTGGATTCAAAAGCCCTAGGACTTTATTCCTCCACATTTTATTGGCCAAGCCAAGTCACAAGACCATCCCAGGTTTGAGGAGAAGGAAACAGACTCTACTTTGGAGGTGGTGCCAAGTACGTAGAGATGGGAAAGGATTCACGGCGACCATTGTTGGAGACTCTCCACACAGGAGCTAACAGGCCGCTTGATAATAACTCTTTCAAGTATAAGTCTGATTAATGGAATATTCTACTGCAATGAAAATGAATGGACTACAGCTACATGCAAAAATGTTGACAAATCTTCCCAAAATCACGATGATAGAAAAAAGACACAAAATAATGCGTATAGTATGACTCATTTTGTGAAGTGTAAAAGAAAGCAAAGCAAACTATTTTGTTCATTGATGTATGTATAGGCAGCAAAATTACTAAGGAAAGCAGGAAAATAATTATCGTAAAAGTCAGATTCATGATTAGTTCTAGGTAGGATGCAGTTGGCTATAATCAGGAAGTGACGTTGGAAGCTACTGGGTGCTGGTAATATTGTTTTCCCTTGACCTGACTGATGATCATAAGCATGTTTGATTTTATTGTTGAATTGATCATTTATGCATATTTTCTGCTTGTAAGTTACATTTATAAATTTAAAAAATTGTAAAAAGTTACATGTTGCCTGAATTTAAATTTGGTGTATGTACACTTGAAGTGTGCAGCTCAAAATTCTGACTAGCATCTGTGTGATAAAACAGAAAAGTGAGGGTAGACCTGCTGGCCTGCCTAAAATCTCAGGTTCACCCTGGGAAGGAGAGCTTGTGATTTTTGAACTGGGCATATGTCCCAGAGTTTCACTAGATTCTTTGATAGATTATTGTACATAATCCAAAGAAAGCCCTCAGAAGTAGGTGTTATGCCCATTTTCCAGAGAAAGATACAGTGGCTGGTTAAGTGCAGCTCAAAGTCACACTACATTTGAACCCAGTCTGTCTGACTCTGAACTTCCTCCATAAAAAAGCTGTTGGCATAGGGGTCTTGAGAATTAGCAAATTTCACCCGTCTCCCGTGCCCTAGCTGGTCAAATCCAGAATGGGCAGCATCCAGGTCACCACCAGCACAAAAGTGAAATTGTTCAGGCCCTGTTCTCACCGGGGAAGGGGCCCATCGCAACCACCAGGGACTTGGCTGAGTGTCAGGCCCTGATGGAAGCCTCTCCTTTTGGCTGCTGGCTGTTGACAAGCCGAGTGGCTGCCTTGGCCGCGCCAGGTTGTAATAAAGCCGCCCCGCCCGGCAACCAGGATCTGCCGATGAAGGGAGTGCAAGGGCAGTGGAAAGAGTTGGCCTCCAAATTCCAGGAATCACATGGTGTTTATTCCGAGGCCAACCTCCCATCACCCACTCCCCTGGAAGCCGCCACTGCCTGGAAGGGCCGAGTCTGGAGAGAATCCAGGTTAAATAATAGTGTAATGAGGAGCACGTCTCTGTTTTGGTTTTACAGATTGCCCCATTTCAAAGGGACAAGAGCAAAGTCTCCTGGGGCCCTTAGTGGGGTCTACTGAACCATGACCTAATTAAATCTACTGGAGAAAAATCGCTTGTTGAAAAAAAGGGGGGAGGTGTTTACATTGTTTCCGCTGAGAAATTATTTCACCTTATGGTGACACTTATTTTAATGGCTCCTAGCAAAGCAGACTGAAAACTGTGTTGTCCTTAGTGACTTCAAGGGGGTGGGAACAGAGGAGGAGGGTCTCGGTAATGACAATGCTCACATTGTCAAATCTCTTTCAAATCCATTATTGTCCTCCAACTGCTCCACAAGGCGAGTGGCTCAGATATCACCAGACTAATTTTAGAGATGAAATTAAGAATTAAAGAGGCTCTTTTCTAAAACTCATGTTTAGAGAGTAAATTATTTTCTCTTTTCTTCACATTCAAAATTGAGGAAGAAGTTTTGAGGAACGATGATTACGCTAATACCAATACCACTGATAGTAATACTAAGATGAAGAAAAAGGAGCTGAAGGATAATGGGAAAGAGAAAAAGAGAGAGAGGGAGAAGGAGAGAGACAAGAAGAAGAGGAGGAGGGAGAAATGGAGGACGAGGAGGAGGGAATAGAGGAGAACAAATATTAATGGTGTTTCTTGAGCACCTACTATGCCCAATTTATTGTGTGAGGTTCTTTCTTACCTACTCCACCTTTGGAAGTGTTGTCGCTCCACAGTCCCAGAAGGGACTGTCATATCTCTCCTATGCAATCGTATGTTGGACACTTGGCCTAAGTGGGGCCAATCCAATTTCTCTGTCCTGGGAATTTGGTATAGGAGGCTCTGAGAGACTGACTTGTCTCTGCTGAAGCTTGAACCATGTAAAGCTGAGACTACGACTGCCGTGTTTAGGGAGAATGTTAACAGAGCAAAGAATACCCATCTACAAAGAGAGAAAAAAGAAGCGGTGATTAGAGATCTCCTGAGCACCAGAGGAAAGGATGGTGGGAATCCAGGCCCTTGTGAGACCCAATTATATTTCCTACTTGGATCAATTTGAGGGCTTCCTGGACCCTTCCAATAAATCCCCTTCCACCTCAGTTACTTTCAGTGGGTTTCTATTTCTCAAAACCAAATGATCAATGTATCATCTCTGAGCCTTTCACCATCTTAGCCAAGTTTGCCTATTTGATAGAAAAAGGAACTGAAGCACAGAGTGGGTAAACTGCCTGCTCGGAGCCACATCATAAGTGCTGCAGAACTGAGACAAGAATCGAGGTCTCCTGTAGCCTGAAATCTTTCCCTTCTAATGGTAGCGGCTGAGGAAAGCTATGGGTGTTTGCATTCACATCCCTATTAGTTGGCCACTCGATTCAGGACTCCTTTGGATGCAAACGACAAAAAAAATTCCTATTCGAGGTCATGTGAATTTTTTTAAGGAATTATTTTCTCGTATAAACTAGGAAGTCTATTCACAAGATATAATTGGCTTTAGCCAGGGCCACTTTCAGAGGCTCAAGCCATGTTGTCAGAACCTATTCTTCTCCATCTCTCAGCTCTATTTCCTCTTAGTTGGCTTCGTTCAGAAACAGACTTCTTCATTCCGTGACAGAGATGGCTACATATAGGCTCCAGGTTTACATCTTTCCAGTTTATCAATTCTGGCTGGACAAAGACAGCTGCTTCATTCATTATTCCAGCATATCTCCTAGGAATGACTCTCATTGGGCTGATTTGAGTCACATGTCTGTTCCTGAGCCAATCACTAGCCAGGAGGAAGGAATGCTGTGATTGGCCAGAACTAGGTCATGTGCCCACTCTCCATCCAGTGGCATAGTCAGCCCACATTTAACATATGGCCTGAAAATGGGAGAGGTGATAGTTCAGAGGAAGCACAGAGTGGTGTTATGCAGAGAAAGGAAAGTGGATAGGGGGTGGATAAAAGCGATACCCAATACACACTTGTTCAATTAGTCCTGTCATGGATCCTATCATTGTACAAAATTTTCTAGAATTCTCCTTTGGGTCAGCAGGCGTGGTGGGGGATTTTAGGAATTAGGCAATGGTTTTGAAATCGATTAGCTCATATTTCTCATTTTACAGCTAAGAAGTTAAGTGACTTGCCCCCAGGCACACATCTGTTGAGAAAGAGGCAGGCCTGTTCCTGATACCCAGGCTGGGACACCAGGTTGGCCCTGCACCCTGGCGTCTTTCTTCCCAGGCCGGCCTTCACTAAGCCAGCAACCAAGCATCTGGCAGGTTCACGGCTTCTCACCATTTCCCAACAAGACTTTTGGCATTGCCTTGACCAAAGAGGATATTCCAGATGGTGTAACGAGATGATATCAGGAATCTAAATGCAAAACAGGCATTCCCACATCCCCATTAGCCAATATGACTGTATATGACAAATCATTTTTTCACATTTATAGACATTTCATTGTTACAAACTAGTTCTCTAAAAAAAACAAAAAACATGTATAAATAAGGAAAGGGACAGACATAGTATTGGTGCAATTACTCTCTTGGATGTAAAAGGTAGGAAGTCATCCAAATGTGTTATCAACTGAAATCTTGAACTTTTTTCTGAGGAACTTCAAAAAAATTCAACTACTGTTTGCTTTGAATGGTTGTTTGCAGGCTTACGTAGAGAGTGGTCTATTACTTAGAGCAGGGGTCAATAAAGTGTGGCCCATGGGCCAAGTCCAGCCCACTACCTTTTTTTCCTAAAGTTTTATTGGAACAGAGCACACCCATCTGTAAATATAGTCTATGGCTGCTTTTGCACAACGACAGAGTTGAGAAGTTGTAGCAGAGAACTTATGGCCTGCAAAACCAAAGGTATTTACTATCTGGCCCCTTCCAGAACAATTTGCTGACCCCTGGCTTAGAATACTAGATTTTCAGAGCTAAAAGTAATCTTAGAGTTCATTTCATCTAGAGGCCTCTAACTAGAGGTCCATGGGTAGAATCTAACACTCAGACATTAGGCTTTTATGGGCTAATGTATTATTTAATTCTCTCTTTGTTTTTTAAATGCTAGATAACTAAATGGGACTGGAGTATATCTTGCAATATTGGGTAAGATCATTGAGGAGAGGAACATTTGAGAAAAGCTAACTAACTTTTTTTTTTCAGATTGGCCCTGAGCCAACATCTGTTGCCAATCTTCCTCTTTCCCTTTTTTCTCCCCCAAACTCCAGTACATAGTTGTATATCCTAGTTGTAGGTCCTTTTAGTTCTTCTATGTGGGACGCCGCCCCCGCATGGCTTGACGAGCAGTGAGTAGGTCCACAGCCAGGATCTGAACCGGCAGACCCTAGGGCCACCAAAGTGGAGTGCATGAACTTAACCGCTAGGCTACCGGGCTGGCCCCTTTAATGCTCTTTCCATTGAAACAATTTTTAAACATAAGGGGATGTGCTTTTTTTTTTTTTTTTTTCTCTAAATTTTACCTTCCCGTAAGTACATAAGCTTTATTTATTTATTTATTTATTTATTTATTAATTTTTTGTTTATTGCAGTAACATTGGTTTGTAACATTGTAAAAATTTCAGGTGTACATCATTGTACTTCTATTTCTGCATGGACTACATCATGTTCACCACCAAAATACTAATTACAACCTACCACCACACACATGTACCGAATTATCCCTTTCACCCTCCTCCCTCCCCCCTTCCCCTCTGGTAACCACCAATCCAATCTCTGTCCCTATGTGTTTGTTTATTGTTGTGAAACTGTCACTATTTGCAGATGACATGATTTTGTATATAGAAAACCCTAAAGAATCCACCAGAAAACTTTTAGAAGTAATAAACGAATATGGTAAAGTTGCAGGCTACAAAATCAACATACAAAAATCAGTTGCATTTCTGTACACTAACAACGAAGTAGCAGAAAGAGAAATTAAGAATACCATCCCATTTACAATTGCAACAAAAAGAATAAAATACCTAGGAATAAACTTAACCAAAGAGGTGAAAGATCTGTACACCGAAAACCATAAGGGGATGTTTTAAACTTCAGGTTTTTGGCTTCTCTTAGGTGATTCAAAGATCTGGAGACATGAAAACATACACATTTAGCAACCATTGGCAGGAATTGAGCGGTGGATCCTCCTTTCTTGACAAGGAATAGGTGATGTATTTTTCCACATCTCTCTCTCTCTCACCCCTTTATCATTGATGCTGAGTCTCAGCTGTCATGAATCATTGCACTTTACTCTCAAAGTCTAGAGAAATTCATCTGTGGTGATATCCTCGTACAAAGAGGCAAAATAAAACATCACCTCAAATGGTTGCCAGTACTATGAAAAATGGTAGAGGGCACATTCCACTATGGAATATAGTGAAGACTATTTTTCTGAGTTTAATAGGCAGACATACGGCCCTTTTCACTCACTATAGTTGAAGAATTTAAGTTTGTGATCCAATGACCAAGTCCAGCATTCTCATGGTTGAGGTGGGGAAACTGAGGCTCAGAGAGGAAATGAGACTTGTTCAAGATCGTACAAGCTAGTGGGAGACATAAAAGAGAACACAGGGTTACTAACTCCTGGTTCTGTGTTACTTCACTATTTCGCGCTATGGGTCTCATCCGGGAGTTCTCTATCATATCAAAATTAATGTCATCATTTCTAACAAATATTTTGTGGCCTCCCTTTACTATATTGAAATGAAAAATAAAGATAATAAAACCTACACACACAATTTGTAGGTAATGTGATCTACCAACGTACACAACTTATACTCACACCTCCATAACTGCAGTATAAGTGAGAAGTAGGACCAGGAGGAAGCGTGACAAATCATCCGTGTTGCATCTACGTGTAGAATTGCGGTGAATGCGGCAGCTACTGATGCTGATGCAAATGGGTGTGCTGTTCTCCACTGTGCTGGCAACTCAAACCCTATTCATGGCATTGCCAAGAGTGACACGTTTTTCCGTCTTGTCCTGAGCACAGCCCAGGCCAATCTTCCCTTGGATTGCAGGGTAGTGGCGTACATGGAAAATCCAGGATACACGGAAATTGAGAAAAAGGGACTTGTGTCCATCTATATAAAATGGGAGGAGGGTCTGGGCTCAGATAATTACTAACAGGTTTTTCACCTACAGGAATGTCTAGAGGTGCATTCGAAAGTTCTCCGGGATACGGGGCAACTTTTCATAGGGTGAGAGTGTCCTGTTTATTATAAGAAATCTCACATCCCTGGCCTTTGCCCACTAAATGCCGGCAGTGCCCACCAATCATTGAGACACTTAAAGATGCCCCCACAAATTTCTGACGCTCCCTTTAGGGGGTGACATTGCTGCTTCTGGAAACTACTGTTCTAGACCTTTCCGAGCTCTGTTCTGGACTGTTTGGTTGAATCCGTGCAGCTGGAGGAAGACCCCAAAGGGCTATGGGATATTCTGAACCACTGGAAGCTGTGCCCAATGACCCCGATTCCTGGGAATTTGCCCAGTCTGCTTAATGGGGAGCATCCTGCAGCGACTACTTGGAAATGGGTTCAGAGGAAATTCTGCGCAGACCTGGGAATAATATTCCAAATGCCCACATGTGTAGTCTCGAGCAAAAGCAAACCTCCCAACGGAAACCAGTAAGAGCGGGGAATGGAAGGGTAGCCCCCAAAGGCTTCAGCATGAAGAGAAAAGATGACCGCAGAGGTACCAGGGCCCAAGAAACAGATAAACTAGAGCAGGCCAGGCCCTGCTCTGTGCAACAAGAAGCAAGGGAGAAATCTGGGCCTGTGTCCATTGTTATGCAAATTAGATGCACCAAAAAAACTCCAAACTCGGAGCACTTCCTTGAACAGTGGCTTAAGAGTCCTCAAAGATGTTTTTCCCACATGTGCAAGAAATTAAAATTAGGCTTAAGCTCATCTGAAGAGCCACTTTGACATCGCCATATGGTGGGAGCAAAGCTGCTCTTTGGATTTAGCAAACATCTTAAACTATTTTTCAAATGATTTAGGTTCAGTAAGACCCAAAATGTCTTTTTTTTTCTCCTAGTACCTTTTCCCCCCTCATTTTAAACCCTAGGGTATTTTGAACGGAATTCAAGCCACATGGTTCTGATTCATTTACACTTAACTCATCAACATGTTGTTTTGCAAGAGTCATTTGATGTCCAAAAAGAGTTTTTGAAATATATATTAAATGTATGTACACACACACACACACACATTTAACAATTTCTTCTCCTAAAGAACAAGGAGCTACATTTTGCTAAATTTTGCTAAAAATGAACCATCTGTAAATAACAAAGAAATCAAATCAGACAATGAAATAATTATCCTTTAAGTTCTTAATTTGCCAAACAGATTTCTGTGTTCCGGCCAAAGGCAGGCACACCAAAGGTTTGTGTGTCATAATAGTCAAGTCCCACAAGGAGGGAGGGGGAGGTCCATAGAACTGTAGGACCATGAGAAAAAGATGTGGGTGACTCCTTGAGAATGGGAGGCAGGAAGCCAGCAGAATGTGTGCAGTGCCAGCTTTGCAAACAGGGGTTAACAAAGGGCTTGGAACTGTGCTTTTATGGAAATCTGTCTCGTTCATGCTGGTAGGTTGCTTTGAAGTTTCTCTCTAGATAGGTAGATAGATGATAGACAGATAGATAGATAGATAGATAGATAGATAGATAGATAGATAGATAGATGATAGGATAGGTAGATAGGAGAGAGAGAGAGAGAGATAGTAATACATACGTGTATATGCATATGTGTATATATACATGTATGTATGGTATGTGTGATACATATATACATATTTTTTTTTTTAAGAGAAATGACTTCAGGGAAGTCTGTGTAGAAACCATTATTGCTTCTGGGTTAATAATGTATGAATTATTTAGTTTTTCCGAGTTGCCTTTCTCCACACCAGTTTTAGCAGATCTGGGGCCTGTGGGAGCCCATTTCTCCCTCTTGTGCCCATGGCAGACAGCACCAATTGATGTCTGAGCTCTTTCCTGCTAAGCCTGGACTAAGCCTCAAATGCCTTTTACAGATAATTCTCCAGGAAGCCTCCACTAAAGAGTCAGAGTTTGTCAAAAGGTGTGACCTCTTTGTCATTCCCCCAACAACACAGAGAAGTAGTGAAAGTTATTTCTATTTTATAATGAGGAAATTGAGGCTCAGAAAGTTTAGCTCACTTGTTCAAGGTCATGTAGCTGGTAGACGTCAGATGCAAAATTTGAACCCAGGCCTGAACGACCTATCAATATTCATTGATGTGTTTCCAAACTTTCTTATCATCACCATCACTATCACCATCATTGTTATTGTCATCTAGTAGAAAAATCCTTCAAAAAAATGCTTATAGGGAACATCAGTATAGAAAGTAGATAAAATTAATTTTTTTCACAGTTTAAATTTTAAGACATTCAAAAGTTAATATATACCAAACATAAAATCAGACACTAGAGAAATGAGGCTGTTGTGATGAACACAAAAATGTGAAATCAGGTATTACCTATGACACTTGGAGTCTTGTACACATTATTCAACTTCTTACTGTTTAGTTCTTAGTTGTCACAACATCAAGACACTGTGGATTAAGAGACATTTAGTAACTTCAAATGGTAACATTTAAAAAAAAAGATACTTTAGAGGTTATCCTGGTGACGTAGTGGTTGGGTTTGCATGCTCTGCTTTGGCGGCCCGCGGTTTGCAGGTTTGGATCCCAGGCGCAGACATACACACTGCTTATCAAGCCATGCTGTGGTGGCGTCCCATACACAAAATAGAGGAAGATTGGCACAGATGTTAGCTCAGTGGCAATATTCCTCAACAAAAAGAGGAAGATTGGCAATGGATGTTAGCTCAGGGCCAATCTTCCTCACAAAAAGAAAAAAAAAAAGAAAAGAGGGATACTTTAGAGTCTCAGGATAGTCTTTAGTCAACCTGATCTAGTTTCTTTAAAGGATAATAAGAAATTTCAGGTTTTAGGATTGCATCCCTAAAATATTTAGTAACAATTTCTTATTGCACATGCAAGTCAGCTAAGAAGGACCTTCATTTACTTCCGGAGCAATAAACATCCATAATAAAATGTTATCCCAACATAATATGGTCCACATTCAATTTGTATTGTAACCCAGTGTCTTAAGGCAAATCCTAGCCACAAAGTTATCTCTACCCACAAGACAAAGAAAACAAACCGAACACAGATAAACTAATAGTACCACTTATCCATCAGGATAAATTTGATAAAAGTCACACAAAACTTGACCAGTAGCAGCATAAGCAATACAGATATTTAATTATCTCACATGTTATTAGTAAGACAAGAAGAAGAAACATATAGTGATTCTTATCTTGAGAAGAGCTCCATTTCTGCTTTCTACATTATGAGTGAGTTTATGTGTGTCTTGCACACCCGAAACGTTTCACCAAAGTGTGGATGGATTTGATTTGACAAGAGGATGACCAGGTGTGAAGATAGAGAGACAGAAAGGCAAGAAAACATTATCATAACCTCCAAGGTGCCCCAGGATCTGGCATTTCCAATTTAAATCTCCCTCTCTCCCCTTGCCTCTCCTCCCATCTGATTCAGAGCTTCACTCTATGGACCAAAGCCAACAGAGAGAGGATTCAACTGCACCAACGTAGCTCCAAGCCTTTGCCTGGGCTGTTCTGCCTGCTGACTGTCCTTGTGTAGAGGCTGAAATTTGACCCGTCCTTCTATCTATTAAGAACTAGCTCAAATGCGTCATCCCCAATGCTTTCCCCAACCCTCCACACCAGAATTAATCACTCTCTGAGCCTCTCCTTAGTAACACCGCCATAACTACTAGGGCTACTCTTATTAATCATTGTCTTGGGTGATTTGATGATGTGTGTCAAATCCTGTGCTGAACACTACACACATTATCTCATTTAGTCTCCACAACAATCCATTGAAATTGTTTTCTTCCTCTCCTCCTCTCCCACTTCCTCCTCCTTCTCCTTCCCCTCCTCTTCTCCTCCTCCTTCCTTTCCTTTTTCTTTATCATTATTATTCTCACTTTGTAATCAAGGAAACTGAAGTCTAGAGAGGTTTAACAATGTATTTAAGCTCACACATCAAGTGAGTGAATGAACCAGGCTTTGAACTCTAGTCTGTTGACTTGAACCCCCGTCTGTCAACTTCTCTGTCATCCATTCAGCTCCACAGCATCTCTGCCCTCTGCTCATTAGCCGTGCTTCACAGCTAATGTTATACCTGCCACCTCCCCTGCCAGCCTCAAAGATATCTACAGGCAGTGATTTTGTATTATCATCTCTAAATCTCAGTTTTGAGCACTGTGCCTGGCACACAGTAGGCCTTGGTAAATATTAACGCTTATTTGAAAAACTGGTTTTGAATGGGAAAAACATTCAGATGGTTGAAAATCACAAAGTTAAAAGGAGAATAGAGTGAAGTCTCCCAACCCTGGCCCCCAGCGACCCACTTCTCCTCTCCTCTGAACCAATCAGTTATATGGGTTTCTTATTTATCCTTTTAGAAATAGTTTTTGCACATACAAGGCAGTATGTGAATACATTCTCTTTCCTCCTTTTTAAATATAAATGCTAGTGCACTATAAATACTATTCTGTGCTTTTATGTTAGCTATTTGTTGTTGCTGTTATTATTATTATTATTAGCTATTATTCAACATACCAAAAAAGTTATCTTAAAAAAAACCTGTTACTTTTCCTTCTACACTCAACATAAAAATTTATTGAGGTCTGACTCAAGTTGGAAGAAAAAGAATAATCCGTTCCTCCCAGCATCTCTATATGTTTGTTGTTCTCCCTCCCAATTAGACAGAAGTCCCCCTGGGGCAGGCCTGGGGTCTAGTTTCCTGTGCCTTCTACCTGACCAGGAATCCTTAGTGCCCGCAGATCTGGCCTAAGCCCCAGAGGGAGGGGCGGAGGGACCCGGATCTGGGATTCTGAACATCAGCCAGCAGCACTAACACATGATGTCCGCACATTTCAGCAGGTAGGTCTGGGCAGGGCACATGGATTCAGGAGTGAAACTACACAGAGGCTCTTGGTCAATACCCAACGGCTTCTGGGTCTCCATATGGAATTCCAGCATTCACTTTCTTTAATCTTGTAAGTTCTCTCTGGTTTTATCTGTGATTGGCAGTCTCGCTTCTGCTTTCTCTTCTGGTTGTATGAAAGCAAACCAGAGGGTCTCTGAGCAAAAGAGTAGCTTTCTGCCCCCTCCATCAGATGGTTCCATCAACACCACTCGGGTTGGGGGAAGGGGCACGTGGTATGCCATCATTTTCTGTTTCTGGTAGAACATTCTCCTCTCTCGTTCCCACGGTGGCATCCCACCATCCTTAGAATTTATGGGGGTTAAAATGAAGGGTGAGGTGGAGGTGACTGGAGTCCACAGGTCCAGACAACAGGCTGTTGTTTCTATAAAGGGGAGTGCTTCCTTGGGCATGCCTTTGAACTGTGCTTTTCTCCGTTCTCCAAATCTCTTTTCTGTTTCTCCTTTGATTTTTATACCTTATGCCCTGGCTCTACCACCCAAGATGCCTGGCATGGTACTTGCAGTCTCTGACTCAGAGTTCATTTTTTCACACTCCTTCTGCCTTCAGAGTCTAGCTGCCTGCCCACACTAAAAACTGATTTTACCATCAGCCGCCTACTCGAGCTTACATTTTCCGGTGCAATTTCCTTCAAATAATCCCTCTCTCCCCCAAGCAATCCCCACAACTAGAGTTTACACCTCTTCTTTTCCCACTCCATCCCCCTAGGTCCCTCTCAGCCTAATTCCCCATTTCCCCTCCCCACGATGACCCTATTTTTCCGAGGAGGATTTCCAACTTGTAACTGTTTGGGAGAGCTGATGTCTAAGCTAGCAGCTTCTGTTGAGCTGGTTTCAGGGGCCCAGACATTTTTATATGAATTCAGATTGCTGGAACACCCAGCCACGAAGGGTTTTATGTACTGTTGGCATAGACTTCTCTGCCAACTAAGCTTCGAGAAGTTTATGGGTTTGGTAGAGTTACACAGCAAGTCTTGGAAGGCTTTCTTGGAGTTATGTAATCACTGGAAGAGAAAAGAGTGGTGTGCGGTGTATGTGTGTGCGCGCGTGTGTGTTTCCTGATGCTTTGCTGTTTTTCTTTAAGAAAAAAAAATCTTAATACAAAGGAATGTGTGAAAGGCACAAATGTAAAAGCTCTGGGGCGTTTGGATGACTACTAAGGAGTGAAAGGCCAAAATGTGTTCAGTGCAATTGTCTCCGTTCAAGCGCTAACAAGATGGAACTAGTCTTCCCAGTTCCCTGGGGATTCTGGCAGAACAGTGTGCTGGATCATTTCTTCTCCTGAACTTCCTTATAACACACATCCCCATTAGTATTAATAAACTAATTGTGTAATTATTTGCTTATTAGCTGTCTTCCCTGCAAAAATAAAATGTCCATGAGAGTAAGATGCTTATTGTCATGTTTAATCACTATAAACCAGTCAAGGAGAGTATCTGACATGCAGGGAGAGCTTCACAACTCTCTGCTAATGAGTGAACAAATCTGGGTTCATCATTGCTTCCTCAGGATCTAGCATGCTTGACACATAGGAGGAGCCCAATAGATATTTGTGAAATAAACGAATGACTCAAGGCTTATTTCAGCCAAACTGCTCATTTATCTTTTGAGGGATTTTGGATGGTATTCTGGACGCTGCAAATGTCATGTTACAGAAATTCTGAAGTCTCTTATATTCTGCTGACTGCAAGTACAGTAGGCAGCAGCTCAAGTCTCAGTTGATTTCTTGCAGTCTTTGCTAGACTGCTTGGAGTCTGCCCCTGGATGTGCAGCTCAGGCGTCAGCCCAGAGATTTGGGCACAGTTGATACACACAATTGGGGGTGCTCCCTCTCTGAGTTTTTTCTTTCTGAGGTTGGTGCAGCCTGGCGATGGCTCTCAGTCTAGAAGCAACGAGAATAAGAAGCTCATCCAATAGAGTTCCTTTCTTCCCAGTATCAACTCTCTTCCAGAATCTGCCTCTTTCTGTCACTTTACAGTGCCTGTAGGTAGTTACCTTTCTAAATATTTTATCCAGAGTTAATTATTATCTGCCAGAGGGTAAATCTATTGATGTCTTCAACTATCTGTCTGTCTATCTGTCTATCTATCTCTGTCTACCTATCTACCTATCTATCTACCTATCTACCTATCTACCTATCTACCTACCTATCTCTCTCTCTCTCTCTCTCTCTATCTATATCTATCTATGTCTTTCTCTCTATCTAATTAGCATTCTTAGTTGCAAACTACCTAGCTCAATTTAGCTAGTCTAAGCAGAATATAAATTGGTTAAAAGATACTAGATGACTCACAGCATTTCCAGGAGGGTCAAGCTTATAGTGTAGACAACCAAGAATAACACGCAAAGCACACAGTGATGGCTGCCCCAGTCAAACTTGCAATTCCTCTCTTGGCACCAACATTGCAGCTCATGCAAACACACTGTGGTTCTCTCCAATGACACTGGGAACCAGTTATCAGAGACCCTGCTCACCTTAAAATTGGGACACCTTCACCTCCACCCTCACCAAATGATGGATTTTATGCAAGCCTGCTTTTTTATGTTGAGAGTGTCTGATTGGCAGAGCCTAGGCCAAATACCCAGCTGTGAGGGAGGCCGGAAAAATGAGTCTAGCGTACATCTTAGGAAGAAGGGGCTCATCACGGGGAATGTTCTCTAAATAGAGGAAAGTTTTTCAAATAGTGCTAGGTGGCCAAAACCATGAGATAAAAATCTACTATATTAACTATTAGTTTGTCTGTATGTCCATCTCACTATTCTTCATCTATCCGTCCATATACTTTTCCATCTTTTGGAGGCAGAAACTCTGCCTTATTCGTCAACTCATCCCAAGCATTTAATCCAGAGCCAATTAGTAAACAGTCAATACAATAATTATAAAAACACACATTTGCAAAGTGATTTACAGCTACAAAGATTTTTCACAATTTCCGAATTACATTTTATTTAATTCTCACAATGACACCGCAGAGTAGGTTTTATTGTTGTCTCTTTTGAATGGATCAGAGAACTGTTGTCCAGAGAGTTAGAGGGAACTGTCGAAGATCACAGGGGTACATAGAGTGCTGATACTAAGCGTTAGCCTGGGACATCCAACCTTTAAGCACTGAGTTTTTCCTATGGTATTAGTTTGGAGAGACTAGGCCTTACTGCTGTACCATTAACCTAAAGATCTATAAGTCTTAACAGAATGCAACTTCATTTTTTGCTCATCTAAGTGACCAACTTGTCCTAGTTTTCCTCAGGGCTGTCAGTTTTTAGAACTGAAAGTCCGGAGACGCAGAACTCCTTCAGTCCCGGGCAAACCAGGATGTTGGTCATCCTGCCCAGTCAATGATGATACAAATCAGGCAGCCCTGCACCATTATGTAGGTATGACTTCTGGAACACATGGCCCCTGAGATCATAACAGAGGAAAAGAGGACTAGAGAGCTACATGGAATATTTTTAGGGGCCATATGTGGAATGGCCTACATGACTTCCTTTCACATTCCCTTGGCTGAAACTCAGTCACATGACTCCAACCTAGGTGCAAAGGAAGTTGGGAAACATAGTTTTACTGTGTGCATAAGATGTGTGTTTCCTGTGAACACACACCACTATCTTCCATCTCATTATGCTCTGTTATCTCTCTCATCTTGGTGTTTCCTACAGGGTCCAATATGATCTCTTGTAATCTGGTGGGCAAGAACTGTACTTTTTAAATATAACTTTTATTGTATTTTGTTCTCTCTAATAATTAAGCAATTCACATTATTATGGGAAACACAGAAAATATAGATAATGAAAAAGAATAAAAATAAAATCACCCCAAATCTCACTATTACCGCAATATAACATTAACATTTTTGTGTGTTCTTTTTATGTTTTTTTCTATAAATGTAGCCATAATTTTTCCATGAAAGTGTCATAATATCCTTACAATTTTATATCCTGCTTCCTCATCACCTATAAGATTTTTGGAATATCTTTCTATAGCTATATATACACTTTTTAGGGGTGGAATAGTATTTTATTTTATAGAAGTATCTAATTTATTAAGAGAATCTCATTTTCAGGGGCACTTTGGTAAAGTGGACAGGCTCTGGGTCCAGGTAGCCTGGGTCCAAATTCTGGCTCTAATACCATTGTTACACTTGGCTAAAAGAAGTACATACTCTGGATCCACCCTCCGGAGGGTCTTGCTCTCCCACCCCATCCTTCCCGTGGGGTGAGGAGTCTGTGGGGTACAAAGATACTTTTTCGGAACCTGTGTCCCCTTCTGAACTACACTCCAGATACCTGGGGCCCTGGAATTTCCTGCCTTCGCAGCCCTGGATGTGCTTCCAGGGCCTGTGCTGGCTTTTCTCTGGGTGGCTTCTTCCTCTTCTCGAGGAAGAACTCTGTTTCCAGTGTGTGCCCGCCAAGACCTGAGGGGTGTCAAGGGCCATTGTTTAGAGGGAGGGGTCTTGATGGAGCTTGGATGTGCTGGCTGGCCTGTCCACACGCGCCTGCATGTGGCCCCTCACAGTGTGGGGTAGAGCCGGGGGAGGCTGTTGGCTGTGAGCTGTGGGCTGACTCACCCCACGCCACGCCACCCAGGCACAGAAATCCAAGGGGTCTGAGGATTCGACATTCAGATTTGGCCTCCCAGGTCATAATGAAAGCACATTTGTCCAGACCAGACGATAGAAAACACATGACTTAACAGTTGCCTAGCTTGACTTACAACTTTTCAAACGGCCTGTAGGCCTCCATTTCTCTTGCCCTGGGCCTGGCAAACGTTAAACGTGAACTTACATGGCTCCGTGCACCCAAGCTGTGTAACTTTGGGCAAGTTGCTTAACCTCTCTGTGCCTCAGTGTTAGCTCTAACATGGGCCAGATAACAGTACCAATCTCATAGGATTATTGTGGGGATGAAATGAGCTAACACAAGCAAAACGCTTAAAATAGCACCTGGGCATATGGGAACCACTGACTACTTAACATGATAATTGTTATTGTTGTTATTGTTACTATTTATTATTTTTTAAAATATTACATTGTTCCCAGTCTTTGCTGACCTAAACAATAATTTAGTGAGCACTTTCTTAACTGAATATCAGTGCACACCCATAATTATTTCTTTAGGGCAAAAAAACCCATGGGCTAGACAGGAAATTTTAGGGTCAAAGAGGGTGCCCATTTTAAAGTCTTTTGATATGTTAATGAGCTGCCTCTAGCATTAAATTGGTTGAACATATTATTCATTAGTTATAATTGCCTGACCATTGAGGGTTTGGACACTAAGTTATCTAGTTGTTAGTGACATTTCAAACCTAAACTCTTAGGGAGAGAAAAGAAGTCGGTGAATGAAAAGCTGGATTAGCCTGCGTAAAAACCAATTAATGGCAGTCTGCAAGGCCAGGAAATCAAAAAGCCCATAATGCAGTCAAATGCAAAGCCTGGAAGTTCTTTAGTTGACTGTTGACTGTGTTCAGTACAGAGAGCATTCTTTAGATCTTTTCCTTTCCTTGGAAGAGGTTGTGGCTGCAAGGTTGTAGCCCTCCCTCCCACCCCCTTTCCAGCTGACTGCATTTGCCTTCACACGCAAGGGTTTTCATCCTGTGCGCGCAGGAATTCCGCATTCACTTCGCTCATCGGCCTCTTGAGAAATCAGCACGCTTCTGTGACTTGCTGTCAGCCCCTGGCAGCTGGAGGTTCAGAGGGGTGGCCACGGCAGGTGGAGCTTCTGGCCAGGTGTTATTTCCTCTTGGAAATGAGCTCTGGGAAGGTGACAGAAGCCAATGGAGTTGATTTTGGGGTTTAGTTACTCCAGAAGCCCCAGGAGGACAATATATCTCATGTATTTTCATCTGAGTTTTGGAATGTCTAATTTCCACCTGTACCAAGTGTGGGAAATAGGAAAAACATGGATTGCACTGTGCTGTTTGCCCAGGTCTCTGCTCTGGGTCCTTCCCCACCCTGCTCTGTGCCCGAAATTCTAACCTGCACGGGCTGCCTCCTTGGGCCCCCTGGCCCACTCGCTTCCGTTTGGGTTTAGCCAAGGGGAGGCACCAGCTGGAGAGGTGGAGGGAGAAAGGAGAGAGAGGTTGGAGTATTTCTTCCTCTGGCTCCCTCCTTTCCAGGCAGCAAGTTGGCCCTGCCTGCTTTTTTGTAAGAAACGGCACATCTCTTGTTGTGGCTCTCCTACAGCTTCAGCTCCTGCCAAGTTCTGATAACCTTGCAGGCTTAAGAGGCGTAGATAGCATTTTCCTGATTTTCCAGAAGGTTCTGCACCATCACTAGTTAGTGTCTTTTAGCTTTATCCATAGAGTTATGAATCAACTCTCCCCTTTGGAGTATGCCAGGTCCTGCCAGGGCTCTGTTGAAGACAGAAACTCTGTGGATTTGGCCAAATTCCAGAAGGTCAGCCTGCTGCTTCTCACAGAATAATCAAGGGGCAATAGAATGTGGTGGTGAAGAGTCTGAGCTCTGAAATCCAAGAGGTTGAAGTCCTGATTCTATTTCCTCCTAGCTGTGTGACCTTGTGCCTGTGACTTCATCTCTTTGGTCCTCAGTTTCCTCATCTCTAAAATGAGGATAGTAGCAGTACTTACCTCCTTGGGTTGCTTTGGTGAATCAATGAGATGATGTCTCTTAAGTACCTACCTGGCACATAGAAACCACCGAGGAGAGGTTTACTGCTATTATTACCTGCTCCATTTATCTATTGCTGCATAACCAACCACCCTAAAACTCAGGGGCATGTGAGCCTGCCTATGAGCCTGTTAGTTGGACAGGATTTGGTGGGAATGACTCGTCTTTGTTTCACATGTTGCCTGGGGTCTCCACTGAGGTGGCTGAATTGCCTCTGGGGGCTGGAACATCTGGGGGCTGGTTGGGCATTGCTCTCTTTTCATGTCATCTCAAGGCTTCCCTGTGTGGGCTCTCCAGCACAGAAGTCTCAGGATAGTCAGACTTCTTACAGAGCAGTGGGCTGGGCAGAAGATCAAGGCTTCTTATGCTCAAGTCTAAGAAGTCCCAGAACATCCCTTTCACTACATTCTAGTAGTCAAACAAGTCAGCAAGTCAGCGTAGGTTCCTATGGAGAGGAATTAGACCCCACTTCTCAATAGACAAAGAGAAAAGAATCTGTAGCTATCCACATTATTATTCACCGAAGGGAACAGTGTGGGTGGTTGTGGGCTACAAACAAAAAGGGAAATTTGGGCATTTTAAGCCTCCTCTTCCTGTTTCAGTAATGTAGCTACCGTCAATGAATATTTACTATATATGGGTCATGATATTAGGCACTATATTAATCAGGAATCCTGTTTGTAATTGACAGAAAGCCAATTTTATACTTTTAGCAAAAAAAAAAATGGTAAAAGTGAATTTATTGGCTCATGTAATTGGGAACTTCCCAAAGTACTGCTTGATCTAGGACTCGTGGATTCATCAGGCCTTCTTTCTCTCCAGCTCTCAACAGACTCCTCCACGTGGCAGACATGATGGAGGCCCACAGCTCACATTCTCCAGCTAAGAGCTGCCATCTTTCATAGAGAAAAGTCCTCGAAGAGTTTGAGTAATTTGGTTTCAGTTAAATGTCCACTAGCGTGGTAATGGGGAGAGGGGGTTGTCAACTCTACCCAAACCACATGAAATGGGTTGCCAATAGAGAAGAGGGGGTTCTGAGACCACCATAGGGAAGAAATGCTGCAGAGACAAAACCACTGTGGCCACAGTCTATTTATGGGCACCTCATGTGCTGCTATAGGGTTGCAGTTCTGATGCTAACCACCTGGAATTAGTGCAGACCCCACGAGTTAAGGGCACTCTTCCCAACAAGACCGTCTTCATTTTGGATGCCAATCACAAGCTCGGGGGTCCCCAGACCACCCACACTTCTGAACAACTGGCTGAAAACTTGAGAATTCCCATGACTTCCTTAGGTTTGATAATTCACTGGAATGATTCACAGAACTCAGGAAAGTGCTATACACATGATTACAGTTTTATTCTAAAGGGTTCAAATCAAGACCAGCCAAATGAAGAGACACACAGAGTGAGATATGGAAGGATTTCAAACGCAGAATTTTGGTGTCCTCTCCCTATGGAATCAGGGTGCATCATTCTCCTAGTGTATTGATGTGTTCATCAAAGAGGAAGTTCCAACAGGATTTGGTGTCTAGAGTTTTTATCTGGGTTTCAAGATAGGCATGATTGATTGAGTCACTGGACATGTGTTTGAACTCAATCTCCAACTGCCCTCCTCTTCCATCAGGTCTGGCTGGCTCAAAGCCCCAGCCCAATAATGGTCTTTCTGGTTGACCAGTCCCCATTCTGAGTCATCTCAACTCTTACCATAAACTCAAGTGTGATCCAAGGAGCTCATGAATAACAAAGACTCCCATGACTCAGGAAATTCCAAAGATTTAGAGTCGAGTCTGCTACCCAGGAACAAAGATCAACCAAATTCTTTATTATACAATGCATGCGTTATTCCATATAAAATAAAAGTTCCTGTAAGAGACATCATTGCACGCACTTAAGAATGAAGACATTGTGGATATCCTGGGACATACAGGATTTGAGCCTGTGTTTTCCTGAGCCCGTGTTTTAATTTTTTTCTTACTATAATAGCCTGCCTCAAATGAGAAACCTACTTTGTCTCAATTAACTGTCTCAATGCCCTCCATGTCTATTGAGGGAGCCCTAATTATTCCGTGCTAAATGAATAATAGACTTTAATGAGAAAATTCAACTTACTGTTTTTTTTTTCTTGCGAAGGATTCTTGGAGTTAAAAGATCTGAATTCTAGTCCCAGCTCTGCCCACTAAGTATAGTCAGATGAGTGGCTTTACCTCTCTAGCCTCAATTTCTCCATCTGAAAAACAAAGAGACTGGACTAGCTATCTCGGAGGGTCTTGTCAGCTCTAAAAATTTCAGAATTCATTGTTACTAAACTTTGCAAGATGGAGGTGTCGTTTACCACTGGGATGACCTGAGAAAATTAATAATACCTTCAACGGGGGAAATGCACATCCAGAAATCCTCTCTTTTATTCATCCATTCATAAAGATTTTTTGAGTACTTTTATGTGCCAGGCACTACATTAGATGTGGGGGATATAGAAAAAGAAAGGCAGATATGGAGCTTACCCTTAAGGAAATGAAGAACTCTGAAGTCAGACATGAAACCAACCATTCAAAACATGATAGAGGAAGTGAGATGTTCGGAGCATAAGTCAGGGGGACCTAACTTAACCCAGGATTGGGAATGGCTTCTAAGAAGAAGTGGCATTTAAGTTGAGACCTAAAGGATTTGAAAATGTCAGCAGGCTGAAAAGGAAGTAACAGTGTCCCAGGATGTTCCAAGCAGAGAAAGGAATCCTCATGTAGGCCGAAGCTTGGCCCCTTAAAGCTTTCCCTATAATAGAGGGAATAACTGCCCAGCCTATATTTAGCCCTCAAATCTTCAGATCAAATGACTGACTGGATGAATATTTATTAATTCTTTAATTAAAATTTAAGCATCTTAGGGGCAAGGCCAGTGGGTGCTTCTAAATCCTAGTACCTAAAGTTGGGTACACTTAGTTTTTCAATAAATTCTATTTAACAAATAGTTATTGGTACCCATGGAAGCTGGTGGAGGGGTGAGGCACAAATTAAAACTAACACTTACTGAGAACTTACTGTGTTTCAAGCTCTATTCTAATTGCTAATATGATAACTCACTTAATTCTAATAATAAATATCTGTAAAATGTCCTTATTTCACAAATGAGGATAGTTGGGTACAGGGAAGCTAAGCAACTTCCCAGTGTTCACACAGTTATTAAATGGTAAAGCTAGGATTTAAATGCTGGTGATCTGCTCTTGGCTACTAGATCATGACGACCATGTTGGCAAAGGAAGATAAGTGAGAGCTCATTCTTCAACTCAAAGCACTTAAAATTGGGCAAAATTAATATTTGTGGAAAGAATATCACATAATCAGAAATTTTGACTCTAAAGCCCACCTAGACCAGATGTATTGAGCCAGACAGTAAGGGAAAACATCAGCTAATGTTCTTTCAATGAGCTTATGTTCTAGACATTATGGAAAGGAAATGGCTAGTTTGTATAATCTCATTTAATTCCCAAATTAACCCTAGATATAGGGGCCATTATTATAATACTCATTGAAACTGAGGTTCAGAGAGGTTAAGTAATTTGCCCAAGCTCACCTAGCCAGAAGGTGCAAGGTCTACCTAGTTCATCTGAGTGCAAGGATCTATCCACTCAACCATTCAACGTTAAAGCCAGTGTAGACACAACCCTAGATGGGATACCATTGGAAAAATCGTAATGTGCCTTCACATTTCATATATTTTTAAGGACTAATGTTCACTGGAGATCTTTGGCTGGGTCCAGACATAGCCTGGAGCCACGAAGGTGTCTGCCTCAGTCCATAAGTTCCTCCCAGCTCTCCTACAGATAGCCAAATGCCTCACACCCTCCCCTGGCTCCTGGAGGAATCACTTTCACACTGAAGGGAGGTGGAGACTGTTCTTATCTTGACACTTCAAAGAAAGCCTTCCCCCTTGACATCTTCCTGCCCTAAAGAGTGCTGATGTGAAAACCTGGTGATGAAGGGTCTGCCTCGTCCCTTTGATCCTGGGACAAGCTGGGTAATTCCAGCTCTTCCAGGCCCGAGGAACTGTGGGCCCCACTGGCTTGGCTTCTTGCTTCCTATAATATTTTCAGCTTCAAATGGCTCCTTTACTTATTCAGTTTTGTCCAAAGGAAATTGCCAAGAGGTAAGGACTGAATTTCAAAAATGAAAAGAACTCTGTATCTGGTGATACAGTATGAGTTGGTTTAACTAGCTGGATGGTTCTGATATTGTTAAATGCTTCTTACTACCCACGTTTTAATTCTGATCTTGCTCTAACTTGTGGTTCACAATTTGGGTATCGTGGACCCCTTTGATAATCTATTGATAGATATGAATTCCCTTTCGAAAACATTGCATGCAAATAGGGAAATTTGTGAGTGCAATTTCAAAGGGCTCACAAGTCCTCCAAAGCCTATCCCTGGGTTTCTTAGCGATCCATGGATTCAAGTTCAGAACCCCCTACCACTCAGAACAGGGGAGTGATTAAACCTGGGGTTAGGCAGACCTAAGTTGGAATCTTTGCTATGACTACTTCTCCCTACCTTAGTCAAATAACTCAATCACTCTGACCCTCGGTTTCCCTGTCTGTAACTTCCAACCCACATCTTGTACAGTTGTGAGGATTATAGCAGTTCACACATGTAAAATGTTCCGCATGTGTTATTGGGAGAAATAGTTCCATTGGTGATAACCATTATTACCATATGATTTCCTGCCTCCTGTGATCCTGGCCCAGGAAAGAGACTCTCAGGGGAAGAGCCACTTTGTATACTCAGATCTCAATTTTCTTATCTGACAAATGAGATGGCCCTAACAGATAGCCCTGTCCTGCCAACACACAACCTTGATCAGGAGGCACAACCAAGCTAAAAGAAAGGAGAGTGCTGGTAACTACAGATGGCATAAATGTGTGTCTCTGATATCATGGAAAGTTTTTTGGTCTTTAGCTGAGGGGCTTCCAAATCCGTACACTTGGCAGAGGTCCCTTTATATTCCAGAAAGAGCAAGACCAAGAGAGCTAGATTCTTCATGGATGATTAATCCCAAATATTTGTATGGGGCTAATTAATATTTCACAAAACGCTAGTCAAACTCATATTCAAGGATTCTCTCCCTCGACTTCCCTGAAGGAGAAGATAACACAGATATAAAGGAATTCCCTCAAATTTCAGAGTGGAGAGGGACTTAAATATTCATTGAGCCCATACATTTATCTAACCCCAACTCAGCAGACCTAAGCAGCTCCAGAGAAGGTTATGAGGCAAAGACACTGATGGAGAAAGAAAAAATGATTCGTAGAAGGAAGAAACTCTGATCCCCAGAATGCACCCAGCATCTCTCCATGCCCCAGTGGATTGATAGCCTTTTGAATGACAGGCACTGTCATAGACTCTGGAGAAAGCAGGATGGGTAAGGCCCTGGCTTAGCCTTAAGAAGCTCCCAGAATAATGAGAAGAATAACCACAATCAAAGCAGGCATCAAGCCCTGCTCTTTCTATACATCAATTCATCTAACAAACATGGACAGAACACCTATTATATGTCAGGGACTGAAGTCAAGCCCCTTCCCTTTTCTGGCTTCCTGGCCCCTGGTGGAGTCCTTTTATCTTTGGTATGAATGCTTGAGGGAAGATAAAGATGAAACCAGACAGAGAGGTACAGAAAAGCCAGCCAGGTGAGGAGGAGAGAGGGAGCTGTCAGCTGACGAAATTTAGAGGACTCTTGTCCGTCCAGTTCCATGAAGACCTTGTTTCACGATCCACATCATTAGCAGACAGTTGCATGGGATTGCGGGCTAATTTATGACTTGGAGATGGCTGCCTGTGGCATAATTCACCCAGGGAAGTAAGGCCTAGGTCAATATATGTTTAAGTAAAAAGGTTCTGGAAAGCCCTCAGGGTTCATGCTGGGAAAACAGTTTCCGATTGCCAAGAACAGAAAAGCTGGAAGAAACAAGGGTGCACGGGACGGCAGGGAGGGAGCGAGGGAGACGAGAATCACTAAGACTAAGGAAATATAACTATTTTACTCCCAACTGCAGCTCTGAACCAGAGAGGCCAACGGAATGAACTTGCAGTTCATCTGCATGCTTCCTTTCATTTAATCTATCTAATGCACTTAGTAATTCAATGTGTTTAAACATATATGGATTTAATATACTTCCTAAACTTATTAAGTGTATCAAAGGACAAATGACAATTATCATATACATATGCAAGCATATGTATTTATATCCTCATCTATCTACAAAGAGATACATAGTACATTGATACAAATAAATAGTACAATAGAGTTTCAATTTCTACTATTATATTTGACAGATTCTTTAACAGTTCAGTTTTTAAAAGCATCTTAGAAAGTTATAATATTGATCTATTTACACATGCATTCTAGTTATTGCTAATTAAATCACTTAAGCACTGCATTAAGGGCTATACGTGTAGCATCTCATTTAATTGCTGAGAACAGCCCTGCAAAAGGCAGAGAGTTAGCCCCATTCTGTAGATGAGGAAACTGAGGCTCAGAGAGGAGATTTTTCCCACGTACACTCTCTGCCTCCATTTTCCCATCAGCAGTATGGGTGTAATACTGTCTGCCCTCAGGTATATTGTAGCTACTCTCAGATTCTTAGCTTCATCTTCTTTAAAATGAGAGTTTGAAATGTGGTAGAGAGAGATAGGCAAGTACAACCAGGCTCTAGACTGGGGTGGGGAGTATATGACTTTCCCAAGAACTCATGGCTCCTTGTTCAAGGAGCCATATGATACAATAAACCATTTGACTTTGGGGCATGCTCAGAAAATTCTCTAAGGGTGGTTAACCGGGGTATAATAGTAGCTAAAAGTTATCCTGTGCCTACTATGTTCCAGAAACAGAAAACAGTAATTTTAACTCCCAGCCTAGAGATCTATTTTTTCAAGGTGAATTAGAGAAGTGGGGAGATAAGGGTGAAGTGTGCAGGTAGTATTTCCCCATTTGACAGAACAATACATTAACGTATTTCAGCATCCCTAATTTGCAAGCCAGTTTACCTTCCAGACCTAGCGACTTAGCCTCATCCCCCGGAATTTAAACATCTACAGATCTTCTCTCCATCTCTCTTATCAGTATGAATCTCGATGTCCTTACAATTTCCAGGTAGTTCTGGCATCACATCTTTGATGTTCTTTATCAGGATTCTCTTCCCAGAAGTTTCTCGAACTAGGGCTCAAATGTCATGCCTATAAACCAAAATAATCATTTATGTTACAAATTCCCTTCCTTCCTCTATTCCAATCTATTGTGCTGGTAAAATTTGGGAACCTGAACCACTGGATGGCTGAGGTGTGAGGGGGTGTTGCTGCCTTCATTCCCCACTGCATGAAAAATTTCAGAGCCACAAATTAAATCTCAGATGCCTTAACTCTTCAGATGGAGCATGAAAGATGGGACAAACATTTTTCCAGCACCAGCTTTTGAGATACAAACCTGGGTCAGTGCTAGAGTTTCCAGATTTAGCAAATAAAAGTGCAAGATGCTAGGTAAATTTAAATGCAAATAAGCAATGACTACAATTTTAGTATAAGTATATACCATGTCATTGGGGGATATACTTATACTAAACAAATTAAGTTGTCATTTATCTGAAATTCAAATTTAGCTGGGTGTTCTGTAGTTTATCCGGCAACCCTAGTTGGATCCAAAGCTTAAACATATAGAAGAATGGTAAATTACGGAAGATGAGTAGACTCATCTCAAAATATTTCAAGTTTGACGGTCTGAACAAAATTCTCCCGTGGCTACCTCAAGTATGAAAGTAGCCAACACTGATGGAGTAATCCCAGGCGTGAGTCTCTAAGATAAGCACATTATGTGGAGGTGGTCTATGGCTCACCACTACTCCATGAGGTGGACACTCTCAGTGCCCGCATTTTGCAGAATGGAAAACCAAGGTCTGGATATCTTGCAACCAATAAGCAGATTTTACTAAGGCTAGAGTGTTTTATGGATCCGTGAGCCCAGATCCCTTGGTTTTCTTGTAGATCACAGAGGTGCAGAGACTGAAGGTCACTTGCCCCGAGTCCCACACTAGTCATCAACAGAGCCAGGATTCTGACGGAATCTGTGTGTTTCAACACTCCTTTCTAATTCCTTCCAAATCCACACCAGTCTGATCCAACTCAAGTTCCACTGAGCCAGCTTTAGAGAAATTGAATTTCCTTAATAGGTTTTCCTCGACAAATCACTTGAAAGCCAGGAAAACTCCAAGAGAGAATTAGGTGGAAGTCAGGAACCCTCTCTCCTACTTCTAGCTCTGCCACAAACAAGCTGTGCAGACTTGGGCACGTCACTTGCCCTCTCAGAGCCTCGGTGTGGGGTCTGGAAAACAAAGGAGGCTGTACTTAGGGACCCCCAAAGTCCCTTCCGTGGTAGCACTCTGATTCTAAGATGCCCTGGCTCCTGCAAGCTCCAGCATTGGAGCCCAGCCCTCACACACCCAGCGTCTTAGTCTGATACAATAGACAGCAGACAAATCCCATTACAGACCACTCTGTGAGTCTCCACTTTGTCACTGACTGTTATGTGACCTTAAATAGGCATTCTCCCCTAATCTCCCTGGGCCTGGCCTCTCCTATTAGCAGCTGGAGACAAGGATATTTACCTGTAATAAAGCTCTTTGAGCTCCTCAGATAAAGAGCTTTGCATTAACAAAGCTCAAAGAAGATTCTTTTTTTTTTTTTAATGGACCAGCACACCAGTTTTGTTTTGTGTTTTTGTGTTTCTTTCCTCTCTTACACTCCAGAGAAGTGCAAAGTAGTGTTTGCCCTCCAAATTCTCTCGGGTTAATTCATTTGTTTGCTTCCGGGTTCGAATAGGTCTTTTTTCTAGGCTAGAAGTTCCCAGACTCACTTGGTTCCTGTGACTTTAGTGTCTTTGTAATGTTTTCATTATGCCCCAACAATTCTGTTTATGGTCATTAGCTCCAAAATACATAGTATTTACACCCTCACAAGTTAGTACTGTTTGAAAAAATAATACACATAAACTTAAAGAAAAAATATGATTTTATACTTAAGGAAGCCCAATTACTTACTAATGGGATGTGTGTGCCTGTGGGACACTGCACAGTTCCCCAAACCTTGGAATCAGATTGGTCTCTGTCACTTTCATTTCATGTTCCACACTGACTTTCACTAGATACTTGTTTTTTAACGCAGCCATCCTCAAGAACTCAGCTTCTCAAAGATATGGAATTATTGAAATGAATGTAGTGAGACAAGATGGAGTAAACTCATTCCACTTTATTCCTCCTGCTAATTACAACTAAAATCCCTGGACAATGTACAATCAGCCCTCTGTATCTGAGATTTCCATATCGAGATTCAAGCAGCTGGCGATTGAAAGGCCTATGATGATTGCTTTGCATCTGTTCTGAACATGTACAGACTTTTGTTTTCTTGGCATTACTCCCTAAAAAATATAGTATAACAACTATTTACATAGCATATGCATTGTATCAGGTATTATAAGGAATATAGAGATGATTTAAAGTATACGGGAAGATGTGTGCAGGTTATATGCAAATACTGTGCCATTTTATGTAAAGGACTTGAGCATCCCCTGATGACTGTACATAAAGCAACTATCAGAAGACTCTAAAGAGTCTTAGAGAGTCTAAAGAGAAAAGAAAATGGACTGGCGGGGCTGGCCCGGTGGCGTAGCAGATAAGTGGCGCGCTCTGCTTCTGCGGCCCGGGGTTCGCAGATTCAGATCCCGGGCGCACCGGCGCACTGCTTGTCAAGCCATGCTGTGGCGGCGTCCCATATAAAGTAGAGGAAGATGGTCACAGATGTTAGCCTAGGGCCAATCTTCCTCAGCAAAAAGAGGAGGATTGGCGTCGAATGCTAGGTCGGGGATAATCTTCCTCACAAAAAAAAAAAAAAAAACAAAAAAAGTGGACTGGCTAGAAACCTGAGCCTCCTATATTCCATATTGGGCATTAGAGTAACTCACAACTGGGAAACACCAATGGATATAGTCAAAAATTACCCCAAGAAAAGCCTGTTCTCTCAAGTCAAAGGACTGGGGAGAAGACAGCTCTACAGGATAGAGCCCATTTAATAATACCTGCTCTAGTCTAGGTGAATACCGTGAAAGAAGCCCCATCCTCCCTCTTCCCTCTTCTCACCAGGTGTTGCAGAGATGAAGGAGTTGGAGCCCTGTTGACCATCCCCATCCTGTACCAATGTGGAAGCACTCCTTCCCCTTCTTATCAAATGTTGCAGTGACTGTGAGGTGGACCCCTGTTGACCATCCCCAAATAATAACAAGGATGTGGTACATCATCCTCTCCCAATTAAAGATTAAACAGGGGTGAGGATTACAGAGAGAAAGGACCTGAAGAAAGGGATTCTTTAAATCTATGTATGAAGTCCTGGGCATGTCCCCAAGCAATCCATGTATGAAACAAAACAGAATCAACACATAAAAAACTTTAAGAACTAAATTATAGTGGGGAATATCACTCAGATTTTAGAATGGCTTTTAGTTAGCACACAGGTATGGCATACCAGAATAGTGTTGCAAAGGCTTTGGAAACTAGATTTATATTAAAACCAGAGCCCCCAAAAGTGAGCAAGAATGTACCTTCTGAAGCTCAACATTCTGACTGCTTGCTAAAATATAAGATTTAAGTAGGAACCAGAGTCATATACCACTGAAAATGTCTAGGATACAATACAACATCACCTATCATATCAAGAACCAGGAAAATCTCAATTCAAACGAGAAAAGACAATCAGTGGATGGCAACACCAAGATGATACAGATGCTAGAATTATCTGACAAGAATTTTAAAGCAGTGATCATACAGCATGCTGCAACAAACAATTACAAATAATCTTGACACAAAAGGAAGAATAGAAAGTCTCAGCAAAGAAATAAAAAAGATAAAGAAGAACAAAATGAAAATCTTAGAACTGAAAAATACACTAGCCACAGCAAAAAACTCATGGGATGGGCTCAACAGCAGAAGAGAGAGGACAGAGGAAAGAATCAATGAACTGCAAGATAAATCATTAGAAACTAGCAAATCTGAACAAGAGAGAGAAAAATAGACTTAAAAAAAAAGAAAAAGGAACAAAGCTTCAGGGACCTGTAGGATAATAACAAACAAACAAATCTAACACTTGTTTTACCAAAGTTCCCTTAGAACAGAGTGTGGGATTGAAAAATATTTGAAGAAATAATGGACAAAAACTTCCCAAATTTTGCAAAAGACATAAACCTACATATTCAAGAAACTGAGTGAAACCAATACAGGATAAACCTAGAAAAATACATACCCAGATACATCATAATCAATTTTCTGAAACTTAAAAATTTTCTTTTAAAAATTAAAATCAGTCAAGGTGAAATGATGCATTGCCTATATGGGAACAATAATTCAAATGATAGTGGATTTCTCATCAGAAATCGTGAAGGCCAGAAGGAGACGTGATATTTGTAAAGGGCCAAAAGGAGAGACATGTCAACTCTAAATTCTGTATCCAGAGAAAATATCCTTCAAGGGTGAACGTGAAAGAAAACTTTCTCAGATGAAGGAAGACTGAGAAAATTTATCACCAGCAGATCTGCTCTAAGGGAGTTGCTAAGGGGAGCTCTTCACATAGAAAACATGATACCCGAAAGAAACTTGGAGCAACAGCAATGAAGAAACAGCAACGGAAATGGTAAGTGTCTGCGTAAACACAGTAGATTATTCTCCTCTGAGTTTTCAAAACTGCGTTTGATGATTGAAAGCAAAAATTATAACATGGTCTGCTGTGGTTCTCAATGTAAGTCGAGGTAATATTTACAAAAACTATATCACAAAAGGAGAAGGTTAAAGAGACATAATTGGTGAGATTTTTGTGTTCTACTGAAAGCAGTAAAATGTTGATATTAGTAGACTATTTTATATATATATTATATTATATAACATGTGATATATAATACAATATATGAATGCAATATAATGAATAATATATATTAACAATGTATATAATATTATATATTGGTTATATATTATATATTAATATAATTATATTATTTTAAATTTATATTTATATTTTGTATATATTATATAAATAATATAATATATTAACATTTATAACATAACATAATATGTTATATGAATATTGAATATGACATGTATTAATTCCTAGATCAAACACTGAAAATTTAGCAAAGAGATATAATAAAAAAATACTATAGATAAAATAGACTACAAAAATATGTTCAGATAACCTACAGTAAGGTAGTAAAGGGAAAACACAGGAATGAAAAATAGAGGGAATAAATAGAAAACAAATAATAAAATGACAGGCTTAAATCTCAGTATATCAATAATTACATTAAATGTAAATGGTCTAAACACATCGATTAAAAGATAGAGACTTACTTTAAATATAATGAGATAGATTAAAAGTAAAAGAATGGAGCAAGATATACCATGACAAGACTAATAAAAAGAAAGCAGGAGTGACTATGTTAATATCAGAGAAGGTAGACTTCAGAACAAAATGAATGTAGTGCAATCTAATTTAAAATCTAAGTTAAAACTATGTATCTCTTTAATAGATATAGTTCATGTGGTGTCCAACAGATTTTGAGTGTCTCTGTGTTTCCTTCAAAAATTTAAAATACTTTGTGCAAACTTTTGGGTTCTATGAATCATCCCAGAAAGCCTTGATGCACAGTTTGGTAACCACAATTCTACATCCAAATAAGCTAGACAATTTTCATTTATAAGCTGACTCATTTGGCCTCCATTCCTGGGGGAAGCATGAGGAGAAGTTGAGGAGGTGGAGTCTTACCGTGAATGAACAACTGGGGCCCATTAGCAGGACAATGCTGGCGACATTCTCCAGGGCACCTTATGACTTCATCTCCTTCCCCTCTCCCCTCTGATTACTCTGCTCCAGCCCCAGTGTCCTCCTTGTAGTCCTCAAATATGCCAGGCATGCTCCCATCTAGTGGCCTTTGCCTTTGCTGTTCTCTCTGCCTAGAATGCTCTTCCTCTAAATATCTGCATGGCTAATTCTTCAACCTCCTTAAGGTTTTGGCTTAAGCTCATCTACTAGTGAGGCTTTGCTTGGTCACCTTGTTTAAAATTGCCACACACCCCTCACCAAAGCCCTCCATCTGTGCCTTCCATTCTTTATTTTTCTCCACAGCACTTATCACCATGTGGCAATCAATACATTTGCTTGCTTATTCGTTTAGTGTCTCTCTCTCCCTCTGCTAATGTAATATCCACAAAGGCAGGATTTTTAAAATTTATTTTGTTCATTGTTCTGTCCCTGGCAGAATAGTCTCTTCTACCTACTAGGGACTTAATAAATATTTGTTGAGTATATGTTAAAAATGGTAATTGAGGGGCTGGCCTGGTGGTGTAGTAGTTAAGTTCGTACACTCTGCTTCGGTGGCCCGGGGTTCGCAGGTTTGGATCCCAGGCACAGACCTACACACCACTTGTCAGGCCATGCTGTGGTGGCGTCCCATATAAAGTAGAGGAAGATGGGCACAGATGTTAGCCCAGGGCCAATCTTCCTCAGCAAAAAGAGGAGGATTGACAATGAATGTTAGCTCAGGGCTAATCATCCTCACTAAATAAGTAAATAAATAAATAAATAAATAAAATAAATTGGTAATTGAGCCTCAAAGAAGGTCTTTGGCTCATGTTATAATTCCACACACAGATTGAAGATTTAAATGAAAGGGTGAAAGTATTGGAGACTCAGGGGTAAGGGAAAATGAAGTGAAACTAATTGTTTTTGATGATTTGTTTCCTTCCTATCATGATTAATAGCAATAATAATAACCACCCTTTATGGAGTACAGACTAAGCACTCAGCATTTTCCATACATGATAATCAGTTCACCTATCTTATTGCTTTTGCTGCAGTGTATTCTTCACCTGGAATAGTTCCTGATGTAGAGTGGGCACTCAACAAGTGTTAGTTGAATGGATGAATGAATGATTGTTCACATGTTTCAGTTAATTGGGAGATTGTTTGCTCTTAAGAAAGGAAGGCACTTTATATGCTATAATACTAACCACGTTCCTATATCACTTGCATTTCTAAAAGGCGCTTTTACCAACACCTACATTTGTGTGTGGACATCACTCCAACCTGGGGTGTATTCAATGTCATCAACACATTAATGGATAAAGGAAGTGAGACAAAAGAAGACAAATGACTTACTTAAGGTCACACAACTTCTAAGCGATAGCGGCTAGAACTTGTTCTAGCAAAACGTTCTTTTCCAGTGGAAAGTATGGCATATTTTAGATGTTTACACCTAAAAAATGAAAATATTTACATAAAAATGCAACACAAAACAACTATGTAATATACAAAATAATCAATCCTTATGTACAGCAAATGTTTAGAGAAGGCACACCTGTTTAAGGCTACATGAAGTCTGTGTCTGTGCTAGTCTGCTGAACCTCATTTGAAGATAATGTTAAAAGCCCAATTAGAGGCCTCTTTTTTTACTGAAGTATAATTACACCAATAAAATGCACAGATCTTCAGTTTATGGTTCAATGGCTTTTGACAAATGTATACACCCATGTAGCTATATCCCAATCAACATTTAAGTCATTGCCGTTACCCCACAAAGTTTCTTCATGTCTTTTTCCAAGCTATCCACTTGCTTCCGCTTCCCAAAGGCAACCATTATTCTGATTTCTATCCTTATGGACTAATTTGCCTGATCTTGAACTTCATACAAATGGAATCACACAGTAAGCACTCTCTTGTGCCGATTTTTTGTGCTCAACACATAGTATTGTATAAAGAGTGCTTATTTGAATAGTTATACGCTATTTTAGTGTCCATGGATTTCTGGATATTTATCACATTGTTATTCAGGATAAGTCTAAATGGACTTAATCAAAGACAACATTAAGTAAATCACAGTGTAGGTGGTGTACACAACGGTCTGCTGTTTGGGAAATGTTGAATTCTGGCATGGTAGTTAAGAGCACACATCTCAGGGTCACAGATCCCTGGGTCCCTGGGTCTCTGCCACTCACTAGATGAGTGACTGGATGATAAACTAAAGCCTCAGTTTCTCATTTGTAAAATGGATATGATTTTACTAATCCTCAGAGGATTGCTGTGAGAATAAAATAATATAATAGATTTAAAGCTTTTAACTCAATTCTTGGCGCAGACCAATGGCTCAATACACAGCAGTTTGTATTAGATTCAGGATGGTAAGAGGTTAAATTATTAGGATGTTCTTTTTAGCCTTAGACTTGGAACCGGTCTCGTATAACAACTACAGAGTACAACTTTCTTGGCTCCCTCTTCCTGCTTCCTTTCGGGATGAGCTCGTAACACCCTCAACTGGAAAGTTAGAGGAGCATTAGAGGAGGGTGGTCCCTCCAATCTTTCCAAGGATATAGAAATTCTGGTTTCCTCAAATTGTAGGCATTATTTTCACACCCACCTTGTGAATTAAGGAGATAATTGCTTATAATGTATTTGTCTGGTGTTTTACTGTGTAAGTCAAATTCTCACTCTGGCTGGAAGCTGGAAATCCAGTTCCTCCTCCCCTGTGCACCACAAAATCCTCTCTTAGCTATTCTTTTGTGTACACCCTGACCTCTACTGCCTCAAATCCCAGTCTTGCCATCTGGAATAATGTAAAAGTCTGTCTTGGTCTTAACCTGGCCTCTCATCTGCCCAACTGCAACAATCTGGACTTGGTCCACATGCAAAACTCTTTGGGCCCTTCCTCTGCTGCGACATGTTTTAGGGTCCCAGAAAGAGGCATGTCCACATGCGGTATCCACAACCTCTGAGAATCTTTCTCTCTGGCCTCGTCTCCCACGACTCTGTCCCTAGAACTTCAAACCCCATTCCACTCTCCATCAGCATTGAACTGCTTGGAGCTCCCTTCAATTCCTGCATTTTTTTCCTTTGTCTCCTTACATATGCTGTTCCCTCTGCCTAGAAGCCTTTCCACCTTATCTGTTTGGCAAACTCCTCTTCATCTGTCACAACCCTCCTGAGCTATAACTTCTAGAAAGCTTTCCCCACTGTCACTCCCTTCCATCCCTTACTATGTCTCTAATACTTCTGTGGATTCCATTATTGCAGCATTTGGTGTGTCTGTACGTCTGCCTCTCCACTAATATTAATAAAAGGTAACAGTGAGCAATTACCATGGATCAGGGACTGTTCTAAGCATGTTGTAATTTGACATCATTTCTTTACTATATCCCTTTGGGTTAAATTGCTATTGTTATCATCGCCATTTTACAGATGAGAAAACTGAGTTAAGTCACTTCTCCAGGGCTACAAGACTTGACAATGAGCACCATGACTGGATACACGTAATGAATATTAGACACCCACCCTTAGCGACGGGATCAAGACGGTTGGGAGGTTGAGAAGCCTTTAGACGTCTGTTTTTTCCCTCCTCTGCTTCTTTCTTGGCATGACTGGAGGAAGGAGAACTTCAAGTCTGAACAGACTGTATATGGCATCTAATTCAAGTTTCAGATTCAATCTTCCTTGGCTCTGTGGCCAAAGGCTGAAATCAGAATTCTTCATTTCAGGTCATCCATCTACATGCTGGTAGGTTTATAGGATTACCAGATTTAGCAAACAAAAAATAGGATTTCCAATTAAATTTGAATTTTACGTAAACAATAAGTACTTTTTAATGTATGTCCCAAATATTGCGTGAGACACACTTACACTAAAAATTATTCATTGTTTATCTGAAACACAAATTTAACTGGATGTCTTGTACTTTATCTGGCAACCTGACACTTGAGATACTGCTGCCTCCCGGGCTGGGTGTCCCACTAGTCACTAAAGAGAGGGAACTTGCATTCAATCTGCACCTGCTTTTTGCCAAGTATCTGACATTGTACTTGACATTCATTCATTTAATCCTCCCAACAACGTGGGGTGGGTAGGCGGATATTAGCTACTCCATTTTATAGACTTTTTTTTCCTAAGTCAAAGCTACCATTTATTGGCTTCTTATTATGTATCAGTGAGATAGATTAAAGATGGCTGCAAAGTCTTTGACATTCCTTCTATCGAGAGGTGGGGTCTATGCCTTCTTCTCTTGAATCAAGAGCAGACGGTAGTCTGTGATTGCTTTGACCAACAGATGATGGTGGAAGGGATGCTGCCCCTTCCTGATTCCCAGAACACTCATTTTGGGGCAAGCCAGCTACCATATAAAGAGTCCAACTACACCACACCACCATGTTGTGAGGAAGCCCAAGCCACACGAAGAGGCCCTGGAGGATGAGGTGCCAGTTGGAGAAGGAGAAGCACATGTGAGTGAAAATGACATCTGGGAAGTGGATCCTCAGCTAACTCTGTGTGGATCCCAGGTGAACTGCACAGCTGAGCCTTTCTCAAATTCTTGACCTCCAATACCATATGCAAAATGAAATGGCTATTTTAAACTGCTAAATTCTGGAGTTATCATACAGCAATAAGTAAATCGACCAAATCGGAGATCATTGAATGAGTTCTGTCTCCACTGTTTATTAGGTCTGTCACTTTGGGTCTCAAATTCCTCACCTGTAAAATGGGGATGATCCTCAGGTCATAAAAAGGGAAACTGAGACTCTGAAAGGGTTAGTAACTTGTTCAAGGCCACATAGCTAATAAAAAGATCTGGAAAAGCCCTCATCTGCCTGACTCCAAGGCCTGGCTAGTATTTCCCCATTCCTTCCTCATTCTCACTAGCTTTGAAATCCAAGCCTTAGTTTCCCCACCTGTAGAACAGGAATGCTAATAGTGCCTCCTTTATAGAGTTATGTGTGTATTTAAAAAACCATGTAAACCTCTTAGTATAGAGCCTGGTACATAGTGAGCACCTAGTAAACACCCATGATTATTATTATTTTATTATCTCCCCTGCCGAGGCTGACAGCGAACATCCATCCTCTGCCTGCCTGTTTTCTCCAGGTCTCTAACTGCGGGAAAACTCATCAGGAGGGCATCTTTAACTGAACAATCCGGAGCACTACCTTTTAATATTTAATGAATTCCTAAGGCTCTCGGAGAGCAATGTGAGAAATATCCTGTAAAAATCTATTAGTGTTAATAAAATACCACCCAACAGGTTGGCCATTACCAGCAATTAAAGTTTGCAAGCAGGTCAAATAACTCTTTGTGATGATTCGTGTGGCTCCCTTTCCTGCTCGTCTTTCTCCGTTTTTATGGGGGCATGTATTATTTCTCTGTTTAAGGTCCCAGACTTTGGCTTGTCCTCCCTCCCAATTCTAACCAGTGGTTTCAAACACCAAGGAGGTATTTATATTCCCTGCTCATCCATCACAGATGTGTGAATGCCAAGCTCCAAATGATAGCTGAGAAATTCAAAGTTGCTGCCAAAAAGTAGAAGCCTTTCAAAAGGAGCTCTCCCACCTTTTCTGGGCTTCTTAAGGCCAAGGAAGGTGAGGGAAGAGGGAGGAAAGTTGCTCTCTCACCTTTCTTTCCTGATGGGAGGAGAGAAGAGAATTCATGTTTCCCTGATGGTTAATACATGCCAGGACCTATCATAGGGGCCTTCCCGTACGTCCCTTATAAAATCTTCATGATAAGACAAAATGGCTTTATGGGCTCATTTGCCAAATGGAAAAATAGAGGCTCAGAGAAGAGAAGCTGCTGGCCTAAGGTCACACAGCTAGCCAGGGGGCATGTCAGGACTGGAACCTAGGTTTTTCAGGACCTGAAGCCTCCAGTGGTCATTAATAAGAGGTTTTCTTCAGAATCCCCTGGGGAGCATTTTTGAAATTTGTGTGTCCACGTTCTCTGCCAGCCAGACCTACTGAATCAGAAGCAGTGAGGTAGGCGTTTGCAGACTGAACAGTGATTCTGGTAATTCCGATGTACTCCTCGCAGCTTAAGAACATCTGAACTGCATCGAGCGTGTTCTGTCAATTGAGTTTGCATCCTTTCTTCCCGACGCTGAGCTGCACGTGCCCCATGACCTGTTTCTTTAAGGACTCCTCCCCTGCTCTCCTTGGGAGCCGGTCCCAGACCAGAAACATTGGTGAAGGGGTTTGAACTTCAGACAAGCCTGGGTTTGAACTTACTTCCAGACAACCAAGATTCAAGAAAGGAAGGGATAAGGGCAGCTCTAGAGTCTTCAGTAGGGAGGGTTCCTGGGCCTTCGCTCTACCATGCTGCCATTAACCTGCGTCGCCTCTCACCTTACCATTTACCAACTTCCAAGACACACTCTGATTGGCTCAGCTTTAGTCAAGTGACTGCCCCTGGACCAATCAGCTATGGTCAGGTGGGCAGGGTCAAGTCAGGCATCACTTAGGGTGTATCTGGAAGTAATGCCGGATGTTTCCACTGAGAAGAGAATTACCGGGAGCCTAGAATTCACCTTTAAAGGTGCCCACAGGCGTATGCTGGGATGCTGGGATTGAAATGAAAGGTCCGCCCTCAGCCTAACGAGTGTCCGGCATGGAGGCAGCCACAAGGTTGGGTCTTTAGCAGCCGTGGTCACTCTTAATTCATTCAAGCACAAGAACATGCAGTCCCCCAACTGCAAGCTCCTTGAAGTCCATAAATATGACTCTGGCTCCAGACTGTCACTACAGGGCCTGACACAGAGCCCTGAGCATGGTTGGTACTTGTGTTAGTTAAAGCAGGCTAGATTCTGCTGCAGTAACAAACCTATCCCTTAATCTCCGTGTCTTAAATGAACAAACATTTATTTCTCACACAACATTTCCTTTCCAATGCAGTCACTCAAGGATCTATATAGGCACTCAGGGATCCAAGCTGAAGGAGGTTCACCATGTGGAGTCCATCCGTCCCTGCTGCAGAGCAAGACAGGTATGGAGTGTTATCTAAGGAATTTCCCTATCCCAGCCTCGTAGTGACACATGCCACTTCTGTTAATATTTCTTTGGTCACCACAAGTCACATGGTTCTTCCTAACTGCAAAGGGGCTGGGAAGTGTAGTCTCCTAAAGGAGCACCAGCCACCAGTGATATTAGTAATGTCTACCACAGTACTCAATTAATATTTATTCAATGAAAAACTAATAATAGCTGGTATTTTTTAGTCCTTCCTATGCCCCAGGCATTGTGCTAAATGGGTGACTTATCCATTATCTCCTTTAATACTCACAGCTACCCTATGAGATGGCATGGTTATGGTTCCTATTTTACAGATGAGCAATTGGAGGTGCAGACAAGCTAAGCTGATTGCCCAAGTTCACACAGATAAAAGTAAAGGAATGAGGCTTCAAACCCAGGCCGTCAGACCCTGGAGTCCACCCTCCCAATAGCAAGTTCCTCATACTAACACTGGGCAGGCACATCAGCTGCTCGCTATACTGCAAGGTGGAATGTTGCAAGCACAAAAGAGGCCATAGAAACAAGTGTTAAGCAGAATGGAGTTGGTTTTGCCAAGAAGGGTCATGGAACGATTTGGGGGGACAGCCAAGGTCTTTGAGCTGGATCTTGGGTTCTTGAAGGAAGAACCCGTCAAGGCCATAAATGAAGGAAGTATAACTGGTCTGAGAATGTCCACTCCACAAGGTCAGGGCTTTGCCTTGCTCACTGCTGTATCCTCAGTGCCTAGACAGTGGCTGGCACCTAGTGCGTGCTCATTAGACACTTGCTGTCAATGAGCCCCGGATGGAATGACGTGAGCCCTGACACGGCGTAAGCTCTTCGGTGATCCAGGCTGCAGTTGTCAGCAAGAGAAGGGGGAGATCAAACCGTGACTACGAAGGGGGCCGGGGGATGTCTTTCCGGAAGAGGTGCAATTTGCAAGGATGGCGGTCTCGGATTCTGAGTGCGCTTATGGAGGCATCCATATGCCCGGGCTGGCGTCTTTTGGAAAAAAACAAGAGCTAGAAGAAAACGAGTCAGACAGTCCCCAGTGGCCTCCTGCTCTGAAGGTGCAGTGTCTGAGGAGCACCCAGCTGTTTCTGATCATGAGTGAGCCATGCCTCGGCCCCGTCAGTGTCCTCCTGTTCGGGAGACAAGAACAGATGAACGGAACGTGGAGGATGGACATGAGCACATGTCATGCTTGCAGAGCAATTGCTGGAGGGTCGCTGAGACGGGAGACTGGAACTTTATCTCAGTTAAATCCCACTGAGTTTTCCCAGATTAGAAAGAAGGCTTCCTTTTTTTTGGAGGGCTTGTTTTTTTTAAATTTTGCCTTCTCTGTCCGTGACATTCTATAATAATAGTAATAAAAACAGAGCGGTGATGTTTATTTCCTGTTCTCTTTTTCAATAGGGAATTTCCCAACACCCTTTTAAAATATGATCTGGTAATTGGGTCACCGGTCTTTGAGATTCTTCCCAGGAAAATCAGTTGTTTTCATGTTGGTATCATGGTGTACAATCCTCTTTTGGCAGGTCGTTTACAGATGATGTAACAGATAAGAAATGTGTCTGAGGCCCATGCACACCATCTTTTGAGCTGATTTCTCAGGATCATGAACCCTTCAGACCCGCAGCCCCCGAGGATCTGGTTCCAACCGGGATTATGCCCAATAGCCCACCAACTGGACACTAAACTTTTGTTTAAGCTGTTCTTTTTGCCTGAAATTCCCCTTTTCTGTCTCTACATAGGCTGCCTGGCGAAATCATTACCATCATTCAATGTGTGACTCAGCAGCCATCTCCTATGAAGAGGTGCTTCACTAAAGGTAGGCTGGCAGAACCAAGACCTTTGACCATCAAAACTCGAGCTCCTTCCACCACTCCATGTCGCAGAGAAGAAAGAGTGAAGCAGAACATTGACTGTGGTCCTCTCATGATGTTAGCTCGCGGTACTGAGCCCTGAGGGCCAGGCCATGTTCTAGATGCTTTGGTGACCAGATGGCCCGGTTGCTCAGGACCATCCCAGCTTACATTCAATGTCCCAGAGCAATTACTGAGTGTCACCTCTCACTCAAAATTTCCCTGGTTTACAAAATAAATTGCGGGTTCACCTGATTTCATCATCACAATAGCTTTGTGAGATTGATAACTATTATTAGCACCATTTTACAAGCGAGGAAACTGGGACTCAGAGAAGTGAGGTGACTTGCCTAAGGTCACACAGCTTGTAAGAGATAGAACTGGGATTTGAATCCAGACAGATTGAATCCATATCATTGAAGGTAAAATAGGAGGAAATATCCTTCTTTTTTTTTTTTTATAATTTATTTATTTTTCCCCCCAAAGCCCCAGTAGATAGTTGTATGTCATAGTTGCACATCCTTCCAGTTGCTGTATGTGGGACGTGGCCCCAGCATGACCGGAGAAGCGGTGCGTCAGTGTGCGCCCGGGATCCGAACCCGGGCCGCCAGCAGCAGAGCGTGCGCACTTAACCGCTAAGCCACGGGGCCGGCCCAGAGGAAATATTCTTTATCTCCAAGAATTAAAGAAGAGCGGGTGATGTGTCATTAAAAGCTGGGAAACATTTGGGCACCCTGAAATGGCTTTATAGAAGTTAGGGTGGGATTTGATCCATTCATCTATTCATTTAACGTGTATCTGTTGAGCGTGAGTGTGTGCTAGGCATGCAGGTACTTGGCGCAGGGTCATGAGTGCACAAACACACAGTCACACACACTCTCTGCCCTCAGCGAGTGTGAGGTCTGGTGGGGAAGACAGATGGAGGATGATGCTGACCACCACTGCCAGAGCTTTCCCCCATACCCCCAGTTTACTCTAAAAGAGAGGCCCCAACTGGACAAATCCAAGATATTTGGGGGCCTACAGAATGATTTTTAAAAACAAAGAATTTTTGGCAATAGTAAAAATCACGAGATTTCACGTTTTGAAAAACCACTCACATTTCTGATTTCTCTTGAAAATAAATGAACTGGTGTATGTGCTAATATCCAGCCCATCTTTTTCCATGGCATTAATCGGTTGAGCTAAGGAGCAACTCCCCTCTTTAAATGAGAGCTACACTCTGGAGCTCAGCAGAGGCCCCATCTGGGCCACCTTAATCATTATGTCACCTTCCTGGCTCCTAAAGGCATTTGAGTTAATTCCTGTTTTATGCGTAGCTTCAAGTTTTCATATGCACTTATTTTTTTAGGTTTTAAATATACTTATTTGCCGAGTTTTCTATTTATTTTTAAGCTGCTGAATTACAGGTATTTCTCTTTTTTTTAAATAGCTTTATTGATGCATCAACTGCCCATGTCTTTCCAAAGCAGACATTGCTAATCGATCATGGCCCTCCTGCCCACTGAGTCTGAAGATGCCTCCCTTGCTCCTTGCTTTCCGACACAGCTCCAGGCAGCCACTGCTAATCCATCAGCAACGGCATATACAATGAAACCCATTTGTTTTTCAAATTTGCATCTGTCGAAGCTCCTTAAAGGCTGAGGTGTATATTTTATTCTTCTTTACTTATCCCCTGTCCCTCAAGGCAAGTCTAATTCTGAGACTTCCCAAACGCAGTGGGGGAATTAAGTGCTCCAGGGTGGGCCACCTCTGAGCCCATCTGTCTGCCCACGAGGGTCTGGAAAGGGGGCCAAGTGCTCTGAAAGGAGGAGAAGAGAAAGAAGACAGCAGCTCTAGGAAAGAGTGTCCCTTTCTCCCTTTTTTCCTCTCCTTTTTGCAAAAAGGACAAAAGGAAAAACAGTACAAGCCAGTCGAAAGCTCATTAATGCACTTGACCTTCCAAAAGAAAATTAATTCCAACTTCACACCTACTGGCTGTGTTGCTCAGCTTTGTCAAAACGTTGGCATCATTAGAGAGGAGATGACATGACTTGAGGGCATAAAGAGTCTGCCGCCTCCCCACGCAGGCTGAGTTAGCAGGAGCTGGCAGGAAGCACGCGGAGGCGCCGGCCCTGTCAGCTTTTCACTGTGGATTAAGCTCCCTTCTGTCGGCTCTGGAAATTGTTATCACTGTCGAGCCGCCCGGATGAGTCTTACCAGGCTCCCTCACAGCGCAGGCCTGCAGAGGGGCGGCCTTCCCAGGGTCTTATGCTGGAGGGTTGGCAGACCGTGTGTGTGTGTGTGTGTGTGTGTGTGTGTGTGAGAGAGAGAGAGAGAGAGAGACAGACAGACAGAGGAAGGGAGGGAGAGATTGCAGGAGAATGTATGTCTGCACGTGTCTGTGTGTCTGTGCGTATGAATACGGGCATGTCAGTACCTGTGTGTGAGAATAGGGGCATCTGAGTGTGTGTGTGTGGGTGTGTGGCAGAGTATGTGTGAGAACTGAGGACTGGGCCAGTGTGTGCAGATGCACGTGTATGAGCAAATGGATATATGTGCACACACGTGCATGTTTGCATAGGTGTGAGTGTGCATATATGTGCACCTGTGTGTACAGACACACTCATGTGGGGACCTAAGAGGGTGTGATTGCATATCCGTATCTGTGCATGTACACTGCACATTTGTGGATGTGTGTGCTTTGCCACGTGTGTACATGCATATGTGTAAGGGAACACACATGCACACATGTTTAGAATGTGTGTGCTCACGTGTATGTGTATGAACAATGCATGAGGATTCTGTGTGCAGGTCTAAGTGAACCTTTGTGCACATGTGAGGATATGCATGTTTGTATGTGTACACGTCCAGGTTCACGTGTGTATGAGACTCTTTCCAGCGCTACATGACCCCAAAAAACATCTCAAGACATGCCTGGGCACCAGCAGACCACAGAGACCAGACTCTCTCCCCACTTTTTTAATGACCTTGATATTTGATATTGAAAACGTTAAGGTAGTTATTGTGACAAACCCCAGAACATTTTGGACTTCTGGACTCTTATTATTTTGATTTTAAATTATTATTTTGAAGTTTACGGGAGTTGGAGGGAACATCATCTTTTCATTGTTTGGGGTCTAATCTGGTCCCCGTTTACATGTTGGCCACGATACATTGTGTCTGGAATTGTGTGTGTGTGTTCATATGAGCAAGTAGTTCTCCATGCACATTCTTGGTCAAGGTTCAGTTTAATTTGAAAATATAAGCAGGGCTTTATCTGAATCAGACACCATTTTAGGTGCTGCAGAGAGAGAGAGGAGTAAAACCCACCTCCTGCCCTCAGAGAGGTTGCCTCTTATTTGTGACTAGATATTTGGCAGTAGATCCCCATGGCTCTGTGTGGAGTTGGATTCTGAGGACACGTTCAGGCTCAGCAAGAAGCAGCCATGGTTGATTAGTGATGTCTGCCACAGACATGGGACGTGGGGCTTGTAGCAAGAGGGTCATTTACTTTCCAGAAGCAGAATATCACACTCAAAATGGCTCTTTGTGATCTTGGATTTGATTTCATCATTTTACAGCTGGCGAAGCCATGGCAAGAAAGAAAAAGGGAGTTGTTTCAGCAGGACCGAGTCTAGAGTGAAGGAAGCCAGGAGCCTAGGGCACACGATTTAAGGAAGCACTCGCTCTCAGGTCTGTGCAAATGCCCCCTCACTTGCAGAAACCTGAAGTGAGTGCCTCCTTAAACCGTGTGCCCTGGGCATTTCTGTTTTCTCACCTTAACCCTGGCCCTGGCTCAAAGTCACTTTTTCAAAAATCACCACTTACTCTGTGATGAGGAATAACCTCCTCTCTACAGAAAGATCGGTGACTCTGTTAACATTCCTCTGATTGAGAGTAATAGAAATCAACTGAAGCTTAAGAAACATGGGAATGGGTTGTCTCATAGAACCCAAGGGCAGGGATTCAGGCAGGGTGAAGAGAGGCCTAGAACTAGGAGGACCCTGGAAATAATTTGTTCTCTGTTTCTCACACTTGCTTTTATTATTCTTTCTGGGCTGAATGGCTTTCCCTGCTCCATCAGTCACCAATTCTGTGCATTTGGAAAATTTCCTTCCTTTTCTCATCTATACAATAAGAATAACATTCCTCACGTCCTTATCTCCATACCTCCTAGGGTTGTAAGGGGTAACGTATGTAAACCACTCAAGTGGCTGCAGAGAGTAATTGCTCAACACTTCTTGGCTCTCACCATCATCACTACCACCACCACCATCCTCATTGTCATCATCATCCAAATCCTTGGAAAGTCACTCTGATTGGCCCATACTGGGCTAATTCTGATTCAATTAATTACGACATGCTAGGTGTGGACCTTCTGGGAGCTGATCCCTGTTTGTTGGGGCAATTGAAAGATAAGAGTGTGAGCCAGGCAGACACCACCAAAGTCCCCTAAGTTCCAGAATATTCCCTGGTTTGCTTTTGTTGGAACAGCACTGAGGATAGCGGAGGGGTTCTCTTCTGTTATTCAACCCATCTCCTCACCTGTTGAGGACCCCAATGACGGTTCAGTCTGCTCTACAACCATCTCTGCCTAGCCCCAGGTTTTGAGTTTTGAGTTCACTAATTGAGGGCTGCAATTAATCCATAATTTGTCCTGATTTAGAAGATGCCACTGAGCCCTTGGATCCAGGATCAGTAGGTTTTTGTGTACAGGGGTGGCAGGGGTGAAGGGACAGCAGGATCAGGGTAAGTCTGAAGCTTTGAGTACTGCTGAATCCTGATGGAGGTGGGGGAGAGGAGAAACCCAAAACCCCAAGTAGAGTGAGGGCCCGGGAAGGGAAGATGGCCACAGAATGTTGAAAGGAGTCTGGAGCACAGGGGCATTGTGTAAGGGTGAAGAAGAAGAAGGAGAAGGAGGAGGAGAAGGAAGAAGAAGATGAGTGAAAAGAAAAAGAAGCAACAGTAGTCGCTGATGAAAAAAAAGAGATGATGGTGAAGATGCTACTGCTGCTAATATAAGGATGAAAATGATAACGATGATGACGGAGACGAAGATGTTTCTGAGGGACACCCAGCTACAGGGAAGCCAAGTTGTAATTAACAAAGACTTCTGGAAATGGCCTCCTTCTCCCTCATTATGCCTCAACCTGTAACACACACCTGCTCTCTTTCCCATCCCCCAGGTTCCCCGGGACAAGAAGAAAAGAAAAGGCCCTGGGACCCCCCAACTACAATTCCATAGTTCTGGTTCACAGGAGGGTGCTCGGGCTTGGAGAGCTCTGCCCCGAGGTGGAAAAAGCGGTTAAGAGCAGCTGGTAAATAATTTCCCCGGGTGGCTGGGTGGAGGAAATTGCTGATCCCATATCACCAAGCGCAGGAGGTAGGGATGGGGCCCCTGTGACACAGGCTTGCCCAGGAGTGGAAAATATGCTCATAGCTTTGCTTCCAACGCTGATCTGAGTATATCTCGCTTCTTCTTTTATCCAGGAAGGCCAAGGGGATGATAACTAAGCTAACTCCCAGGTATTGCGGGATTACCATTAGCCAGGTGCTATGTTCAGCTTCTATATATCTCTCAGTTCTCACGTGAACACTGTGAGGCAGTTATTTTTACTAAATTAAAGCTTATGAAATTGCTGATATTCAAACATGGCTAAAGTGGAATTAGCAATTTCATATGATTTAACCTAGTATTATTATTAATTGGGTCAGAAGCTGTGTGTCCTGGATACTCCCTCCCTCCCCAGTCTCCATTCGTGGCCTGTTTCCTCCCTCCCTTTCTCCAAGCCTCAGTTTCCTCCCTTGTAAACTGAGCATGATAACAAAGAAGCTGCCACTCATTAAGCATTTAGTATGCACCAGGCACCGTGCTGAGCGCTCTATCCCCATCACCTGATTTTCTGCTCTCCGCTCTTCTCTGATGTGGGAGTTATTCAGAGCATCGTCCTTCCGGAGGCGGAGGAGAGCCAAGCAAGCTGATGCATGCACAGGTCTGAGCTCAGTATCTGCACATGGTAGAAGCCCAGCTGATGTTGCTCTTATTATCGTATCCTCCCCTGCCACGATCCACAGCATCAAAACAGGAGGGCAGAGTACACTCAGTTACCAGGATTTAAGCCACCTCCCTCCTGGCCCATTGGGAACACACGCAAGTCAAGAAGAGGTCCCTCCCGTGGCTCATTCCTAAGAAATCAAAGGCAGGAGAGGAACTTAAGTCTTCCAGATGTCTTCTTGTGGATCATCAACATGTATCTCTTGCAAATATGGATTCCCCTTCACCATGAGTTTGGTGAGCTGTTGTGCCAGACCCTCTCCCTACAGCATGTGCCAGGGAACAAAGAGAGGGGCCAGAGGAAGCAAATGCTTGTCCTGCACATTAGTGTTATTCTGATTCCTTTGTTCTGTTGTTGGTTGTTTGGGCAGATCATTCATTCACTAACCATTCATTGAGCACACATGATATGCCAGGCTCTGTTCTAGGTGCATCCAGCGGCCCCGATCTCACCTTTTGTGCATTCGTGTGTCTGATGCGTTGAATGCTGTGGTCTGAGACAGTCAGCCTAGGAATCGCTCCTTCATCAGCAGCTGGTCCAGCTCCTGGCATGCAGTAGGTGCTTAAACATTGATGGTTGAATTCAACTAAATTGCACAGAGAAAAATTGTATTGACCTCTGTAAGCTCTTATCCGGGCACATGGTAGGCACATTGCAAATACCCAGAAAACATTAGTCAGATGGAAGGGAATTGGAGCACAGAAGTTCACACTTATTCCGGAGTCTGGCTGGGGTTTGGGCAGGGAAGCGGGAGGGCCTGTTTTTATTTGCTGTCGCTTTGGTTTGATTTTCACTGTATCGACTTCCCTGCCAGGGAAGGGGCCCCTCAGGTGAATGGCGAGGAACCCCAGATCAGGCCTGGCTAATATTCTCATAACTTTCTCATATTACCAACTCTGGATACCACTGCACAGGCCGCCTCATTGTGTAAAAGTCCCCCAAGAATCCTGGTGGACCCTCCGACCATCCCAACTCCCCCTGAAACGAACCCCCCAAGCATAACAGCAAGGAATTCCCTAAAGTGAGTGACCCCAAGCACACAAAAGGCACACGACGGGCAAAAAATAATAGCTTTCCTTCATTCCGCCCAAGGCCCACGATGCAACGCCATAAAGCATTTGATTTAGGATATTAAATGCCATTGGTGATGAGAACGTCATGTAAGATTTGCTTTGCGACTTCTTTCTTCTCAAACTGTCATTAAAAATGATTTAAAGGGGAGCCCAAGTCTAAGGAACAACATGATTAGAATTGAGGGTTTGCGAGATCGAGTTTCCAGGGCAGCCTCGCCCATGCTGTCCAGAGGCCCGGAGACAGAAACGGCTGCGTGTGAGACCGTGGCCAAGTGTTTCAGAGCCAAGTGCACGGGACAGAAACACGTGTTCCTTGCCGAGGTGGAAACAATGAGGCCTTGTCGGACACTGTTAACTGCCGTTTTCCAAAGGTGGATTCCAGAAGGCCAGGCTGGAGGACGCGCCTTCTGCAGAAGCCCACAGAGGTGAGGTTTCACCCCATGCCAGACTGGCTGGTTCCAAGCTAGACTTGAAATTAGGTGATGCTGTCAGATTTTTCCATCATAAGGACATAAAGGTCTCATCTGTATTTTAGCTTTATTATGTGCCTGGCGCTTGTCACAGTGACCCTAGCAATCAAATACTACTGTTATCATTCCTGTTTTACAGATGAGAAAACAGACGCTCAGCAAAGTCAAATAGTATGTTGCTCGTCTTTAGCTAGAGTGACAGATGGAGCCAGGATTTGAACCCAGGTGCCACGCTGTAGAGTCCACAGGCTTAATTCATTATCCTACACTGGGTCCTAACTTCTCATTTAATGTGACTCTCAATACCCCTTTGCTTCACCTTGCCCATATCTCTCTCCCCAAAAAAGTCACCATTAATTAAGCACTAACTATGGGCCACTCTCCTGGGTGCTTGCTGTATGTTATGCCTAATCCTCATTACGACTCTGCCAAGTTGGAGGTGCACTTTACCTCATGCAACAGAAAATTGAGGACTGAGGTCACACAGCTAGCAAGCGGCTGAGCAGGGAATGGAATCTCGATGGCCAGATTCCAAAGCCAACCTGCTTGCAAGGAGGCTGTGTTATGCAAAATGACACACAGGCATCTTTCTGAGATCTGAGAGAAGGCGTGATCCTTATGGAGCAGAGTCTTCTGGAAACCACGAAAGGATTTGGAAGTTAGGCTGGGTTGAAGGTTGTGGGCCACTCTGGGGGCTGACTCTTTTGGGGGCTGGATGGCCTCTGCATATTGGACAAAGGAGGGTGAGCTGTTCTGGATGAGCTGGTGTCTGAGGATAGCATCCTCAGCTATTATAATTACTGTTGTTGTTGTTGTTGCTGTGGTGTGGCCGCTCTGGTATGGTCAGAGCAGTCTTCCCTTGTAGAAGTCTCCATAAATGTTTGAAACAAAGAAAGAGAAAAAGAGGAGAAAAATGATTAATCTGAAATTGCAAATCAGAGAATCTGGCCACAGACTTGTTTCACCATGTGTATAGTGTTTATATCAGTCATGATAAGTTTGAGTATGCTTCAGTAACAAACAGCCCCCACCTTTTAGAAGTGTAAATAACCAACATTGATTTCTTGCTCTTGGAACATGTTCATTGTGCCGGTGGGATCAGTGGGGGTTACTTTGTTCGTCTGTTATTATAATAACTCAAGAACTGAGCCAGAGTCCTCATCTCTTCCCGTGCTTGCATAGGCACTGAGGCAATGAGAAGAGTCTGGGTGTATGGTGCACTGGCTTTTAGAGTTTCTTCCTGGAAGTGATGTGTATCACCTCTGCTGGCATTTCATTGGACAAGGTAAGTCACATGCCATGCCTAACTTCAAGGGGACAAGGAAAGTGCAAGTCCACCTTGTACCTGGGCAGGGGCAGTTCTAGAAATATTTGGTAAATAGCACCAGTGAGGACCACACTGTTTAAAGAGTTTTTAATTAGCTGCAAATATTTATAACCAAATATTTTATAGGAATATAGATATCTGGCTTCTCTGTACAGAATTGGAAGATCTGGCAACACTGATCCATTGGAGTCAAGCTGTGGTTGCCCTTTAGAAGGACCATGTACTCTTAGTTTTGCCACTGGCCGCACCTGGCCCACTTCACTCATTTTGGTTAGGTGCCTGGCTCCTGGGAGCATTTGGTGTGCAGACTTCTGGTTCTGAAGGATGAAAGTCACCACTCCATGCTTGCTCCAGCGTTTTGTCTCCATCACCAGATGCGCTTGTAATCTATTCTCATCCCAGAGATGAGTAATGCTAATGCCCTAGAAGTGCCTTGTGCAGCCCAGGGATCAGGTTCGTTGGCTGTAGCACGCAGGCCTGTTGGCAACAGTGGGATTGCACAAGCCCACTAAGGGAGTATTCAAGGGATTCATGAAGTTGGCAGAGGGAGTGTGGGCACGTAGGAGGAATTGCAGAGCCCGTGCCCCTGGTGAGCAGATGCCCGGGCTGGTGGAGCCGAGGCAAGCAGTTGCTTCTCCTGGGAATCTCCTATTTCACGTGAGCCGTCTCTGTCCACACAAGTGCTGGGTTCCCAGCATCCCTGTCTGAAAGAGGTGTGGGAACCTGCCTGTGCAACTAGCATCTTGGGTGGAGATGACGTTTTATTCTCACTTGTGACCTAAACCCAGTAGGGTGTAGGAGGACTGCAGTGGGAAGGTGTACGGCTGCACTCAGCAAAAGTGAGTATCTCAGTCAGGGTAGGTTAGATCATGTTGTAGTAACAAACAATCCTAGATTCTCAGTGATTTAAAACAACTAGAGATTATTCTCACTCACTCGCCATGTCAATCTTGGGTCAGTAGGGTGGCTCTACTCATGTTAGCCACTCAGGTTCCGAGGATAATGGATTAGCCACCATCTTTAAAATTGTCAGTCTCCATCCCAGAGCAAGAGAGCTCTAGTGGATGCTGCATCAGTAATCTAATGCTTCTACCCATAGTAACACATTTCTTCTGCTCTTCATGTGCCCCACTCAAGTACCAGGGGGCCAGGAAATGCAGAGAAACAGAAACATTTAGCAAACAAAGTAGTGAATGACCACCACATTGAGAGAGGAGACTACTGCTTTTATAAACACCACTCTATAAACACAAAGATGCTACTAGACAAGGGCATCATTGTCATCAACAATTCAATTCATCCATCTTTAATGCCACAAGGCCTCTGTACTTGCTGTTCCCTTTGCCTAAGACACCATTCTCTCTGCTCTTTGGCATGCTTCTTCTCATCATGCAGGTCTCAGCTTAACTGCCATCACCTTGTAGAGGTCTTCTCTAACCATCCTATCCAAAGTGACCCCATTCTATAGTCCATCTGTAGAAAATGGACTTCTACAGATGGAAAATGTTCTTCCTAGCCATTAGCACTGGAATGATGTTTTCAAAAAATGAATGTGTTTGTGTTTATATTTATTTATTGTCTGTGTTCATTCTCCCACACTACAAAATAAACGCCATCAGAGCAGGCACCACTGATCTTCATGGCTATATCCCACCATCCTGGACAGTGACTGACACATAGTAGATGCTCAATAAATCTATGTTAAATCTATGTGAAATAAACGTGTACCTATTCAATATGCATGGATGAACATATCAATGACGACAAGTAGTTTAATGCATGCTGTATGCAGCTAGTACTCCTACTTTGCTACTTTCCCCCAGCCATCTTGCAGGCAGGCACTAGGATCAGCCCCATTTTGCAGAGGAGACTGAAGCTCAAAGAAGTGAAATGACTTACCTGAAGCCAGAGCTAGAAAATGGCAGATTCAATATTTAAACCAGGGTTTGCCAAAGCCTATGCCATTTCTACTGGGCTGCACTTGTCCTCAAGGGGCAGCTACTTATGAGGCCTCCTGGGTGTCAGGCATGGGGCCATGTGCTAAGGAGAGGGGACAAGTTCTAATTCATGGTCTCTGACTTCTCCTCAACAGAATATCACTTTACTAGTCTAAGGTTTCAGTGATTCTGTTTATTTAATCTTCGGTTTACAGGTTGTAGTGGGTTGAATGATGGCTCACCAAGAAGACATGTCCACATCATAACCCTTAGAACCTGTGAGTGTGACTTTATTTGGGAAAAGGGTCTTTACAGATGTAATTAACTTAAAGATCTCGAGGTGGAATCATCCTGGATTACCAGGTGGGCCCTAACCCCAATGACAAGCATCTTTATAAGAGAAGGAAAATGACACACAGAGGAGAAGACCATGTAGAGATGGAAAAAGAGATTAGAGCCTCATAGCCAAGAGCCAAGGAAGCCTGCAGCCATCAGGAGCTGGACAAAGCCAGCAAGGGTCCTCTAGAGCCTTTGGAGGGAGTACAGCCCTGCTGACATGTTGATTTTGGACTTCTGGCCTCCAGACTATGAGAGAATGAATTTGGGGTAATTTGTTACAGCAGCAACAGAAAACTAATACACAGGTTCATACCTGGGACACTTTAAAGTTGTGCATTTTGGGCATTGGATTGAACTAGTTAGAAATATCAGAGCCCCAATCCTTTGCCCACCTCCTTAACTGCCCCTGCCCTGTGCTCACCCATGTTCTGACGTCATGTGTCTCCATCCAAGGCCAGAACCCAATGGCCAGGCAGTCTGATAATGGACTTGGTATTTATTTACTACAAAGACCTGTCTCAGCTTCCCTGACAGTGTGCACATGCTCCCTCCTGAGTGTCTGTCCTGTGTTAGAGGTCTAGCACCCTGACCAACAGTACAAGATACAAGTGAAGTGCCAGGCACTTTGTAAATGGGAATTGCTTCCAATCCCAGTTATGCCACCTGCTGAGTCTTGGTTGCCTCGTCTGTAAAATGGGCCCAATCGTAATTTCCTAGGGTTGAGATGTGACTTAAATGGGAAAGTGTGTTTAAAGCTCTAAGCAGAGTGCTGGCATTCAATACATGCCAGCAATTACTGCTATTATGGGATCAATTTGAGAAATATAATTACTGAAAAGTTACATTAACTCATCTGGCTCAATTTAGTTTAATAAACTCTACTGTGATGCCGTGGGGATGCATAGCTAGGTGGAACACTGCGCGTGCTCTGGAAGAAATAGCTAAGATGTTCATCATAAAGTGATTATGCTGGGTTAAATGGTACTGCTTAAGGAAGGGCAAGAACCTTGCCAAAATATCCAAATGGGCTGTTCGGGGGGAAAATCTGGCTTTTCCTGAGTCCAGTTCAGTAACATGGAAAAGCCCACATCTTAGACTAAGCCCCATAAGAAGCATGTAGGGAGTAAAAGGACTTGCATATTTCTGTTCAACAAACCAGATGGCAAGAAATATAAAATCAAACCTACTACGAGAAGACAGAAGAAACACATTTAAATGGATGTTTTCATCTATGCGCAGCATGACATTGATGAAAATGCGAATTATAGTTGCTAAAAGGAGGATCTTTCACCAAGAGATGTCTTTGGTTACATGGTTCCACATTCTTATTTTGGTCCAACACTTGGAGAAAGTCCCTCTGACATGTTGGTGTCTTGATGAGTCTTTAAAAATTGATGACTGAATCAAAGGCTGTCAAAAGGCCCTCCTCACCTCTTGGCCTGTAAAAGAAATATATTAATTTGCACATCATGTCAGTTCTCAGCATCCCAGCTGCCATCTACCATTCTCCCTCAGAAAAAGAATTCTCCAGAACGCCCACAAGTGTGAGCATCACTGTCATTTCTTGTTGATTTTTTTTTTTTTTTGGTCCCCGTTGGGACATGTCCAGGATGTGTAATATGGATTTAGTGCTTTCTCATTAATAAAGCCAGCCCTCAACATGTGGCAGCTTCAATTCTCGCCACCCTCCACACTCTTCAAAGATGCCTTCCACTCTTCCGATTGGTTCACCCTGACCCCCAACCTAATTAACCTGAATTCCGTTTCTCTTCCCCCCAGAGGGAGGAGAAGCACTCCAGTCCTTCATCTTGCCCATTCCTCTTCCCCTCCACAGTCTGGGACAAACTCTCTGGAGAAATCCTCTTGTGTCAGGCGCTGTAATCACCGGTTTCCTCAAGCAGAGTTCTGCCTGAGATGATGGGATGTGTTTTTCATTTGAAACGAGTCCACATCTGGGACTCACTTAACTTGATTTGGGAAGTCCTGTGTTTCTGATCCAAAAAACAAAACAGAACAAAAATTGGTGAAAATAAGCCTGATTTTTTTTTTCTTTTGGTGTGGATTGATTTTTCTTCTGTTGGATGTAGCTTTCAAGGAAGAAAAGAGCGGAAGGGAGAGAGAACAATGAATACTGAATCGACTCGTCTTCGTGGCTGCCTTCCCTAGTTGGATGGCGAGGCCTTACATATGTGGATTGATTGAATTATTCCACTTGCATCGAGAAGGAGAAGGCAAGGATGGAATCCTCTTCCTGATTGCTGTCCCTTTGGGTTTCCCTGCCCAGGAAAAATGGTGCAGGATGAAGGGAAGGCTTTTAGAAACCACAGAGAAGCAAAATCTACTGTGTATTTGGCTGGCCTGAATTACCAGGGTAAATACTTGGGACTTTATTCCACAATGGTGAGCCCTGGGGGATATCTGGGTATAGAAAATTTACAGTGAGCCTCCACTTCCTAACTCATCTATTTACTGGGATAAATGTAGGTGATGGACCCAATAGGAAAAAATCCAAACCTAAAAATCAGATGTATGGGGGGATGTGGGGTGACATATAGATATGATTATTTACATTATAAAAAATTCATTTTTCCCCTCAGGAATACACTAATTAAAAAAAAAATAAAGAGCTAACCCTTCTACCTAAAATTTTATCTAATTTACCAAAAAATGAGTGGTACATATTTTTTCACTATAGTTTTTTAATAGCTAAACCCTCAATTTACATTTTCATGTTATTTTAATATAGTTTTTAAAATAGCTAAATCCTCCACTTAAAATTTTAATCTAATTTTCAAAAAAAATGAATGATGCATAGTTTTCAAAGAAACGTGCCTGCAGTGTAGATGTATCTGTGATTCACAGCAATGGAGTCTAGCCTCTGATTTTTAAAAAATTGGAAATATCGTACATGTGAGAAAAAGAAACACATACATTTTTGGGTATAATCTGCCTGAACTGTGCACAGTGAAATCCCTACTTTCCAACAAATCACAGATAACTTTGGGTATGACGTTTATGTATTGTTATTGCACACAATAATTATTTACATTTTTTTTTTATTATTGAATAAACAGGGCAGAGTTGGGAGGGCTGGAAATACACTGCAGGCTCTGCCATCAGCCAGACTCGAATTCAAATCGCAATTGGACCAGTTACTCCCTCTGTAATCTTGGGAAAGTTAATCAATCTCACACGTAATAATAATATATTCTTTATAGGGCCCTTCCAAGGGTTAAATGAGCCAAGATACTTAATACAATAACTGGTGCTTGATACATTTTTAAAAATTATTATTTCAGAATCAAGAGTATGATTAAACGTGATGACATAAAATAATGTATTTAAGCATTTAGTAGCATTCCTGGAACTCAATAAATATTCAATAATTTCTTAAGGACCTAGCCAAAGATATAATCAACCCAGACATTCTTGAGTACATTTAATGGAAAACAAGGGTTACATCAGCTGCAACAAGCCTATAATTAGGACAGGAAATAGCAGAGTTTAAGTTCCTTCACCAAGAGAACTGAATTTGACTTTTGTGGCACAACCAAAATTTCAAACTGAGATCAGCTTTGGGAAGAAAATCAACCAGTCATCATGTCACAAGGACTCTTCAAACGCTCCAATACTGCTTTCAGTGAGCATTTGTTAAGCGCTTTCTGTATACCAGGCATTGTTCTAAGCTCTCAACAGGTATCACCTCTGTTAAAGCTCACAAGAGCCCTATGAAGCAGGTACTGTTATGAGCCCCATTTTGCAGATGAAGACACTGGGGCACAAAGAAGTTCCTTTACTTGCCTGAGACCACACACTTAGCAGCAGAGCTGGCACAAACCCAGCTGCCTGCATTTAACCCTGACTTTTACTTCCTCTTATGGATCTGCTCTGTGATAGAGTCCCGCAAAAGAAAGCCTTTTATCTAAAGATAAAATATGCAGATACCATAAAATCAGCATTCTAGGCAACCAAAGGTGGAGAAAGACAATAAAACCCATGCCCTAAGCCATTACCGAGGAGTTGGTTGGAGGCACCTTGAAGAGGCTCAGACCCTTACCTGTCACCGCAGCCAATAGGAAAGCTCCATGCTGAATGGTGGTAAAAACATCCAATGGGAGCACTGCATACTAAATGGGGCAAATCAAGCCAATCCAATGATCTCTTGTAGAACTTGACTTGGAAATCCTAGATGCCTAATACGAAAGCTGCTGATCTATGCTCAAATCTTTGTTGCTAACCTTGCTGAGTTACTGTTTCTTCCAGGCCATAGTTTTTTAATATAAAAATAAATAAATGAAAATAATTAATAAATAACAAAATAAAATAATAATAAATATGTACTGAAGCCTGCTGTATGCCAGGCATGGGGTAGGCAGTAGGGAGAGAGCAGTGAACCAGACTGTCTTGGTACCAACCCTCATGGAATTTGTAGGCTAGTGGGTGAGACATATTTGAAAACTTTTTCAATCATATAATGGAATTTTTAAAAAGTGCATTTGAAGGAGGAGTCTAGGTTACCATAAAAGTATAAATATCTAGAGATGATATTCAAAATATTGAACAACCAGTATAGCCCACTAACTATTATTAGTGATGTGGGGCTTAAATAACTGGTACCCCCGTTCAGGGTAGGTCCCTTCTGGGTGGGACTAATCTAGGCAGCAGGGGACAAAGAGAGTTCTCTTCAGGAAGTGAGTTTAATTTTTTTTTTAATTAAGCTTTTTATTTTGAGATAATCATAGAGTCACAGATAGTTGTAAGAAATAATACAGAGAGATCCTCTGTACTCTTTGCCCTGTTTCACTTAATGGTAACATCTTGCAAAACTATAGTACAGATCACAATCAGGGAGTTTAAATATTTTTTAAAGTAAAATTTGTTTCTGAGTTTTGACTAGGTTATCCATGCTCACAGAACAGAAGTTAAAATTTACAAAAGAGGAGACAGGGAAAAAGTGAGTCTCATTTCTTCTGTGCCTTTCAGACACCCAGTTCTCTTTGGAGTCGAATATCGTTACAATTTTGTTGCATATCCTTTCTCAAATATTTGATGAATTTACAAACATTATAACCTTGTGTGTGTATACATTTTTCCTCCATGCAGGTGAGAGCATATTATATCTACAATAATGCTCCTGCTCATTTTACCTAATATCTTGGAGAGCTGTTTCACTAAGAAGTGAACCTTCAAGATAAATTTGAAGAACCTGAAAAACGGTGGAAAGGCATTCCCGGCAGAGGGAACAGCCTGAACCAAGGCCCAGAAACAAGAAGGACACTGATCCTTTGAGAAAGGAAGGCCACAGTGGATGGAAGGAAGAGAAGGAGAGGATGGTGGGCAGATGGAATGTTGGTTCTTGGACCATTCTCTGAGGGACCTTGAGTTAACACTCATGTTCTCCATGTGGCCTGTACCTTGAGGTCCAAAGTCACCCTATGGCTCATGAGGACACTTCCCATCTCCTATGGCAAACTTCTGTCTCTGCAGATCAGCTCCTCACTAATGCAGTGGCTGCTCGCCTCCCCGCGCCTGGAGAAGCAGGCTCTCATGACCAAGGGAACTGCTGGTTTCCTCAGAAGGCCTGCATTCTTTCTCCAGCCCCTCCTCAGGACTTCCCCCAGCCTCTGCAGCGCTTCTCAGACAGCCAAGAACAAGGAAAAAAAGACAGCTGGAGACAACAATTCTTGACTTTTTTTGTTCCAATTTGCAAAAGACAGCAATACGGAAAACTATGCCTCTGATTATGACCCCTCTGTGCTTCCTAAAAGCTTCTTTCTGAACTTTTAAGTCTCCTCAAGTTTCCAGTCCTCTCTTTTTCTTTGCCCTGTTCTTTTTTCCTCTATTTAAACTAATCTAAAAAAGCTATAAAAAGCCTCTGACACTATAAATTCCCCTGTAAACCCTGGTTTTATAGGTTTAATTGCCCCTTTTTACAACGCTGCATGCCTGGGTCCTGAAACACTTTGGTTTTGCAGGACAAGTTCAAATTCATAGCAAGAGTCTGGGCCACCCCGGGATGGGGTTTTGAACTCTGGGAGCCCACAAGGCACCTGGTTCTGGCCTCGGCTGGACAATTTCTTTGCAGGCAGCTCCGGTTGTCCAAGTTGTCAAATTGAGACTGGTTCCTGAGTGAGAAAGTCGCCACATTCGTAGAGAATGCGAAGTCCTCTGAAGTCCCCTGAAGGCCCAGAATTAGATCTAGTTTGAGAGAACTCTTTTATAAGCAACATCGACACCAACACAATATTTATTATAGCCATGCAAGCAATCACCATTTATCGAGTGCTAGTAACTGGGCAAATGCATTTTATCCCCTTAATCCTCACTACAACCCTGTAGGTTGGCACCACCATTATTGCATTTATTACAAGGGAAGACATGTAGGCTCAGAGATTGAAGTCATTTTCCTGAGCTCACACAGCAGACTGGGACTATAGTGGGACAAGCAAGGCACTCTTTTTTAGATGCAAAATTTAAGGGGCCCCCAAAACCTCAGTAATTGAGACAAATGACAGTTTAATGCAATATTTTAACAAAATCAAACTGAGAAACTATGTCCTACAGGCCGACCACCTGATTTTTGTAAATAAAGTTTTATTGAAACGAGGGCCAGGATGAGGGTGAGGCAAGTGAGGCTGAATTGTACAAATGCAGGGTTGGATACTGTCTTTGTTTAAACTTTTGCCATTTTCTTCGTCGTGGATTCTTTGCATTCATTTTGATTTTTGAAATACTGCAATAAAATATTATTTGTCTCGATTTTGAAGTTTTTTTGGTGCTCCCTTAAATGTCACACCCAAGGCGAGTGGCTCACTTGCCTCCCCCTCATCCTGGCCCTGTCACTCAGTGAGGATCACTGAGCCCAGTGTGGTGATTGGTCCATCCAGCTGACTTTCAGGGTGATCAGGAGTTGTGTCCAGGAGGTCACAGTTCCCCCCAAGTGTAGTCACTGTCTTGTCGTGCAGTAGTGGCAGATTAGGGCAAGGTTTCCCTGGAGACCTCACCTGCTCAGGCTGGAGAGAGGACAGCTGCTATATAAAGTTGCCTTGAGAATATTTAGTGGCCTCAAGTGTGATTACCCTGATACTCCCTCGTAAGACTATGCACACATCAATACCTCCAGTCTTGAAAAAGGAAGACCTTCAAGGCCAACTTTCTCAACTTGAACCTTGGCAGGGGCCAGATTTTTTTCCCTCTGTCATTAATTGTATTCCATAGAGGATCCAGGAGCCCTGGATTTCAGTTCTGGAATGGCTGCTGTTTTCTCCTCTGGCCTCATCTGTCAACTTCTCTCCTCCAACCATGCAGGTCGTCTGGTTCCTCACCCATTGTGTCCCTTCCTGCCTCTGGATCTTTGCACAGGCCCTTCCCTTGACCTTGAATGCCTTTTCTCCCCGCTCAGTCACCTGGCTCCCTCTCCTTCTTCACATTTCTGCTCATGCATCTTCCCCTCAGGAAGGCTTTCCTTAAAGGCTCCTCACCTACACCCCAGACATGGCTCCCTGGCCTCTGCAACCTCTCCTTTGCTACCCTGTGCACACTGATTTGTATTTACTTCATTATTTACAATGGTTGGGTTAATGTCTGTGCTTCCTACCACCCATAAGCTCCAAGTGGCAGGTCCAGGGTCACACCTGTCCGCCACCTCATCACCAATGCCCACCATGGACCTGGAGCCCAGCGGGAACTCAATAAATATTTGTTAACTGAACAAGCGACTCTATGGCCTATTATATTGCTTTTAACCTCCCTGAGCTGAAGGGATCCCGAATGTAGAATGAGTGCAATTTGATTTCAAAGGGCCTCTGACATTCTGTTGTGATTCTGCGATACCATCTGGGGCCTAGTTAGGGAGGACACAGTACATTGGAGTTTGTCCAAGGCCTGGGGCTCCCATGGCTCCTGTGAGATGAGATGCATTCTTACTGACCACTGAGCCAGGGAAATGGAGACCGGTCTGGTCTTTTCATCTCGGTCAAGAGATCGGAATCTCCGACAATACCAGAGATTATCCACCCTCCCTGATTAGTCTGCCTTCGACTTGGGGGCCAAGAGAACAGCTTGAATATTACCCAAATCCATCGAGGTTTCCCTGGGAGTCGCTTTCCAACTCAGAGCTCGATTCTGCTTTGAGAAAGAGGATGATGTCATTGTTAGGAATTAAACACATTGAAAGATATTCTCTGACATACATTAATGGTTGGAAAGAAACTAAGCAACATGTGTTTAACAATGTTTCAATATGGAGTCAACCAGGCTGGTAAACTTCTGTGTAGCCTGAAATTTCACAAAGACTTACCTGCAAAGCTAGTTTATGAGGAATGGAGCATAATACTGTGAGAACACTGGGTGAAAGGTGTTTAGGCTGGGCCCGAGTCTCCCACCACTGTCTTCCTGTTCTGTCTGAATCTCAGTGGATGAAAACAAACAGTCCCAAACACTCTGTGGGGTGGGAAGAGGCAGATTACCAAGGGGGGCCCAGATCTCACTCAGATCTGAGAGATTTTGGTCAAGACCTTTACCATCTTCTGGCTTCCCATGTGACACCATTTGTGAAGTCCTTGGGAAGGTCTATGGGGGGAAATTCCATAGTAATTCCTTATAAAAGTTCAAAAATGATGATGATTCTTATTTTACCTTTAGAGATGAGGCAATACTCTAACCATGCTCCATGACTTGTTCTCATGCCAGAAGACTGACCTGGGAACACCTTTTGCCGTTTTAATACCATTTGGGAAGTCCTCACTGCCTCCCCTGCAGAAGAAAGCCAAAATGGTGCCCTAGCCACTCACACGAGGGTCCTGTGGCTCAGTGAGTGGGTTCTAGAAGCAGGCAGCCTTGGGGTGAGTTCTGGTTGGCTGCTTGCTGACCGGGCAGCATTGATCAGGTTACTTACGTCTCAGAGTCTGTTTCTTCAACTACCCAACAGGTGTGATGATGACAATGGTACCTAAATCCTTGTGTCGGCTGTGAGAGTTAGGGGAGATGCTATATGTCAGAGGATGGCCCCTGCTTCCCTGATTCACACATATCAGCCATTATAATTTCTCTTTCCACTGTCTGGGTCTTACTTGCATGCCCTACTACCGTTTTCTTTCCTTCCTGCTCCAGCCCCCCCACCTCATAAGCCTTTCTCCCCTGTGACTCCATTCCTATACAAGAGCTGTAGCCTTCTCAGAGAGCGCCTCTCCCCATTCTGTAAACCCTTCCTTATTTCTCAAGGCCCAGTTCTGAGGTTGCTGTGAGGAATGAGCAAAATGGCACTTGTTCAAGCACCTGGCATGTATTAAGAGCTTAATAAATGGTTTTCTGAAACTGTTGACTCTGAAACAAATGCCTTACAAGAAATCTGTGGCTGTAAAAGGCTGCATTTCCTGTGTCTTCCCACAGCAAAACCTCTATTCTGGAAATTCTCAATTAAAGATCAGTTTCCCTAGGAGTAAATAAGGGATTAAATGCAAATGCTGGTTTATGCTTGATTACTAATTTTGAAAAGTGCATTAGGCTACAGTTACTCGCTTGCACCCTCGTGTGAGTTAGTTTCTCCATTCCTACTTACACTGACAAGTAGCTGAGACTCAACTTTTAAATTGTGGGATATGCAGTAGGGGGAGGTAGGGAAGGAGAGGATTGAGAAGTTGGTGAGGTGAGAGGGAAAGAAATCAGGAGGCAATGAAAACATACTGACAGAGGATGTAGGAAAGCCATAAGGATGATCTTTTCTCATTTCACAGTATGGCTAAGACTTAACTCATGTGTTTGTTGCATGAATAACTGATTGCTCTCAAACTTATCCCTATGCTCTCTCTTCGGCTTTGAACTTGGTGACTGGACTTTTTCATTGACTTGTCAATTTGTACTTTCCTGGGTTTTCTATGGGGTTGTTCAAGTTCCAGTGTCCTCCCGATTTCCGTAACTGATATAGGCTCCCAAGAGCAAGGGAGAATATGTGTTCTGTTTACTGTCATGAACTCAGCCTGTCACACAGTGATTGTCATATACACATTGGCACTCACTCCATATTTGTTGAGTTGAGTATTCAACCTGTTCTGCTACCAACTTCTGTTGGTGTTTTCTACTTTAAAACTCTGGTCTTCCTCCTTCTGTTGTCTTTGTACCAGACCTCCCAAATCAACCCTCCTGGCCTCTTGCATCTCAAGTCTAGAATTTGTAGGCTTGAAAGTGAACGATGCTCCTTCACATGTTTTCTGCAATGTCTTCGAAAACTTCTTCTTGCTCTTGTAACTCTCTCTTTGGTTTTACAAATAATTTCATGAATGTGGACTCCCTTTGTTAACTTAGATATTTGGTCCAACCTCTCGCACGAGTTTATTGCTCATGAGGAGTTCACATCTAGTTTCTTTCAAGAAGAAGAAAAGAGACAGTGACGGAGGTCCTGTTTAAGCAATTTCTTTGGGAATATTTGTTTTCGCCACTCAGATCTAAGTGGGGTCCACGTCCCCGCTCTTCAACTTCCTCCCTATTTTTGTCCTTTATATGAGTTCTTTTCCTGCACAGCTCTGAATATCTGACCAGGTGAGGGATTGGAAAGATGAAATAGAGCTTTGGCGAGGCTGCGGGTAAGGAACTGGCTTGCTACCAGTTTGGAATCCATTCGTTTGTTCCCTTCGTTCAATAAACATTTATGCAGCATCTGCTCCAGGCCAAGACCTGGGCTGGGTTCTGAGGACAAGATGAATGGTGGACACAATCCCTGTCCTCCCAGAGCTTACTGTTTATGGGGAAAGTCAGACAGTTAAATGAGCCATGGCAATACATAATGATGAATGGGAGGGGTCAGAATCTTAGAGATCATCTGATATATTGAGTGCCCACTGGGTGCCATGAATTGTACATGGTACTTTTTACAGTTTTGCTGACCGATGTTTTCTCATCTGTCAAATGGGGACCACCATAGGACTTATTTCATAGAATCATTATGAGGAGTGCAGGAGTTTCAATTATAAAGCGCTTAGAATAGTGCCTGCCACATTAACGTGCTAGCTCACTTAATTTATGTATGACACCTCCCCATTTGGCAGATGAAGAAACTGAGGCTCAGAGCACTTAAATTGTTGAGTCCTAAAGGCGTCTAAAAACATGGAGAAATCTGGGAGATTTCCAAGACCTGCCTTTACATGATACAAGGCCAAGAGAATTCGTTAGGCTCACAGTTTGTGTCCAAAGATCTAACTTCCTCAGATCAGACTTGTGGAAAACTACTACAGAGCTCGCTCTTCAGGAACTGTGGAAAAAGCCAAATTGAGTCCAAGGGGAAAAAGTAACCATACACAAGCTAAATTCAACACCAGCTATGATTTTTTCCCCTTTTCCTGAGCTCTCTTAACTCTGAAAAACCAGAAAACCCATTGACTAATAATAGGTTTTCTTCTATAATTTCTGGATTCAAGGTAGGTAAGAAATAGGAGAGAGATAAATGATTCAGAGTCCCCCAACACAGTCATTTGGCCTGTGGTTTGGAGAGGATTTAACAGCTGTAAGTGAGACCTCAGACCAGAGCCAAACCCGAATCCTGCATGCAGTTTGGCAAGACCACAAGTGCAATTTATCTGAAAACATGGGAAGAATCCTCTTCTTCCTACAGCCAGCTGGGACCCCAGCAATGGAAATGTTGAGAACTGGCCTGATCTGGCTGCACTTCCAATTACACTGACCGTGCCTCGAAAAACAAACAAACAAGAAAATAAAGATCCTCCTCTGACCATTTCTGCTCTCAAACAAAGCAACCGCACCAAAGAAACTCAATTCTCTTAGCATATAGAAGCTCTGATTCCAAATACTGAAATGTGGGGCAAAAATAAATATCCAGCTTAGGGGAGGGGATGTTATTAGGCAAAATATTACATCCATATGGCAGAATATTGAGCTGCTACTGAACTGATCTTTAAAAAGAGCTTCTGGTATAATGTTAAGTTAAAAAAATGGCAGACACTTGGGAGAGCCTAACCACATCAAGAAAATAAAGACAGATGGGAAAAATGACCGGAAGGAAATATCCCAAACCATCACTCCAGAGCACTGGTCTTGGGTGGGACGAGTGTTGGGGATTGCTTCATTTCTCATCAATTGGATGAACTGCTCTGTCCAGCCCTTCTGCTGGCAGAAACATTCTGGGAGTAAATCCCTACAAGAATAGAATCACTCTAACTCTTAGCAGAATATCAGTAATGATAGCTGAGCTCTGGGAGTGGTCCAGACAAGAAAGAACTTCTTGTTAAGACTCCCCTTGTATCCTTCCCACAGAAAGACATATCTGATGCAAATTAGCATGAGTTATGCTATCATAGTGGAGTTTCCCACAATGCATTTCACAGCACATGAAGTCTGGGAGATGTTCTCTCCAAAAGCGCCATCCATTTGGGAATTTGGAAATCACCTGGACTGCCTGCTGTCTCCCACTCTCGAAGGCTCACTAGGCACCTTGGTGACTGATGGCTCTGAGAAGTCCTGCGTCAAAGCTTATTTACTTTCTTGAGCCAATTTTTCACAAATGCTTCGATCACACACTCCTTTATTTCCTGTAATCTCCAAGATCCTTTCACGGGGCTAGAGTTCTGGGGAACAGCAATGGGCAGTAACTGTGTTCTATTGCAAAATGACCACAGTCTTTCCCCTTTCCCAGAGTCCATGCTCTCTGTAGTGTGACTGCAGCATCTCCCATCGAGCACTGGAGAGTATTTCCCCATCCTTGACTCTAGGCTGGCCATGTGGTTTGCTCTGGCCAAGAAAATATAACAGATGTGACAGGGTGGCAGTTCCGGGCCCAGTCTTCAAGAGGCCTTGCACGTTCTCATTTTCTCTTAAAATGCTACCACCACTATGAGCATGAGCTCTTTTGCCGGAGGACGAAAGACTCCTTGAAGCACTAGCAAGAAGTCCAGGAAGAGGCTCCCCTGGATCAGCCAGTGCCCAGCCAACCCCATAGCTGACTGTAGACATATTTGTGAGTCCAGCCAAGACCAGAAGAACAGCCCAGCCAAACTCAGCTCAAAAGCTGATGGGAAGAATCGCAAACTAAATAAATGGTGGTTTTGTTAGCCACTAAATTTGAGAGTTGCTTGTCACGCAGCAAAAGCTGCTGTCTATATATTCTATAATAGGGATCGCCTTGAATCAAGTATATTATATTTTTAAAAAGTAAATAATCTGGGGCCGGCTCGGTGGCATAGCAGTTAAGTTCACACACTCCGCCTCGGTGGCCCAGAGTCCACGGGTTCAGATCCTGGGCGCGGATATACACACCGCTCATCAAACCATGCTGTGGAGACATCCCACATATAGAGTACAGGGCGATGGGCACGGACATTAGCCCGGGGCCAATCTTCCTCAGCAAAAAGAGGAGGATTGGCAACCGATGTTAGCTCAGGGCTGATCTTCCTCGCAGACACACACTCAAAGTAAATAATCGGCAACTTTTAGGACTTTATTATTCATAACAAATAATGATTCTGATGCATATGTGTGTGTCAACTAGGCTGATGGAGAATCTTGAAGACACAAGCATGGAGTTTTGGCCATATCTATGCTTTTTCAAGGAGAAAAAACCCCTGCTCACCATGAATTCCTGAGAACCACGCTCTGTGTCCTCAGATGGCAAATTCACTTTGCTTCGTCTGTAGCTTCATGGAATGGGGAAAAGGAGCACGAAGGGAGGAAAGTGAGGATTTGCCAAGGGCAGGGGCTGGGGCTGGAGCTGCGAGTGGGAACGGAGACTGTCCAGAGCTGTGGGAAGCTGGGGCAGAAAGTGAGATCTGGAAGGAAAGTCTGTTAACAGGCAAAGGAACTCACAGATGAACTGGTTGTTGATGGAGTTGGTCTCGCACGCAGCCCTGCCATCTTATAAAGAGGGTTTTATTTGTCCTTTTTTGTGAGAGTCCTGGGAAGCCATCATTAAAGGAACAGACCCGAGGCGGTCAGGCAGATCTGGGGAGCGTGTGTGCCTGTGTGTGCTCCTGCCTTGCCTCCCTCCAACAACCACCCCTTTTACAAGGGCCACGTGGGTTGCAGGGTTAAAGCCAGAGGGGACCAACTGGTGTGGTGAGGCTTTTTACAAAGTGCAAAGGATCAAAGTAATTAGCAAAGGGCAAGAGACCAGGCCTGCTGGCGAAGGAGGCCAGCCACCCAGGGCCTTCCACACACAAGGCTAATCTTCTCCAGGCCCGCTGCTCATGCCTCCACGTGGGGCAGGTAAATGGCGCATTGGGGCGTGCAGGGGGCCGGAAGGGGCTCCTTCTGTATCAGGCAGGAAGTGAACCCTGAAAGCCAACTCTGAGACAGGAGGGCTCTGGGGGGATCTCTAGGTAGCCTAAAAGGAAGACGTGGTCCTTAAGTGAAAACTTCTTGGGGAGTCTGAGAGATTTCATTGCTTCCTTCCCATTTCAGATGGAGGCCCACAAGGCCTGACCCAGACTTGGTGACCAGGGTGAGAGAATAATGGACTCCTATTGAGAATTTCCAAAGCTTATCAACTGTGATGATGGCAGGACAAGACTTACGATTGAGCAAGGCGTGCTCCAGGGAATTATTTTAAGTGGCCCATAGACAGGACTTTACATTATGTAGAATCACTCAGGGAACAGCTTCTTTCCTTCCTTCCTTCCTTCCTGCCTGCCTTCTTTCCTTCCTTCCTTCCTTCTCTCCCTCCCTCTCTCCCTCCTTCTCAGACTATCGCTTTCTGATTCTACCAGGAAGAAAGACTCTGTTTGGTGCTAGTGTGCTGTGGCAGGCAGAATAACGGCCCGCAAAGATGTCCATGCCTCTGAACATGTTACCTTACCTGGCAGAAGGGACTTTGCAGATGTGATTAAGGTTAAGGTCTTTGACACGGAGAGAGTGTCCTGGATTATCCAGGTGGGACCAATCTGATTACAGGAGACCTTAAAATCTGAGAACCTGCCTTGGCTGCAGAGAACCAGAAAGAAGGCAGCATGACAAGGATTGCATGATGTGTGGCTGGTCCTGAGAGGTAGGGGGACAAGTGCAAGGATCAGAGAGAGGCCTCCAGGAGGGAAGAGCCATCTCCATCTGACAACCAGCAAGGAAATGGAGACCCCAGTCCTATAACCACGTGGAACTGAATTCTGCCAACACCTGAATGAGCAGGGAAAGGATTGTCCCCAGAGTCTCCAGAAAGGAGCATAGCCCTGCTCTACTGAGACTTCTGACTTGAAGGTCACAATATGTCCTTTTAAATATTTATATTTATGGTAATTAACACTCATTCCCTTTATTAGGGGAAAAAAAAGGGAGAGAGCCAGAGAAGTTCCCTCACTCAAAGTTTCAGGAAGGCCACAATGTACAGCTAAGATTTAGTTTCGTCCTAGGGTTTTCATGGTGTTTATTTCTAGGTTTCATTTCTATTTGTGGTAAGTGGTAATGGTTTTCAATTCATGGTAGTGATTTCAATTTTCCTTTTTTTGGATGAATTTATTTAAGTTAAGAAAAATAAATTGATTTTAAAGAAAGAAATATTAGTAAGCAATAATGCAGATTTTATGAATTGACAAATGTTATTTAAATATCTAAAGTTTGGGAAACACTCATTTAGAGTTTTCTGGAGGGCCCCTTTGGGGTACAAAAACTGACAGACAATTCTGCATATGATTTGCATGTATTAGCATTCATTATATGACCCTCAGGCACAAGGGCCAGTGAGAGGCAGGGCAAGATGGCCTCGGCTTTCTTTCCATGGCTGTGCTGAGTGACTGTTCATTTCTCAGCTGACCCCTGGTATTGGAACCAATTGCATAAAACAGGAAGAAACAAACATTTAGAACGACCACCAGGTAAGGCTTGGTAGCATGCAGTATCAACCAGACTTTGGAACCAAGCAGAACGGGCTCTGATTCTTGGCTCTGCCACTTCAAACTGTGTGACTTGGGTCAAATACTTGGACCTCTCTGAGCCTCAGTTTCTTCCTCGACAAAAAGGAAGCAATAAGAAAGTCCTCCCTGGGAGGAAGTGAGGATTAAACAAGGTACTATTTGTAGAGCGGAGCCCAGTTCCCAACGTGCAGTAAACAACGTTAATTCGTTATTATTACTCTTAGCTGCCCGGCCGGTGGCCGGCCCATTCGCTTATTGCTTGTGCTCTCTGCCTCCGGCATTGGAGGACTGCCCTGGGGGTGTTCTGGGCAAGGCTGGGGCAGACAGTCTCCAGGCACGCCAGGCCTGGGCTGGTCTCTGTCACCCTGACATGCGGAGGAAAGCAGAGAGGAAGGAATCCCGCAGAGCCCCGTGAGGCTGGGTGGCCAAGCCTGCCTGCAGACCCTCTTTCCCCCAACGGAGAGGTTCTGGCCCTTTTCAAGGATGGGGACTGAAGAAAGAACATGCCCGGCTGGGAACAGAGCCAGGCAAGGCTTCTCAGCCCTGGCCCAGGAGGTGGTGTGTAGGGACTCATGCCTGGGGTCACTTGGGGAGAGGAACAGGGGCAGAGAAAGAAAGGACTTCTTTCCATCTCTGCTGCTTGGGTTGTGCTTAACAAAAATGTGGCTTTGGGGATCAGACAGGCTTGCACTGGAGTCCTGGCTCTGCTGGTTACCAGCTGTGTGGCTCCGGACAAGTTACTTCCCCTCTCTGATAATAACCATAGCTAATATTTATTATACCCTGACTTTGTGGCAGGCTCTATTCTCAACACTTCACAAGTACATATTAAATAATTTAATCTTCACAACAACCCAGTGAGCTAGGTATGATTATTATCTCCATTTTACGGATGAAAAGACTGAGGCACAGAGCGGTTCTGCAACTTGTCCAGAGTCACACAGCTAATACATGGCAGAGCCAGGATTCAATCCAAGGCGGTCTGGATCCAGAGTCTATACTTTGCTAGAAGGTGGTGATTTGTTATCTTCCAGACTCTCGTATTTGTTATTGACTGCTTGAATCTTTAAAGGCTGTGTTTTCTGAACCCGGTTTTCCATTCCAGATGTGATCATCAGACTCCGAGGTCACGCAAGCGTGCTTACCACGTAACAGAGCTAGGCTACAGACCCACGGACCCTGACTTACAGCCAGAGCGCTTTTCTGCCTTCCTCCCTCTTTTCCTCTATTCATTCAACCAGCACACACTTATTCATCACCTACTGCATACTAGATACCACACACGTTATCTTCCTGCCCTCACACCTTCTTTGTCCTGTCCCATACCCTGGTCATTGGCATGCTCTCAGTCCCCACTCCCACCCCTGTGCTCAGGTGGCCAAGCCCTTCCCAGACCAGAAGCCCAAGCCGACGAAACTGCTGGCAGATTTCCCACGGTCATTTGCGACCCTGTCAGCAGCCATGTCCCCGCTGAGAGCTGCATTCTTGGCCTGAAGCGGTGGCAGGAACAGCCGCTGCTTGAAGGAGGCCTCGCTGAGACCCACACTGTTCCCGGACACCCGCCAGACTTCCAGGGCCTTCAGCTCGAAGGGCAGACCCCACCCAGGCGCGGCTCCTGGGCCTCCACGCTGTCTTAGAAGAAATCCAGTAGGCGAGGAGCCAAGGACGAGGCTGCAGGAGAGGGACTGAGCCCCAGACAGGGAGTGGGGGGAGCCATTCCCAGAGCAAGTTTTGCCAGTAAAGCTCTGAGAGGGAGGAGGGCCCAGCGCTGGGGGCCTGCTAAGCGGAGGGCAGTGGCTGCAAGCCCTAGCCAGCCTGCGGATTTGTCAGGGTCTGCAGGACACAAAGGTGACGTCGTCTGCTCTTCCTCCATCCCCTCCCCTTCCCGTGTGTACCTGGCTGTCCTCCTTCCCATCTGAGACTCTATGACTTTGTGCTTCCAAGCCCCTCCTTTCAAAAGAAAAGTGATCAATGAGGTTGAGGCCATTTGGAGGGTGTGATGGTTGAATGGCAACTCAACCACTTAACTCAATGCAGGACTCCAGGCTTCTTACTTAACTCCTCTGAGCCTCAGTCTTTGCACCTGTAAAATGGGCATGCTGATGGTGGTCTGGTCACTGCTAAGTGTCTTTGAAGAGGATGCTGTGCTCCCGTTTTTGGCCTCTGCATGCTGCTCTCAATCCTCATCTTCCTTGGATCTGGTTTCCCCAGACCCCCTGACCCTCCCATAGGCTGACTTTTCTCAGGTCTCAGTCTCCTCCCTCCTTTTTCATTATTTGCTTCTCCCATGACGACCTCCTTCTGAGCTGCCCTACTTCCCTGGACCTCCTCCCTCCCGCTGCTATTGATATGTGGGTGTCTCCTGGCTTTTCCCCACCTTGCTGTCTTTGCACGAGCTGCTCTTTCCACCTGGAATGCTTTCCTTTCCTCTTTGCTTCCTGCCTAAATTCAAAATCTTGCTTGGCCTTCAAGGCCCTGATGAAATGATTTTTCTTGTGAGAAGCTTCCTTTGCTTCTGTCTCCTCTGTGCTTTCGTAGCACCTTCTGTTAATAATAATCATGACAGCGACCACCACTGGTAAGAACAATGACAGGTGCCTATGCATAATAACTGCCCATAAGTGTCCATTATCGCTAAACGGTGGCTTGGTTGCGCTAACGGCCTCCCTATAGCCGTGCTCCTTGCCCTGTCACTTGTCCTCTCCTCTGACTCTGGACTCAGCCTTATGTCTTGCTTTGGCCAACAGGATAGTAGCAAACTGGATACGATAGAGGCCTGAAAACACTCAGGCATTTCTTTCCATGCATTCTCTGGGAGCCCTGTGATGCCACAAGAGCAAGCCTGGGCTAGCCTGCTGGAGGATGAGACAAGTCTTTGTCTCCTCTCTAAGGAGAGGAGCTAGTTATTACAGCCGAGGCCATCCAAGGCCAGCCAACAGCCAGCCAATGATGAGACCTATGGGTGAGCCTCAACTGAGGCCAGAAGAACCACACAGCACACCCAGTCAAGACCAACAGAAGCACCCAGCCAACTCCAGGACTCATGAGTAAAGTAAATGCTTAAGTCGGGATGATTTGTTACACAGCAATAGCTAACTGATACATCATCGTCACTTTTGTTATTGCTAAGAACTTCCTGTGTATCAGAAAACCCTACTAAACCCTTTATAAACATCATATGGTTTGGGCCTCACCTGAGTTTAGGCACGATTCTCATTTTAAAGATGAGGAAACCGAGGTTCAGGGAGCTTGCCACTTATCCAAGCCCATGGGTCTAGAAAGCAGCTCAGTACCTTTCCTAGGAGTCTGGTCCTGGCTTCTGTACTTTCTGGCAATGTGACCTTGGGCAAATTTCTTTTACTTTTTATGTCTCAGTGTTGTAATCTGTAAAATAAAGAGGGCAACAGTTCCTACAGTTATGGAGTTGTTATATTGAGATTGACACAATGCTTGTGCATGGCTAAACTCAGCGCCTAGCACATAGTAAGCACTCAATAAAATGTTAGACCTTCTGTTTCTCTTTCTCTTCCTCTTCTTGTTGTCTGATAATCTGGTATCTTTATAGTTCATCTCCTACGTAGGTGAAGGCTCCTTGAAGGCTGGGTCCGTGTCTAGCTGTTCTGGGTGCCCCATCACAGTGCCTGCCCAGGGTAGTTGCCTAGCAACTATACACTGAAAGGCTATTTTGACTCAATTTTCTGGAAAATAAGAGTGGATTTAGTGTCCTCAGAAGAGGAGGAGGCCAAGAGGACATGGGAGAGAATGAAGAGATATGGCTGTAACATGAGGGCTTTAAGTTAGACTCAGAAAAGAACTTCCAGGGAGGGTAGAGAAACCACAGCTTTTCTTTTGCTGAAGAAGATGTCCAGCCTTTCGCTAGAGCTCTCTGAGCAAGTTTATACACTCTCAACTAGGCATAATTTTAAGTCTATTTGGAGACGACGGGGTGGTACAGAGGGCAGTGACCCCTCGATGCCCCTGCCTACTCCAGAGATCCTTCTGAGACTCGATGCGAAAGCAGACAGCTCTCCGGCCTGTTCCTTTCCACTATTTTTCTTTGCAGCTGTCTCTGCATTTCAGAGTTCATGTCTCTGCCAGGGACTCTATTTTGGGATTTGTGGGAACAGGCTGGTTTCGGCAAATAGGAAGCTCTAGAAATCTCAGTGAGCCGGTTCCCCTGGGCCTCCCAGCCTACGCTGAGGGCAGGAGAGATTCAAAGAGGCTGCCCAGGGCCCTGTGTCCCAGACATGGGCATACTGGAGGGCAGAATGCCCTTTCCCAGCAAACCCCAGCAGCTGGAGGCGACCTGCATCTCGGCTTAAATCAGCACTCTTCCAGGCTGGCTGCCCTGTGCTCTGAGGGCCAAGGTGGCCCAAGCATTCCCCTACAAGTCTGCAGATGCTGAGCTGGTCTTCTGTGAAAACTGACACCGAATTCCCACCACATCCCCAGTCTCTTTCCACATGGAGAGAAGTGGGAGGTGGCAGTGTGAGGGAGCCTGGCTCTGACACCCAGAGGAGCACCGGGCCAAAAGCCTTAGGTTGTGTGTGTGTGTCTGTCCACACGTAGGTGAGTCTGAGGGTTTGTGTGTCTGTGTGTGAATATTTGAAGATCCGTATTTGCAACGGCACATGGCTGTGTGTTCACATGGGTGTGACTATAATGTGCATATCTGGGTTTCATAGAGATGAGCGTGAATCTATTGATGTGTCTGTCTGTATGTATTGTGTTTACATGTCTGTTTTCGTCATATCCTGGAGGCCATTACCTTTAAACTTTTAATTCACTCAATGTGTAACAGTAATATTTTTTTTTGTTTATAAAAGCTATAAATCAGACAAGCAACATATATACATATATACGTCTGTAAAAGCTAGAAATCAGAGACACAATATATAAATATACATATTTGGTTATATATAACATAATAACATATGATGTAATATATAATCATATAATTATATCTAATACATATATAAGGAGAATACTATATAATTTGTGTGGACAATGATTCATGAAGCTACCACCCAGAGATAACCACCGTTAATGCATTGTGCATTTTTTTCTGGTCTTTTCCTATTCAATTAGATGTAAAACGTAAGCTCCGTGAAAGCAAGAATGGAGTTGGTATTAGCCCCCACTGTGCGCTCTATACCCAGCAAATACACACACACACACACACACACACACACACACACGTGTATATACTATATATTATATACATAATATATTGTAATGAGTGACTGTATAATGAAGAGATTGCATACAAATGAATGAGTATTTGAATATATTTCAAAATTTACCAAAAGTAAATTTACCAGAGTGGGATTATAAATTTTCAAAGTATAAAATTTACCAAAGTAGAGCCATAAATTGCATACAATTCTATACTCTTTTTTTTTTATTTTTTTACTATGTATGTTGTAAATCTTTCCCCTGTCTTTAGATAACAGCTCCAATCTCACGTGCTCGCTGGCAGTGGCTACATAATTTTCCATTGTATGGGCAAACCATGGATGATTTAACCTATTGCCCATTGGAGGATATTTAGATCATTTATGTCCATTGCAAACAAAATTGTAATAAGCATCCTTTCAGCCAAAGTTGTAAGCACATTTCTCTGCGTGAAGGAAGAGAAGGAGTTACCAGGTCAAAGGGTCTTCACATTTTGATGGGTTTTACGCACCATTTGTGTGTGCACACAGTAGGCGCTCAATGAATTATCGCTGAATGAATGGAAAGGCGATTGAGCATCTTCCCAGCTCTAGAAAGACAAACACTCTCACACTCAGAATCTACTTCCTTCTAGCTATCAAAGTCTCATCCGGTCTGTCCGCTCCTCGGCGGTAGCTGTCCTTTCGGCCCTTTTACGCATTAATTTCCAGGACTCGAATTCACTGCCATGTCCTCTGAAGAGGGGAAGCTCTTCGTGGGAGGGCTCAACTTCAACACCGATGAGCAGGCTCTGGAAGACTACTTCAGCAGCTTTGGGCCTATTTCTGAGGTGGTCGTTGTCAAGGACCGGGAGACTCAGCGATCCCGGGGTTTTGGCTTCATCACCTTCACCAATCCAGAGCATGCCTCAGATGCCATGAGAGCCATGAATGGAGAGTCCCTGGATGGTCGCCAGATCCGTGTGGACCATGCAGGCAAGTCGGCCCGCGGAACCAGAGGGGGTGCCTTTGGGGCCCATGGGCGTGGTCGCGGCTACTCCAGAGGTGGTGGGGACCAGGGCTATGGGAGTGGCAGATATGACAGTCGACCTGGAGGATATGGCTATGGCTATGGAAGGTCCAGAGACTATGGTGGCAGAAACCAGGGTGGTTATGACCGCTACTCAGGAGGAAATTACAGAGACAATTACGACAACTGAGATGAGGCATGCACACCTAATTGTAGATACACAAGGAATAAAACTTCTGATCCAGGATCGTCCTTCCAAATGGCTGTATTTATAAAAATTTTTGGAGCTGCACTGAAACAGCTGTTATAGTACATCAACTTCTGTTTTTGAATTGAGCTCCTAAGGTGGCTTGTTAAAGACCTTTTAGAAAGCTCCATGTGTTTTTTACAATTTTTCTCCCATTTAAAGACAAATTCTGGAATATTTGTAGAATCTGGATGTTTTTCCTTTTACCAGTTTTTTAGTTTTGGGCTCTCAGGATTATTGTTCTGGCAAAAAATGTTTGGCCAGACTGATTTTTTAAAAAAAAATAATGTGCGTTTAGGGACATTTTAAAAACCTGTACACAATGTTTATCATGGTTAGGAAGCAATTTCTGAATGTAACTATAAGAGATGAACATGATACTTAGATGTGTTTTTTACTCAAGATCACTGCCCTGATTATATAGAAGTTTCTTAAAACTATTTGTGAATGTCATTTTTTTTTAATACTGGAAGAAAAAAAGATTCTGTTGTGTCTCATGTAGTGTTCAGGACGTCATCACGGAGATGATTAAAAAATTGAAACCTGAAAAAAAAAAAGTCTCAGACGAAGTTGTGGGGCTTAGGAAGGAAGAACGAGACTGGAATGGCCCACTGAGGACCTCTTTCTACTGATGTGGAGTGGAGAGTCAGCCTCTGAGAGCAAGTTCCCTCTCCAGGCACCTGCCCCACAGCTGGCTCCATCAGAGCAGGAGGAAGAGGAAGGGGAATTTCAGGTGTGGCGTCCTGGCTCCTGCAACCATCCATCAAAGGCCTCCTAATGAGCTAATAGCCCTAATGTGTGAACATTGATTTCTGGGGTGACGGCAGAGCCGAGATGATTTACATTCTATTTCCCATCGGTGATGCACCATTGATCTCCATGGGCACTAAAATATTTACTAGGAGAGCAGAACTGGAAGGGGACGGGCCAGGGGAAGTGAGCAAGTGACCCGTGAGTGAGAGATTCAGGAAATGAAGTGTCTTGCGGTGGAAGAAAAGCCCAGGAAGAAGGTAGGGGCAGCCCAGGGATGTTCTGGAGCAGGCTGGGCTCCAGCCAGAGAAGAAGATGCCAACCTGAGCCTGACCATGGAGCTGGCACCAAAGGACACCTCCTCAGAGAAGACTTCCAGGACCATCCCACCTAAAGTAACCCCAGTCACTCTGTGTCACTTCACACTAATGTCTCCCTCTTTTTTAGTTTATTGAGGTATTATTTACACACAATAAAATCCACCCATTTTAAGTGTACCACTGGATGAATTTTGGTCCTAGCTCACAATCCCCTAAGGACCACCACAATAGAAATATCAAATAGTTCCCTCACCCTAAAAGTTTCCTCCTATCCCTCCACCCCAGGCTTAGCAGCCACTAACCTTCTCTCTGCGAGTAGAGTTTTGCTTTTTCTGGAGTTTTGCATGAATAGAATCACACGGTGCATCGTCTTTTGTGTTTGACTTTTAGCATGATGTTCTCAAGATGTATCCATGTAGTTATGTGTTAGGGCTGGGGTCAGGGGTGGGTCACGTGCCTGTTCCATGTGATTGCTGAGCAGAATTCCAGGGTGTGAATTTATACAATCTCTTTATCCACTAACCAGTTGATGCTCATTGGAGTTGCTTTCCATTTGGAGCTATTACAAATAAAGCTGCTATGAACATCCTCTTTGTATGGACACACGTTTTCATTTCTCTTGGGTAGAAACTTGAGGTGGGACTGCTGGGTCGTATGGTAGATGCACCTGTGTAAGGAACAGTCAAACTGTTTTCCGGAGTGGCTGCACCATTTTACATTCTCATCTGCAACGTACAACCGTCTCGATTGCTCCACATGCTCGTCAACACTGACATCACCTCATTTTACTTCTCTGCATAGCATTTCTTGTCTCCTTTACTTTTCTCTATCATGTGTGTGTGTCTGCCTCTCCCCACTGGGCTCTAAGCCCCCTGAGAGCAGGGACACATCTTCCTTGCTCCTCACCGTGTCTGCACACTTGGGAAGGTGGTTGGTGGAGATTAGGTGTCCCCTAATTTTGTACAATGAATGGATACACCCCTCTGGGCTGGCATTCCTCAGCGACCACATGGTTATCTTCAGCTCTGGAAGCCAACATTGTCTCTCCTAGACTTGCCAACACGTTCTCTCAGTGGTAGGAGCCACTTCCTGCCCCAGGTGATGGTCCTCCCGCCCAGCGCTCCCAGATCTCCAAAACCAGGATGCCTGGGGAGCTCACTCCTTCTGAAAACTCTCCTTGACTTCCCATTTTCTTAACTTTGCAGACCAGACTCCTGAACCTGCTTCTAGGGTTTCATGACGTTGGTCTTAACCCCATCCTGTAGCCTCTCTCAGCCCTCTTCCCTTCCCTCATGGAATATATCCTTGTTTGAATGTTTCATGATTTTCCTTTTTCTCCTTGTGTCTGGGCCTTTGCAAATGCTGTTCTTTCTACCTGGAACTCTCGCCACCACTGACAGAATCTGGAAAGGGAGAAATAGTGATATTAACAGTAACAACCATAGCAAGTCCAAACATTTACTGAGCCCCTACTGTATCTCAGAAACTGCTCTAGGTGTTTACACACATAGATGAGAGAAATAATAATACAAATAACAGTAACTCTCGTTTACCGGGTGCTATGCACGTTACATGCATTCTCTTATTTATTCCTCATCAAAATGCTGTGGAATAAGTACCATTATTGACCCATTTTATAAATTAGAAAACTGAGGCACAGAGAGATGAAGATACTTGCTCAAGACCAAACAGCTCACAAGTGAAAGAGCTGAATTTTGCACCCAGCTCTGTCTGAATCCAAAGCCTGACTGTGCTGGTTTTAGGGAATTTATCGGCTCCAGCAAGCAGAGGTCATTTGGAAGGTGAAATGAGAGTATATATTCTAATCAATACTATTTGTTGAGTGACTGGCATTGTGCTAGAGAAGATGTTTTACTGGCTATCCTCCTAGCGGCCCAACAGATCCACCTACTGTCCCCAAGTTACAGGTGAGATCAGCAAGACCAGGAGGGATGAAGTATCCCACCAAGGTCACACAGCCTCAGAGTGGCAGAGTCAGAATTTGAACCCTGGTCTGATTGTCCATCCATCCCCACCTCCCACTTTCTACCATGCAGCACAGGCTTCCAACTAATGGATGGCCCCTGCCCAGCCCTCTGGGCCTCCCCCTCCAGGTTTCTCCCTCCTCAGAAGGAAGCTGTCATACGTCCATACACACATATGTACACACATCTAAATGTGCCTTACATGCATGCCCTGCCAGGTGTGTCTATACATACAAAACCATATGTATGCACGTGTATACCCATATGCAATATACACATATTCCATCCAAACAGGCCCAGCAGCTATGTTATGTCCCCTAGTCCCCTTCTTTTATTTGGCCCCAAATTCTGCAATTCTTCAACTTGGTTTGCTCAACCCAGAATACTTCTGGACCTAATCTTCTCCCAATACATAGTCCCTGTTGAAACTCTCATTTCCTGCTTGGAATATCCTAGGGAAATGTCCCATCGTGACACACCTCATTTTTTGAAGACACTTGATACTCTTCAGAGACACGCCGAGGGCCCTCGCGTATCCGCTGGAGACGCTAAGGGGCCAGAGTCGGTAAGGTCTGGAGGTTGATGACATCCATTCAGCAGCCTCCAATGAGACGGATAAGTGTTTTATTTATTTGGAGACACAATCACACCTCCTCTTAGAGCTTTTCTTCCCCTGGTCAGAAATTCTCTCTCCCTTTCTGACCTTACACTGCACGTTATTTATACCTGTGCTTTACAGGCCAGCTCCTTTGCCCTGTTTTAGAGTCTTCTGGAGACTTTGAGCTCCCAGAGTGCAGAAAACATGTCCAAATTGCTTTGTTGTCCCCAAGGCTGGCCTGCCCAATTCTCAGTCCTTGTATGTTCAATAAAAGCAAACGGAAATGACTATTGTTTTGATGCTTCAATGAATGAGCCTAGATTGGTGACAAGACGTCAATCAACCTTCAGGCAGGCAGGCTGGCCAACCAGCACCTTCCAGGAGATAGCAAACTACCGCATTTCATGGACTCTAAGATGCCACTGGCAACAGATGCGCCATTATTTCAAGTCCTGCTAAGGACGGAGGAACAACGCTGTCCTTCAACGTCAGCACATGCTTCCTTAATCACGTAGCGTTTTTATTTTATACTCATTGAAAGAGCTCTTTTAGACTTCTTTAGACATGTATTTTCATCACTTATTATTCTGGTGCATACTAAAAAGGGAAATCTAAGCGACTTAAATCAGTTAAGCATTTCCTAAAGCTTCTCTAATTCTGAGTCCAAGTCTTTCAGAGCACTCTTTAAATCAGAGTTGTTGATGCCTTTATTTTTCATATGATTCTGTCCTTGATGGACACATCAAGGGCATAGATGCTGCAGCATTTCTTAGGAAAATTTTCTCCCAAGGTTCTCACACCCATTCTGCGAGTTCGGGTGCTAGTACTTTCTTGATCTTACCAGAAGGTGCCAAAGGAAGGTTCTCAGACCACAACCAGGGCACCGCTGGATCAGAATTGCCTGTTTTCCTGCAGGTCTGCCTGTGTAGACAGGACAGGGACCGCCTTATTTGCTGTACTTGGCACATCACAGGTACTCAAAATAGAAAATGTGCTGAGGACAAAATAGGGGAAGTGGTGGAGTGTCTTTGGACTCTCCCACATGTTCTGAGGGGTTTTCTGGGCTGGCGGGCACCTTCTCTCACCCACGAGACTGTGAAGGCCACAGGAATGGAGCTGGCATCTTCTCAGACTCTTCCCGGCCGCTGCTTGGCTCAGAAAAGCAAGTGAAGAGGAAACAATTGGTGTTCTGGCATAGCGGTCGAAGACCCAGAATCCGCTTAGCTTCAGATCCGAGCTCCTCGCCGTTCCCAGCAGGTGGCTGGATGGGGACAGGTTACCGCATCTCGATTTCTTTGTCTGTTGGAGGGATATAGAAATGCCCACCTCACAGGAGCCCTGTCAGGGTCAGCTGTGTTCTCTTTCCTTTCTTTTGTTTGACAAATGTTCACTCCATGACCTACTGTGAGCCAGGAATGAGAGATACAGGGATGAACAAAAACATGCATTGTCTCCCTACATGGGGTGTAGCGAGCAGGATAGCAGGTCCCAACCCTCAGTGGGCATCAGAATAGTGGGAGAGATGATGCCCGCTCCCCACCCGCACCCCAGAGAGTCTGAAGCAATTGCGCTTCAGTAGGACCACTTTAGGGACATTTTTTCAAGGCTCAGGTGGTTCTGCAATGCATCAGGGTTTAGAATCATTGATTCTAAGTAGCTAGTGCACGTGAAACACCTAATAAAAATACACAACATCATTATTATCTGTTTGCTTCACCAATGTTTATTCTCTCACCCCCCAAACTCCTGCACCCCAAATATATTAGTGAAAAACAGATTCAGCACAAGATCATGTGAATTGGCAGAGCTGGGATTTGAAACCAGGCCTGTCTGGCTCTCTCCCTCGCCTCCCTCCTTCCCCACAGAAATACTGCAAGCAAATAAAATTATAGAGAAAAATGTAAGGGCACCATGTTTCCAATATCCAGATTTTTCAAGTTTGTCATGCATTCATTCAACAAATATTTCTTAAGCACCTTGTCTGTACTAGCCTCTGAGCTAGGCATTGAGGGTAGAGAAGTGGACCAAACAGATGATGCTGGCTTCATGGAACTTTCATTCTACCATATTTGCTTTAGATTTCTTTTTTCTCTAAGAATGACATCATTACTAACATAATGTAAGCTCCTTATGTCCCTTCTTCCTCAGCTGGGACATAAACACCATTCCAATTTTTGCAATTATTTTCCCACACGTTTATCTCACATTTATTCATTAGCACCACATAGCATTGCTTTGTATGTTCTAGAACTTTTTATACATAGTGTCGTGTATACATAGTCATCTATACACAGCGTCGATGAAGGATATATATATATATATATGTTCATATAGCTTTGTTGTTGCACTGTTGTGTGCTATTTCATTAAACGATGCCACGATGGTGGTCTTACTCATTCTCTTCGTGACGGACACCTAATATAAACAATACTGCGATGGACATCTTCCTATGTGTCACTGGTACATGTGCATGAGATTCCTGTGCACGTATACTTAGGAGAGCGATTGCTGAGTCATACAATACGCATACTGTAGCTTCACATGATAATTCTGAATTGCTTTTCAAATTGGGTTGAAGCCCACTTACTCTCCCAGTAGCAGAGTCTGAGACTATCTGTTGTGCCAACAAACTTGCGTTTCCATTTCTGCCAAGAGATGGGTATGGAAAAAAAATCTCTCCTTTTGGTTATAATTGACACTTGCTTGATTATTAGTGAGGATGGACATCTCTACTTATATTTATTGGCTATTTGGATTTCTTTTTGCTGTGAAATGCCTGTTCTTGCCCTTGTTCTGTATTTAAAAATCGGTTTATTTATCATTAGGGCTGAGCTCTTACCCGCTACACCGGCCAGCTTCTCCGACACGGTGGGAAACAAATGCATCTGATAAAGGGAGTGGGAGGCATTGCCCCCTTCCCCCCAGGGCTGAGAGAGCAGCCCTTATTGACTGGCTGCTATCACTCATCTGATTAAAGGTACCACTTACTTCCAAATGCTTAGAGCTGGGGCTGGGAGCCATTCATAAAACTCATATTGAACGATCGGCTTTCACAAAGTTTGCCTTAATGTTTTTGCACAGTATTGATCTGTAGGGGGAACTATAAAAATTGACACCAGAATAAACTTTGAAAGACGGCTCTCGCTCAGCCGAACTGGGATCAATGCAAATCGACCGAGGCAACGAGGGAGGGGAAAGAACAACCCTTTCTCCATTAGCTGGTCCCCGCTTGGCCAGCAAAACTCTTCTAGGTCTTTCCTGGCCGTGCTTAGGGGACTTGGATGCAGATTCAGTGGTGTTTAGGGTCAGTGCTGAGGCAGAGGAGAAACACTGCATCCTGGGATCAGGGACTCCTATGTTCTTAGTTATCAGAAAGTTAGTTTCTGATAACTAAGAAGTTCTTAGTTATGAGAAAATCAGTTTTCCCTTAGAAGTCTCTTTTCCCCCCTGGGGAGTTGTGAGTGAAGGAGCCATGGAGACGAAGGAGCAGAGTGAGTGCTTACTGAGCACTTACTATGTCCCAGGTGTTCGGGCTGGGCACTTCGCAAATACTCGGAAGGCAGTGCAGGGTTGGCTCCACTAATAACTGGCTGACGACCTCAGACAAGTGGCTCAACCTGTCTAATTTCCATTTTCTCCCGTAAAGTGCAGAGCATTGTAACATCTACCATGCAGGATTGTCTTCCAGGTTCGAGGGGTAACGTGGTGCCTAAAGCAGAGTACGAACCTGTGAAATTGTTATGAAGCTTATTACCACAGCACTCCTAATAGCAACCCTGTGATTCGAACATCATCATCCCCACGTTGAAGTAGTAGAGAGTGAAGCTCAGAGAAGTTAAACGATTTTCCCAAGATCACACAGCTAGTAAATGATAGGGTCTGAACTCAGGGCTTTCCAACTCCCAAGCCCATGCTCTTCCCCTGAGAGTGCCCTGCATGATTATTAATCTCAGGGTTGTAGGGGAAGCAGGATGGCTCAGATCAAAGACACGATAGCTTCCATGACGTGCGTGAACTGTGGGTGACTTGAGGCCTCCTCTGCCACACTTAGATGCCCCTTCCTGCATTCTGTCACCCTGAGATGAACATTGTTAGCCAGTCCTGGAAGCATCACCTCCAAGGGACCTCAGACAGAGGACACTGCATTTGGGAAAGCTTGGAAGTAGACTCGGGGTAGCTGGCTGCAATATGGGAAGCGGGTGTGGGGAGATAAAGAAGTCCTAGCCACTGACTCCTTCCAAGAGTACTTGCTGGGGCCTCACTATGTGTCAGGCGCTGGGCTGGGGGCCGAGGAAATAATGCCGAACATCAGCGACATGAAGAGATGTACGGACAAATGGTTATGACCCAGAGTAGAGGATGAACCATGACTGGGGGCCATGCAGGGGGAACGTGGGGGCAGAGGAGAGGACTCCCCAATCTTGGGACACCAGGGGAACTTTCCCAGAAGAAAGGCCATCTCAGTTGATATTAGGATGTCTCAAAGAACATCTTAAAACGCAGATTCAACAGCACTCGCTGTACGGATTCTAGTTCTGCACATAGAAGGTGGGGAGGAGGAACCTGCCCCCAGGTGAACAGCCAGCCAGGTGCACAGGCATCTAGGCTAGATGACTTCTTAGGAAAGTCTTTCTCAACCCTGGCTGCACATTAGAATCACCTGGGATGCTTTGAAGCCATCCCAGAGGCCGGGCCCTTCTCCACATCAAGTGAACCAGAATCAGCGGGGGCAGGGCCTGGGCCTCAGCATTTACAAGGTCCTTGGTTGATTCCGATTCGCAGAGAAGGTTGGAAAACACTGCTTGAGGAGGCAGGTGCACGGTTTGGACAGCAAGTTTGCAGGGGAGAAATCAGGCTGTCCTGAATTCTCTTTGAGCGGGCAAGAAGGTTAACAGCATGTATTAGGCACTTAGTGCATACCAGCCCCTTTTCCACCTGCCAGCCAGTTCACCTGATGTTTACAACATCTGGGCATTGATATTCATTCCTGTTGCCAAGATGAGGCCATCAAGACTCGGAGAGGTTGAGTTACAGCCCCGAGTCACACAGCAAAGGTTAATCCCACCCAGTGCATTCCTCAAACTGTCCCCGGACATGCGTGGCCACAGAGGCTGTAAGAACACCATGGAGCAAGCGAGAAGTGTGCAGTGGCTTCATCAAAACATGCCTGGGCCACTGGCCAAGGGTGGCAATGAATATTTTGCTCTGGAAATGTGGAGCATCTTGGAGCAGGCCAGGGGAAGCTGGGGCGCCAGGAGGGAGTTTCCTGGGTGCTGATGGATGCCACGTGAGCTGAAAAACCCCGAGGTTAAGAGCGGCGTTTATCCCCATCTCGCACTCCAGAAAATTTATGGCTGCTTCCAGTTCAAAGACTTCAAAGCACAGCACAAAATCAGCAGAGACTGCTTCCCTCCCCCTTCTCCTATCTATCTATCATCCATCTATCTATCTATCTATCTATCTATCTATCTATCTATCTATCTATCATCTATCTATTTTCCTTTTCTCCTGGGTTCGTGAAGTTTGCTTTCTTCAAATACCCTTGTTTGGTGGAAGCAAGTCCAAATGCTAGAAGAGAAAACTCCGCTTGGGCTGGTCGTCACTTACTGGGGAGAATCAAGAGCTGCAAGTTCCTCCCACCCCACACTGTAAATAACGTCTCTCCCTTCCCAACCCACAAATCACTCCAGATTTTTGGAGTAAATAGTAATTGCTGTGTTCTCCCCCGTGGGCACGGCTGGGGGTGTATGTATGTGCGTGTGTGCGTTTAATTTAAAAAATTTTTTGAGCCTTGTGTAAATCACCTTCTGCCCCACCCACCACTTCTAAACACTCTTTTAAAGGGATTACCGCTCGTGGCCCCTGGAGTCAGGGGCTTGGACAGGCACTGTAGGTTGGAGATTTACTGTGGCTCCAGGCTGCCGAGAGACACACCAGCTCAGTTCAGGGCCAGAGGAAAGTTTTTCCATCGTTTTGTTTTGGGGACAGACACTTCGGCACCCTTAATACCCTCTGCTCTACCCACCACCACTGTCCTGGCTCTGGCCTGGGTTATCGTTCTTCAAGACACTCCCAATAGCCTCCTGGCTTGTCCCCCTCACTCAGGCCACAACGATCTTCCCTCTAATCCATCTTCCATACCAGCCACCCCTGCAATGACCTTTGTGAGCTTCTGATCCAATCATCATCAAATGCTAATCATTCTTTCTGCTCCCTGCCTTAAAACCTCCCAGCATCTCCTGTCTTAGTTTGGGTTCTTCTTCAAAGCAGATCTTGAGTCAGGGATCTGTTTGAAGGTAGTTTATGGGAGAGATGTTCGCAGGAAGCCAGAGTGACGGAGGAGGACAGTGAGCTAGGGAAGGGAGGGGAGGTAATAGATTGTGTATTAAAGAGCTGGTTATTCTTGTGGGCACTGGGGCTCAGTCCTGCTGGGGAGCTCAGGGGATCTGCGTAGAACATGCCTCGTGCTGCAGAATTTTCCCACTGGAGGAGACAGAGACTGGAGCATTTATCCACTAGTAAATTCATCCCAAGCTGTATTCATTTAGAGTCGCCTCCAAGGGTGCTCACCTCTCTGCCCTTCTGCGTTGTGCCTGTGCATGGCCAAGCAAGCCTTGCAGCTTTGGAGAATGCAAAGCAGAGAAAAGGCAATGCTTGGTGGATGTGGGGCGTTGACACTGGATCCCGGGATGTGGCGCAGGGCGTGCCAAGCATCTGCCACACCTCCTGTCCCTCTTGGGACAAAGCCCAAACTCTTTAGCATGACTCAGAGCATCTCCAGGAGGTGACCCTGTCTTATGTTTCAAGCCTGATTTCTTTCTTTGTCCCTCTCCTCCATCTGGCACCTTCCACTCCGGCTGCATTAAACTCTTACTACACCCCCGAGGGGATCTAGACATTTCAAGCCTTCATGCCTTTGCCACGCTGCTCCCTTTGTCTGGAATGCCCTTCCCAACCAGGTCCACCTTGAGAACAGCTCCACTTGTATCTGGACTCAGTTTGAGCATCATCTCCTCCAGGAAGCCCTTTCTGACCCCCTGGTAGGTGTGTCTGCCTCTCTTTTGGGGCTTCCCCCTCTAGACATTGTCTACACTTGTATCATAGGAGTTATTCATTTTAAATATACACGTGTGCTTGCTTATCTCTCTCCTCTACCAGAGTCGAATCCTTGGAGATGAGACTCATGCTCTTTTCATCATAACTCAGGAGGTACTCAATAAATGTTGACTAAAGGGATGGATTGAAATGGGCTGTCTTTCATGAAAGGGCCCTTTGGAGAGGGCTTTTCTTTCCCAGCTGGAACACCAATCCTTTACCCATGGACTCAGCCCACCCCCCACCTGGTTAAGAAATAACAGCGGGGTATGGTGGCAAATGCATAGAGTGTGGGGTCAGAAGACCTGGGTTCCAGAATTTTCTGGAATGAGAACTTGCCACTTGTGGGCTCTGTGACCTGGAAAATGCCCTTCCCTTTCGCGTCTCTCTGAAAGGGTCAGACTAGACTTGTCTGGACCATCACCCCACTACATCTTCCTTCTGCTCCCACAGCAGAAACATTGGCTGCACGTTGTGCAGGAAGTTATCTTTGTCCCACCTGCCGCTACTGTGCTCTGGGAGGCTGACCTGCGTGGCCTGCCTGGACGGGCGCCCACGCCCTGTGGGTTCTGGGGGGACTCAGCCAATGGAGAGCGACGGCAGGGAATCAGAAAGAGGGAGAGAACAAGGCTGGGTTGTTTGGTCCCCCAGCTCCCTCACTGGGTTGGCTATGTCCCAAGGACGGCGGCTCCTATCAGGTGCCCCTTCCCAGAGCCACACTCTCTCTGTGTTCTGATAACCTCTCTCCTCTCATCTCTTCTGGCCCAAGAGGGTAACAGCACCCCACTTTACTAGCCCCGTGGTACTGCACCATAGCTTGTGAGCTCCTAAACCCTTCCCGCACCTCTGCACATAGCCCTTTAGTCACCTCTTCTTGAATCATTCAGTTTGAAGGTACTATCTCTTTCCAACCAGGATCCCAATTGGTGGTCCAGGCGGTGACTCTCACCTATGTAGAACTGACCCACGAGATGAAGATCACTTGGTATCACGAGGACTAGCAGGCCCATTCTAGCCGAAATACTCGAGGGGACTAAGATGTCTTTAGGGGAGGAAAGAGTGTGTACGGAGGCGATGCGACGGAGAGCCGTATAGCACGCTGGTTAAGAGCACGGGGCTGGAGTCAGACAAACACTCGCTGGATGACAAGGAGCTGCAGTTTCCACACCTGTAGTGTGTGGATAAGCATCGTATCTCCATTGCAAGGTTATGGTGGGGATGAGTGTGTGTATAAAGCAATCAGCGCTGAGCTGGCACGTGGAAGGTACTCCTTATGGGACGTGTGAGATTATTGTTCTGTTCACAATGCCACTTACCTGATTATGGTTGCAGATCTCTTTGTCTGTCTTTGCCCTCCCAAGTTATAAACTCCATGAGGGTAGGGATTATGCCCTCTCTATTTCTGTATCTCTCCCAGTGCCTATCTCAGACCTGGGCAAAGAGGAGATTCTCAGGACAGGGGGAAGGAAACCAGTATGTATTGACCTCCTACCTGAGAATCAGCTATTCTCACTTTGAAGATAAATAAATTGGGACTCGAATGGTTAGTGAACTTGACCAAGATCACATACTTGAATTTAGGACTGATGTGAACTGACCGACTCCAACACCTACACGTGCTTGTTAACACCGAGCCACTTGCTGAGGGTTCAACCCAGAAGAGCAAATACCAGCCAAATGTTAGAGATGACATCTTACCAACCTCACGGCTAAGAGGTGATGGAAAAAAGGCAAATGATAAAGGCGTGAGAGTATCAAGGGAAAAAACAAACCCCAGTGGTCAGGACAAAGGCAGCAGTGATGGATATCTTTGCCAGGTTATTTGGTTGTAGGCAACAGAAACCTGTTCTGGCTAATGCATGCAAAAACTGTTTTATTGGGAGAGTATCAGGTAGCTCAGACAGTAGAAGAAGCAGATGTCAGAAGGGACAGGGAATGTGTCAAGCATGGGATCTGAGTAGCAGGAAGTAATGGACAGTCCCTGGGGAGGAATGATCTTTGGTCCGTGAGTCACTTTCCTGAAGATTAAGATTCCAGGGAGAAAATGTCTGATTGGCTCATTGTGGGTCACGTGATGACCTCTTGGCTAAAGGCAGGCTGGGATTGATTGACTGTCCCACTGAGACTGCAGGTAATGGGAGTGGGTGGTGATGGTTCCAAAAGGAGATATTAGGGTGATGTGACCAGAAGGAAAAGGAATAGATTCCAGGTTGGCCCAAATAGCTGATGCCCACTGTAGTGATGGTATTAGCTGTTTTTCACATTCAATAACATTTACTAGGTCTTTCCATGTGCTAGGCAGGGCTGCTGTGTACAGTTGCGTAGGATGCGTCCTGCTCAAGGGCATCTGGCCAAGGCTGCACAGGGTGTTTGGTCCCAGCCCAATCTCTGCTAGCCAAATAACTGTATCTACCCAGAGGAAGGGATGTCTTCCTTATATGCAAACAGACACCAGGCACCTTGTATAAATCATCATATTTAATCCTCTTAACAACTCTGAAAGGAAGATATGGCAGATTCAAGATGGTAACAAGTCCTTTTCTTCTCCTCCCGTTGAGGAGATAATGAAATCCTCGGGGAATGGGCCTCATGCTTTACACACAAGAGGTGAAGCCCATCTCCCCTCCCTTTTAACCTGGAATGGCCTCAATGACTCGCTGACCAATAGAACGTGGTGGAAGGAACCCCCTCAGAATTCCAAGGCTAGGTCACGAGAATCCTTGCTGCTTTTTCCTGGGTTTCTTGGACCCTTGAGCCACCATAGATGAAGTCTAACCGCTGTATTCTCTTGATCAGTTGCTGAGCTCAGATTCAGGAGAAGGAATGGAGACACAGCCTCTTAATGAGAGGAGTGTCAAAGAGTTTACAGTCATCCTCAACCTACCAAAATGTTGGTTGAATACATTCAACAAATACTTATTTGTTGAGCACCTACTCTGTGCTAGTAGACACGAATCTAGGCACTGGGGAATATAGTGATGAACAAAACAGAAAAACTTTCTGCTTTCAAGGAGCCTGTATTCCAGTAAGAGTTTGCGTTCTAGGTTGAATAAATGGGTTAATGAGCTGGAAAGGAAAACTGAGAATGTCTAGTCTCTAACTTTCAACCTAACGCATGTGTCCCATAAAATGATCTATGGCACAAAGTTTGATTCTTCCTTTCTGAGTCAGTTCTCCAATCGTTAATCATCTGCATGCATCCTCAAGGCAGCATTTGAAAAATTCTGAAATAGCAAGAGGCAGCTTTTCTGTCTCCTACTTTCCGTGAGATGCCCGCTACCTTGTAGGGCTCAGGAATTAGGTGCTGCCTGAAGCTCTAGTGGTTGACTCAGATCCTTCACCAGCTCCGAGTTCAGGAACTTGACTAGTGGGACTGAGACGGAAGGAGGGCAGAAGGGAGAATGATGAAGCTGGGGTTGCATCATCTTGACTCAGACCAGCCAGTGTCCACACTGGAACCCAACTGTGAGCTTCAGGATGGGTACGACAAGGTTGCTTGGACCGGGCCTGAGGGCTGGGGCTGGGTAGTACTGAGGAATTTCACATGGGGTGAAGCCAACCTGGGTTCTGTTCTAGAATAACACATGTGAGTGGCAGGGTAAGCTGGTGAGTCATGGAGCTAATCTGAGCTCTTTCAACCTGGGTGCCTGGGAGATGAGTGAAGCCCTGACTTCAGCACCATCAAAGAGGTTATACGGCCAAGTCAACAGTTTCAACAGGGAGTAAAAGGCTGAATCACCCAGGCTGTTGCCTTCCACTTGCCTGAGTCAGGCATAAAGGATTAAGTGTGCTATTTTGGGGAGTTCTTAAGTGCTCCCTCGGAGGGCTTCCAACAGAGGTGTGTGGGTTCCCATTAACTCCCCAACACACCTTTCAAGCCAGAATCCATTTATTTTTCATTTCCATGATTGGGCAACCAACCAATTACTATTTAGTGAGCTCAAATCCTGAGCCCCAACAAATGTATTTTATATTAATCACCTAGACTTATTTTTCTCAAAATGTGTTCTGCAGAACACTAATTTTCTAGCTTGCTTCCTAGGTGGCCAGGGGTGAGGAGGTGGGAAGAGGTGGAGGTGAGGTGGTGATATGCATAAAAAAGAAATTTTCCATCATCAAATACAAGACACACTTGGGAAATACTCGGTTAAATTTTCCTTCAACAGATTTCTCTACTACAAGAATTTCAAAGTCTTTAATATGCTAATGTACATTGCAAATCTCCAAAAGGGATTTAAATGATTAACCTTTCCCAACCTGTTTTGGCCATGGGCTCCCCTTTTGTACAGCAAAGCAATTGTTTTTTGACAAAGGTGCTTTGAGAAATGTTGTCCTCGAATTACCAATTTAGAACAACTCTTTCAAATTATGGGTGTAACAAATTAACAAATTAACTTTCAAATTACAGTTGGACAAATTATGGGTGTACAGATTAAATTTAACTAATTAACTTGTTAAAATGCAAATTCCTATCCCAGATGTTAAAATTGAGTAGTTTTTAGGTGAGGTTCAGAAATATTTATTTAATACACATTTCAGGTGATTCTAATGCGGATGACCCATGGCACCCACTTTGGGAAACACTGCTTTACAGCAGGTCAGAGCTGGAAGGCATATAAGTTTAACCTGTTGTTTTATAGATGGAGAAACTGAAGTGCTCAGAAGTGACTTGTCACAGTGAGTTCTTTGTAGAGTTGGAGATTGGCCTGGACTCCCAGTTCAGAAGAAATCTCCCCACCATCTAATGAGACATGCAATGCTTCATATGCATCAGGGATTTCCATAAATAATATTAAGTGTTAAGGGCTCGTTGAACTCATGGATAGATAAGTAATGAATGGATGAATACATTAATGAACATATGTCCCTTATTTTACTCTCTTATATCTCTTTTGATGCAACACAAGAGCATCACATTTGTTTTGGTCGGTTCCTTTATGGCAAGGACAACTGAGGTCCAGAGAAGTTAAGTAATTTGCTCAAGATCACACAGCAAGTTAATGGTAGAGTCATAGCTGTAAGTCAATTTTTTCCGAGTCTAGATAACCAACCTGATTCCAGGATTGCCACTCCATAGTTAATCTTGGACTCTTGAGTCAAATGCAGGTTTGTTTCTCAGCTCTTCTACTTGCTAACAGTGTAACATTGATCAAGTCACATGACCTCTCTGAGCCTTAGGTATGAAATGGAGATAATAATAACTCGCTTTGTTGCATTGTTGAAAGGATTAAATGAGAGAAAGTATGTATACCTTTGGCATGGTGCCCAACATGTAGTAAGCTCTTTATAAATATTAACTACCACCAATAATAATATTGATAACCATTAATAGTATCTAAAAGAGAAGACCAATGCATGTCGAAATGGAAAATGATTCCTTTTGTTGGATAACAAAGCAACAGTCATAAGCTCATAAGGTTTGGCTTTCCTTGTGTGTCTGGTTGAGTGTGTATCACAGAGTCTAGAATCCCAGAGTTAGAATGGGCTTTGGAATTCACCTATTACAACATCCGCATCTCAATACAGATCCCCCAGGAGGAAGCCCCAGGGGCCCCGTCACCTCTACAAACCGTGAGCTCACCAGCTCCTCACAAAGCCTAGTCCCTTTCTAGAAAAATAGCAGTGACTCTTAGTGCCGAGTTCCCCAAAGTGTTGTCCAAGTATCACTACTTCCAGAAGATGCTCCTCAAGAAAAAGAGTTCTGGATTCAAATAAGCTTGAACAACGTCATGTGCTCTAACCATCCCCTTCCTTAGAGATACTCTAATGCCTGTTGTCACGTCAAAGGCTCTGACAAGTCCTGCAATTGAAAAAGAAAAAAAAATAAGTTGATATTTATTGAACCCAAGACTCTCTCCAAACTCATTCGCCTAAAAGAAAACAAAAAAAACCTATTGACAGCCGGTTGAGCATTTTTTTTTCTGTGAAATCACTTTAGGGACTCTTCCGTTAGAAAGTTTTCTCATCTAGTAGTTCTTAAGTAATTTTTTTTTGCAATCATGGTGATGTGACTTTATTCTAAATTCATTTGAGTCCAAATATTGCCCATGTCCCTTTAGAAAGTAGATACATCGCCACATACAGTGCTGGTTGTAGCTGGTATGCACAGGGACAATGGTACTGATGGTTGACAACTGACCTCTATTCTGATTGGCCTGTGTCTGTAGTGTACTGCTTGTTAAATATTTTGAATATCACTTCTGCTAACAACTCCTTATTTCTCAAGACTGTCCTCTCCTGAAGCCCATCACTCTCCCCTCGGCACCATAAACCAGCTTCCCGGTGCCAGAGCCCATCTCTTCTCCACGGGTCTCTCCGCTCCGCGCAGACCCTGTCTCAGCCCTCAACTCACTTCTCATCCTAAAAAGCGACTTGAGTTTCTCTCTCCAGTCCCCCAGTGCCTGAGAGGTTGGGGACAAGCCACAGGTCCCAGCACAGTGCTAGGTGTTCCCAAATTGCTATTTGACCTTGAGATTCAAGCATGCATACGCGCACACACAGACAGACAGACACACACACACACACACACACACACACCCCACTCCCAAACTCCCCACAGCAAATACCCCACCACCACCATCGCCCCTTCCCCGTTGCAGTGGCGGTCTCCATCTCTCCATGAGGCGATCCACTAAGAGAACTTCCAGAGCCCTTTCTTAGGGAGGGGAGGAAGGTGAAAAGTGTACATGGAGCATTCTTTCTGGCTCCGTCCGCTCAGAAGCCGTCAGGGCAAAAGGAGTGGGGTCTCTGGTTTCAAAGGGAGCCTGAGCGAAGCTGCTTCTTTCAGAAAATCGCAGCCCCCCTTAGGAAAATTGAGGGCCCTTTTTTTCCTTCTCCTGCAAGCAGAGCCATAAATCACATGCACTCCTCCGGTTCTGCGAGCGGGGGTGGGATTAAGGTTGTTGGGCTGGATTTGTTGGAGTGTGTGTCTTTGGGGCTTCATCGCCCTCCCCCTTCATAAACATCAGCTTGTAAGTTTCCGTCCTCTAGAGGACACACCAAAGGCATCGCGTTAAATATTTAGAACAGGAAACCACCTTACGTGGCTGGATGGGGAAGCGATCTCAGGAAAGGCACGCATATGGGCCCCTCATCTCTCTCCTGACCTCGCAAATGAGAAGGCGCCCTTATTTTTGATACCCAGGTGTCACCCCCAAAGTCTTCCTGGGAAAAGAGGCAGGCTTGGCTTGCCAGCAGGCGAGGGCTTGGCTAGGAAACTGTTTTTCCTTGGAGCAAGGTTTTGTAGGCCAAGGATAATCAATAAGATACATTTTTAATAGCCTTTTTCTTGTGAGTAAGGAGGTTACGTGGCTCAGTGAAGGGAGAAAAACATGATAGGAGGAAGAGGGCTGCCAAACCATCTGCCAGAGCACCATCCACATCCAGGTGCCTGTTTGTGCTGAAATGCAACACTGCTCGTGGTACTCTCCTGCACAGAACCTTATATGGCTCCCTATTGCCTAGGGAAGAAAGGTCAAGTTGCTACATAGGGAATCAGAACTTGGCTCGAGTCTATTTATTTTTTTTCTCCTGCTTGTCCTTTCTTTTATTCTTGGCTCTAATTTCATCAAAGCTCTCATCTCTCGTTTTACTATTCATGTATTTTCACATCTTATATCCTCATTAGACTTGTTGCTGTCTGTGCCTAAAATGATGTTTATTCCATCTCCCCTTCATATCCTTGAAAGAGTTCAGTCTACCTGTTATTAGTTTAGAATATTTTAACAGTAAAGAAGATATTTTGGTTCATGTAACTGAGAAGTCAAGTTACACATGGGCTTCAAGTAAGGCTTGATCCAGCAGCTCAAAAGTTGGATAATGATAACCCAATGGAGGTCCCAGTTTCTCTCCACCCTGTATGTCAGACACCACACAACAAACCCTTGATAACTCTTATATCTCCTTTAATGGGAGTAGAATAGCTATAGTAGTTCATCTCACGTATTCACTCTACCATCCAGGAGAAAAGATACTCTCTTTAGGCAATTCCTGCTCACGTCTTGGGATTCACTCTTTCAATGGCCCCGATTAGATCTTGTGTCCATCCCTGCACCTATAGTTGAGACTGGGAAAATCATATCTGTTTGCCTTTGTACATGCTGTTCCCTCTGCATAGAATGCTCCTCCTTTCAAAACTCCTATTCAACTCTCAAAACCGGGGTCAGATATCCCATAACTCTATTAGGCTTCCCATTCCATTCCAACCTCTCCCTAGTGAGTTAGTGACTCTTTTTGCCATGTTCCCAACACACTCTGTTTATTTCTCTTTGTGTACACAGCACAATGCCTTATAGTTACATTTTTTAATTTGTGACTTCCCCACTAGGCTGTGAATTCTTCTAGGATACTGACCACATTGGATTCATATCAAGTAGCTCATATGCTGACTCACATACTGCCAGACATGCAGAAGGTCTAGAAATATCTGTTGAATGAATGCATGTGCAATGTGCGTGGGCATCTGGTGTCGTCACACCTGGATTCTGAGTCATCAAGATAGAGGTCCTTGAACTCTCAGAATCAGCTTTGGCTTGGAGCTTGAGCAGGTCTTAAGAAATGACACTTCCCTGCTGAGGACCACCTCACTTTTGCAAAACACACACACGCCAACCAAGGATCATCTTAGGATATATTCAGGCCTGAGAGAGTCATCTCAGTCTCGTTCTAAAAATGGATGTAATACAGGTCAGACTCTCAGCAGGATGCAGGCCACCCAAATGGGGTAATTGAAGGAGAGTTTAATAGAGGAGCATTTACAAAGGCGTGACTGGATATAGGGAAACCAACAAGGGATGGTGAAGAATTGAAGATAATAGCAACAGCAGGAAGGTGTTACGACCTTGAGCAAAGCCAGGAGGAGAGGGAGCTGAATGGAGACTGCCGTCTCACAGAAGCCGGGGCTTTGGGAGAAAACGACAGACAAACCCAGCACCCCGGCAGGGAGGAAACCAGAGAATAAATACCTGACCTCACTCTTCTCCTGTGGGTGCCTCCCGTTGCCAAACCCAACTAGACACCGGGAAGCAAGGGAGCTGCTGATATAGTCCCCATGGATCAGCCTCCTGGGACAGAGAGCAGAGTAGAGAAGGGTGAGAGGCACACACCGCATATCCACAGTGTGGGGTGAGGCAGGTCCTGGAAGATGAAGCAGGGACTAGCAGAGGCCAAAGGGGCTTTCTCCATTCTGCTAGAGTGGCGTCATTTCTTCTTTTTGGATCAGGGAAAATGGTAGAATGGCTTTAACTGGATATTTGGTATGGGTTTTCATAACACGTTTTGGGAAAGATGGATAAAGGTGGCTACATGTCTGAATCCATGATCCACGGGCTGTCTTGGAGGGTGGATAATGACGACCCAATGGCAATGACTGAAGAATCAGAGACAGTCAGGAGGGTGGTTGAGAATCTGGACCTCGGGGCTCCATCAAAGGTCTTTCCTGCTCACCATTGTTATCAATGAATTGGTTAAAAACAGACTATACCTGTTTATTACATTTCCTGGTGACCAAAAGTTGGGAGAACTAGCTAGCAGTTCAGAAGACAGACCAGCATACCAACTGGATGAACTGAGTTAAGTGGCGTACGTTGAGTGAAGTTTTGATACCCGAAATGCCAAATGCAAAAAGCCAAGGCCAGTGGTAATTTTTAAGGGATGAGCCTAAGTTGATTAGGGGAAGGGGGCCAGGGAGAGAGTAGGGCATCCCAGTTGGAGGATGTAGCATGAGAAAAACAGCGTAGGCGGGAAGCAGCCTACACGTAGGGCTTGGAGGAATCTGCAAGCACATTGGGGCTGCTAATGGATGCGTCAAGAGCAGAAAGTGAAAAAGAGGTGATGCAGAAGAGACAGAAAGAACTCTGCCCGCGCGGGGCTTGGTAAGGAGCATCAAATTCACCCTGCAGGGGATTGGAATTCATGCAGGGGTTTTTAGCAGGTGAGCAAACAGACTAGATTATATATGTACTCCCTCATGTATGTATATGCACATTTATTTATGTATTTTTAATTTAATCAGTTGAGTGATTCAGTTTTACATCCTCAAAGTTTTATCATGAGTATTTTCAAATGCACAGAAAAGTTGAAAGAATCGTACAATGAACATCTGCATACCCACCCCCAGATGCTGCAGTTCACACTTTGCTGCCTTGGCTTCATCACGCACCCATCCGTTCTTTCATACTTCTAATCATCCACCAATTCACCTTATTTTTTGTTGTTGTTACACTTTGATATAAGTTGTAGACGTTGGTACACTTTCCCCCTAAACCCTTCAGCTTTCATAGCCTTAACTGCAGTTCATACTTTGTTAACACAGATTTGATTTTCAATAGGAAATCACTGCCTATCCCAGCTAGTTGGCAAATGCAAACCATGGAGTATGATCCTAGAACCGGTGCTCGTGTCTATCATTACACAGCATCTGGATGGACCCACCCAAGCGTCTTAAGCTGAGGACTGAGCTCAGAGGTAATGGACAGATTATTGGAGGGAGGCATATAAAGGAATGAGCTGTCCATATAGGTAGCTGGGCAGAGCCCAGATGGAGTGAAACCATGGAGAAGAGATGCTCAACGATGAGCAAGCAAGTTTTTCCATCAACCCACTGGCCCATGTCTTGGGCTTTCTGAGCCATGACACTGGACTCAGAGAAGTCTTTGAAGACATTTGAGCCTTTGGATGGACCCTGTTTCTTCTAGTCTCCCGGAGGCCCTTGACTCAGCACAGCACACTTGCCTTGGGGGAGAATGAGCCGGGCTGAGTCATATGTCAGTGTGAACAAACTTCCTGAACATGTTGAACAAAATGAGATAAACTTCAGGAATGTTGGTCCCAGAAATACTAGAAAACCACAGTGGAAGCTGTGAGGGTTGAGCATTAACACTCGGGGTTGGAGTGCACATGCTTTCGTGTCTGGCTGCGTGATCAAACCCAAACCAGTATCCCCAGTTTACTCACTGGTGTGTTTTTGGAAAACTTAGAAATGCTCATTTCCTTTTGTGTTGGCCCAGATTTCTCAAGGCCTACGGGGTTTTCCCTGGGGCTCATGGGAATTCAGATAGGGCTCCCATCAAAGTTCTCTTAGCAATGAATTAGGCCATTTAGTACATCATCTGCCATCAATACATGATTAAGTGGAAACTTCATAGGATTCTAGTCAATGAATAAAGATCAGCTAATTGGAAAAAAAAAAGCAATTAGTTAATTCTTGAATTAATATTCTCTTTACCTATCAATTATTAATGCCAATTTTTTTGAGGGCATTATATTTTCGGATATAGGGTAAAGCTATCTTGCCCAATGATAACTAAGGCTGTGTTTGAATTTCCACAGGCATTTTTGCATTACCTGGTGCAGAGTATAGCTGGACACAGACCCAACAAAATGTTAAGACAAACCTCTGCAATCAACATGTAAATTCTCACTTAAATGTAGGGGGATTCAGAGCAAAGAATCTGAAGGAAAAATTTCATTAGTTTTCTTCCTAGCCTGGCCTTAATAGTAGAATGTAATTTGGCTAATGGAGCTTGTGTTTTTCATTAAATTATACAGGCATTAAAGATATCTCTAAAACAATAGAAATATTCCAGGAGTTAATTACTTTTGGAGTTATTCCGTCATCCTTGCTCTGTTAAGCAAAACCCCACAGATTCTCTCTGGTATGAATAAGAAAAATGAAGGTGAACGTTTGTTATCATCATAGGAGCTGTAATGTGGGCCTTTGAAACATTCCTGGAACATTATTTTTGGAAGGTTCTTAGGAGAACAGTGCTTAACACTTTTATTTTAGAGATGTGTCTGAAATACAGACACATTGAGGTAATGAGGTTTTATTTTTACCTAGAAGGAGCCCAAGTGTAGAGAAAAAAAACTGAAGAAGGTATCAGTGGCTATCGATCACTTCTTCATTTGTTTACTCCAGAGGTTTATTTTGAGAACCTACTGAATGCCACAGACTCTGCAATCCGAGTTTCTCCTGGAAGTGAGCGAGTGTTCTGTCATGTTTCTGAAGCCGGGCCCACCTGATACCAAAATATTTCAGGGTCCTAGAGGAATTCAGCCTGTTCACTATGAAAACTTCAAATGAGCTATTCGATGTTCTGGAGTTGAATCAGGCGATGGACCCGTGAAGTGTTTTGTGCCCCTGCCTGTTTTTAGGCAGTTGGTTTGATCTACAACAGAGTTTTTGCAACTGCAGAAATCTAATTTGATGAGTCATTAATAGATGTTTAATAGATATTCCAAAAACACCAGCGTCCCACAGCCAACTCAGTCTGGAATCCTTGCACATTCTGTCTGCCTCCTGGAGATTTCCAATGCACTTTAGCTTATTAAAGCCCCTGAGAAGTCTTGCACTAAAGACATCTGTTTAACTTGGTTAAATCAAGACTTCTCAAACATACGTGAACACACACACACACATACACACCGCATACACAAACCTTTTTATTTTTTCCTGTATGTCACTTCTGGAGAAGGATGATGCTCAACTGAATATACCAGCGAACTCATCAGGAAAAAGCAAACACAGTAATTCAGGAATTTCCAAACACAGTTTCTGCAGCATCACTTGATATTCCGTGGGGTGTCTGCCTTCAAAACTTAACAAGGATACGGCTGTGTAACATCATAGATGCTGCTTCCCGGTTATTGGATGTTTGGCTCTTGTCTAGCTAACGCTTAATTCTTTTGGATTCCTCTGAAGAGGAGGGCAAAATCTAGGGCAGTGAAATTCAAGATGAGCAGTGGGAGTAGAGCCAGAATCATGACGGCGATGACAACTAAATTTATTGAGTACTCACTGTGTGTCTGTCGAGTGCTCTTCCAAGTATTTCACATGTATTGAACCGCTTAATTCTTAAAATAATCTGATGAGTTGAGTCGGTATTATTATTATGTCTATTTTAGAGATGAGGAAACTGAGTCACAGAGAGATTAAGCCACTTGCCCTGGGCCCCCAGTTAGTGAACGTCCAGATGGAATTGAAACCAGACAAGCTGGCCCCAGAGTGTATGCACTTAATTCCTCTCTATTCTGCCTCACTTTCATAACAGTCACTAATAGTTTTGAGGGCTTACTGTGTGTCAGGCACTGTGCTCAGGACTTTACAAGCATTGTCTCGTGTAGACACCTGGTGTGATAATAATATCATTATCTCTGTTTTACAAATAACGACACTGAGGTTGGGAGAGGGTTAGCCACTTGTCTAAAGTTGTGTAGCTAAGTGAGTGGCAGAGCCAGTATTAAAACTCAAATCTAGCGAAAGCTGGAGTCCACATGCTTAGCTAAACTGTGAAAATAAAATAAAATGATGGACGTCCTCAAGAAGCAGCTTCTGAGTCATCGTAAGAGAGACCTTTCCAACAGTCAAGGTTGTCCCATCATGGAACGCCTGTGTGCTAAGCTAAGAGTTGTCCACGGCTTGGTGGTGTCCAAGCAGAGGAGTGCTCATCGGCCAGGGTTGTTGCATTGGAGTACCTATTCCAGGAGGGAGGACCACTTGGATTCCTTCCCAGTTAAGATCCTACAACTCTGGGTGCATCTTTGATAGGATCAAGGATGAGAGGGTTTCTGGTCTTCAGAGATTGAGAGTATCACAGGAGATGGTACATAGTTTTTGGATGCCTGGGCACTATTTTGGGATCATAAATGGTTGCCTTATTCATTCATTTATTTATTCTTGTAATAACTAATATTTATTGAGCTCCTCCTGTGTGCCAAACCTTATGCTAGGCACTAGTGAAGATCTTATAGAGTTTACAATCTGTGGTGGAGTCTGAATTTTAAAACAAAGGAAGTAAGAAAATAAAGAACCCGTTGGCAAACGACAGAAGAGCTACAAAGAAGGAAATCAAAATCCAATGATGGGGAATAGCAGGGTGTGGAGGGCAACCTGCTCGAGACCGAGTGGTCAGGGAAATACTCTTCAAGGAAGGGACATTTAATGCTCAGGATTCAATTATGAGAAGGGGCTGGTCATGGGAGGATCTGGAGGAAGGGCGTCCCTAGAAGAGGGAAGAGCCTGTGCAATGAGCTGATGCAGGAAAAGCTTGCTCAAGCAGCGTCACGAAGACCAGTGAGGCTGGAGTTGTGAGAGAGAGAGACTCTTGTGTGAGATGGTGAAGAGGGAGTTTGTACACCAAACAAAATAGTTCACGCCAATTGCAATGGAAAGCCATTTAAGGGTTTTCGAAAATGGGGGTGATGTTGTCTGATTCAAGTTTTTAGAATATACTTATGGCTGCTGGGTGGAGAATGGATTAGAAGGGACAACAATAGAAGCAAAAAGATCCGGAAGGAGGCTGTGGCAGTCACCCAAATGGGACACAGTGGTGGTAGCTTAGAGCAGAATAAGGGTGGCAGAAAGAGAGAGATAGCAGAAAATATCATATATATCTATATTCATTGGAGGTAGAGACAAGAGGATTTGTTGATGGATTAGAAGAGCATAGGCTAGATTGTAGAGGAAGGAAAAAGCAAAATATAAACGGTAGCCCCCAGGTATCTGGCTGGATGATAGTATTGTTCACTAGGATATAGGGAAACCCTCTGATGAATGTCTCGGCCTACAATTATCTGTCCTTTTGAATTAATTGCCAAATTGTTGGCACAGAGAGTATTGGGAGGAGCATTTATGTATTTGTAGTAGTTGAATCTGAAGGAACACAGGCCAAGGATTGGACACCAAGCTCTCGTGAACAGCAAAATCCTCACATCCGTTGGGGTCCATGGTCATCCCCATAGACAAGGCAGCTTAACATGCACGTACTCCTAAGACATCAGGGCTCTGTCAATTACCGATAGTAAACCACAGGCTGGATCTCGACCAATCCCAGGCTCCCACAAAAGCCAACAATTAAAAGGTGTATCCTCGGTGGATGACCAGCCACTCCGGAGACCCCAGTCTCCCTAAGGGTTGTCTAACAGCTTTCAAGACTACGCCCCAGTCCTATCTCCCGAAAACCTGGCCCAGGCTCTAGGAAGTGGTTCAATAATGGATGATCACCAATAAACAGCCAGCGATTTGCTGGAAATTATGAGCGATAAATAATTGAGAGGTAGGGAGCCTCACCAGTGGTACCCCTGCCTCCTGCTGATTCTCCTTAATGCATTTCCTTGATGCAACTCCCTGCAGTCTAGGGTGCAGACAGCTACGCGTCCTTTGGAAGATGCTGACCAGCAACCTCGGAGAGTTATAAATAGAGGGGCCTCTCGCGTTTAACAGCAGGCAGCAATCAACTCAGCAAGGACGTGGCTTGGCTGCCCCTCTTCAATCCATTTGGACCCCACTTGCTGTGGTATGAGGCACAGTCGTCCCCAGCAGGCAGCCAACTTCTGAGACCCTGAGAACGGCTGCAGGTTGAAAACCTAAATGAGTGTAGGGAGAGATGGGAGGGATTGAGTCATCCATGAAAAGGAGTAGAGAGAAGTTTTGAGATTAGCTCAGTTGCCCAGATCATAAAGAAGTCAAGCTATGTTTTCTCATCAAGCCTCAAGGCCTGCCTCCTCTGTCCTTGGTCCCTATGGGTCCATCATTCCAACGTCCACATGGTTCTCACTATTTCTTATAACCTCTGCTGTTCTGATCTGGTGCAGGCCATGATCATCTCTCACCTGTGTTATTGCAATAGCCTCAAACAGCAGTCCCTCCACCCCCCAAGTCTACTTTTACTAGAACAGCCAGAGATGTTCTGTTAATGTGTAAATCACATCACATTTCTCATCTACACAAAGCTGTCCAATGGCTTCCATTGGAGTCAGAGTGAAGGTCAAGGTCCTTCCTGACCTGGGCATCCCATCAGCCCTCTGGAATTGACTCTCAGGGCTCTCTCCATTGCCCCCGCTGTTCCCACCACCCCAGGCTCCCTGCTCTTCCTTGAACACACTAGACACACTCCCACCTCTGAGTCATTGTGCTTACCACTCCCTTTTCCTGAAGGCTCTTCCTCCAGATATCAACGTGGCTTCCTACATCACTTTATTCAGGTCACCGTTCAAATATTGCCTTCCTGGAGAGGGCTTTTCTGACCACCATTTTTAACACTGAATTCTTCCCTGCCTGCCACATGCAGTACCTAGCTAGCTCCCTTTCTGATTTTATTTTTCCATCAGCACTTATCACCATATAGATTTGTTTCCTATTGCCCTGTAACAAATTACCATAAGTCTAGCAGCTTAAACAACACAAATTTATTTTCTTACAGTTCTGGAGATCAGAAGTCCAACACTGGTCTCACTGGTCTCAAATCAAGGTGTCAGCAGGGCTGTGTTCCTTCTGGAGGTTCTAGGGGAGAATCCATTCCTTGCCTTTTCCAGATTCTAGAGGCTGTCCATATTCCTTGGCCTGTGGCCCCTTCCTCCGTCTTCAAAGCCAGCCAATGTTGCATCTCTTTGACTGTTCTTCTGTAGTCACATTTCCCTCTGAACTCTCTTTTCCTGCCTTCCTCTTTCACTTTTAAGGACACCTGTGAATACACTGGGCCCACCCAAAGACCCCAGAATAATCTCCCTAGGTCAGCTGCTTTGCAAACATAATTCCATCTGCAACTTGAATTCGCCGTTGCCATGTAGCCTAACACGCTCACAGATTACAGGGATGAGGGTGTGGACATCTGTGGGGGCCATTATTTGGCCCACTACACCATCCAGCTGTCAACTTTGATTATTTATTTGGCTATTGTCTGTCTCTGACAATGAGAATGTAAGCTGCAGGAGGGCTGGCATTTTTGTCGGACTGGTTCATTGCTTTATTCCCACCGAGCACCTAAAGCCCTACCTGGCACATAGCAATTGGCCAAAAAATATTTGTTTTCTGAATGAATGCACGAACACATGGTGTCTCAGATCGTTCTCCGCCCTTCTCCGCCCACCTTTGGGTCCTGGGAGGCTGACCTGCATGCGCCGTGGCAATTAAGCATCCTTACCTGTGTGCTTGCTGTCCTGTCTGGACAGGCAAGGAATGTTCTCTGTCCTGTCCTGTAAGCTTTTAACTCTTAGTCATCCTTAACATCTAAGTCTTTGACATCCCTTCTGTGAAGTTTTCTGATTCTCCCAGCAAGAATGAGAATTCCTCTCTCCCCTGCATCTCACAGAACTTTTTTGCATTGTTGAACGGTATCTATCTCCTCCTCTAGAATACTGTAAGAAGATTGCAACAGTCTTTTGTTTTTTAGTCTTTGTATTCTTGTGTCTAACATATATTAAGTATTTGATAATTTTTTTATCAGATACATTTGTTTATTTTAGTGGGAAGGTCCAGTTTTAGTGGTAAGGAACTCTAGATATTAGAATTCAATGGCGCCTGGGGCATGAGGATCTGGAGACAGAGTGTGTATTACACTTTGGAAAGTAATAATAATAAAATTGCTTTGAGTGCTTACAACTTGCCAGGAACTGTGTTGAGTATTTTGCATACACTATCTTAGTTGATTCTTGCAACAAAGCTACTCTGATGCCAAAGTCCATGCTCTTAACCATGGGGCTAAAATGTCTAGGACAGTTGTCTTAGGTGTGGCAGAAAGGGAGAGAGGGTGTAAGTGTGAACACCTACATTTATATAGTCGTTTCTAAATACAGAGAGAGACAGAGAGAGCGGGATGGAGAGAGAGAGAGATGGAGAACAGAGATGGAGAGAGAGATAGAGACAGAGACGAGACAGAGAGACAGGCATAAGCAAGTTTAAATGCCAAAGATAAACGGAGAAAAAAAGTAAGTAGAAATAAGAGACCCAGAAGGCAAGAAGTAACGGGTGTTTCCAGCTCAACGTCACATTTTAGGATGTTCCTTTGGTGGCAAATCTGCTAAATACAGCCTAACCCGGACATTGATTTCTGGTCTAAACTTTATCGAGGGTAATAAGGTTACATAAGACTGATACTCGTGTTTTATGAACTTGACTTTCAAGTCAGGGAGTGACGTGGGAACTCCAGACATATGGGCAAGTTCAGTGGAGGGGGCTACCGTGAGTCCTGAAATGACCTGGGAATATTTGGTTCACGTCCATGCAAACCCTTTTTGTAGGGCTATTTGGAGCTTAACCCCAAGGGGCAAGGGAGCTGCTAAGAAGTGGAGACCCTGGCCTGCCACCCCCGTTTGAAGCCGAGCAGACTATTTTTCTATGTTCCGTATGTTGATAGTGTGCATATCATCCTTTATGCAGGACAGATTCAGCTGCTAGGACAAGGGTTTGAAACCATTTCTTCATTAATAAGAGGTGGGGATGGAGGACCAGAGAGGAGAGGTTTGTGTCCTACATCATCTGTTTCCCCCTCCCAGTCCACAGTCCACCCTTCTCCACTCAACTTTTTTCCCTGAGAAATGTACTTATGGAAATGGTGTTGGGGGACCTCCTGTGCCTTCTGGTTTCTGGTCGGATTTGGCCAGTGGGCTCACTGGCAATCAGAGCTAGATGGAGGAAGGAGAGAAAGGTTGGCAGGTTGAGTCCCCCTGCTTTCTTCCTGCAGGGTCGTCACCCACCGTGGGTCCCTCCACCCAAGGTCATGGCTCCTGCTGGGTGACCCTCTCGGCACAGCCCTTTGACCCTTCTTCTCTTCTCTTCTCTTCTCTTCTCTTCTCTTCTCTTCTCTTCTCTTCTCTTCTCTTCTTTTACCCCTGCAGGCCTGGGCATGGTACTGTCCCCTTCTTCCTCGCTCCCTGCTGGGGTTCTGCCCACACACACCCTGCCCACAACTTTGCAAATAGGCTCTTCATTAAATTCTCCCCAAATTATCCTGACTTGAGCGTGCTGTTTGCTTCTTGCCAGGACCCTGACAGATATGTGACTTGCCCAAGATTGTGTGAGGGGATCATCTAGAATTCTGCCCTCATAGATAAGTGGCCTTCTGCTCAAGCAGGTTGCAATGGGCACTGCCTGTCTTTCCTGAGGAAGCAGTTTGGGAGTCTCTGACATCAGCCAGGCCAGAGAGAGAGGTGGGAGAATCCCATGGATCATGCCAGGATGCCACAGTGTCAACTTTGAGTCATGTTCGAAAAGAAGAATAAAAAATTAAGATGCCCAGGACCCTCCACTGGCCCCAGGACCTGTGAAGACCTAATCTCCCCAAAGTCAACAGACTAAATATCAGCTAACACTTGTAGAGCAGGTACTCTGCGATGTACAGACATGACCTAGTTGGATCCTCATAACAATCCTACAAGGAACTTAACCTCTTCAAATCTAAGACAACATTCATTGTAAGGCACCCTGTGTCCAGAGCTTTTTAAATGAGCATTTCGACATCAATAAAATAGGTATTTTGCAAATTGGTGTTTTCAAGTTCTTTGGATAAATACCCAACAGTGGAATAGCTGGATCATACGGTAGTTCTATCCTTGATTTTTTGAGGAATCTCCATACTGTTTTCCATAGTGGCTGCACCAGTTTGCACTCCCACCAGCAATGTATGAGAGTTCCCTTCTCTCCACATCCTCTCCAACACATGTTGTTTCCTGTCTTGTTAATTATAGCCATTCTGACGGGCGTGAGGTGATATCTCATTGTAGTTTTGATTTGCATTTGCCTGATAGTTAGTGATTTTGAACATCTTTTCATGTGTCTGTTGGCCATCTGTATATCTTCTTTGGAGAAATGTCTGCTCAGCCATAAGAAACGATGAAATCCAGCCATTTGTGGCAACGTGGATGGACATTGAGGGTATAATGCAAAGTGAAATAAGTCAGAGGGAGAAGGCCAAATACCGTATGATTTCCTTCATTAAGTAGTAGATAATAACAACAATAAACAAACACATAGGGACAGAGATTGGATTGGTGGTTACCAGAGGGGAAGGGGGGAGGGAGGAGGGTGAAAGGGATAATTCGGTACATGTGTGTGGTGATGGGTTGTAATTAGTATTTTGGTGGTGAACATGATGTAATCTATGCAGAAATGTACACCTGAAACTTTTACAATGTTATAAACCAATGTTACGCCAATAAACAAAAAATTAAAAAAATAAAATAAAATAAAATAAAATAAAATAAAATAGGTATTATTTCCATTTTGCTGATGATGAACTGCCTCCTCCTCCTCATTAATTTTATTATAATTATCTGTATTATGATTGTCATTAGTATTATTTTTATACTCAGACCACACAGCAGACCCCAGGGCACCACAGTCTCATAGACTCCACAGGAAGGGGGCGTGGTGAGGACGGGAGCCTCCTCCCCACGATGTAAGCTCCATGCAGGTGGAGGCCGTGCCTGACTCGTTCTTGTTAGGGAGCCTTGTGTCTGAGTGTGGTCCTGGCACACAGGAGACACTCAGTAATCAAGCCTCCACTGAATGAGTGGAGAGAGGGAGGTGGGGAGAGAGAAAGAAAGGAAAGAAGGAAGGAAGAAAAGAAGGGAGGAAGAAAGGGAGGGATGAAGGAAGGGAGGCAGGAATGAAGGAAGGAAGGAAAGAAGGGAGGAAGGAAAGGAGAAAAGAGGGAAGGGAAGAAAGGGAGGGAGGGAGGAATGAACGAATTTGTGAGACCCTGGCTTTGGGATGCCAAGGCCAGCTCCAGCATCCTTAGTCTAGCTCTCTGAATTCAGATCCCTCATCTGTACACGGGGAATGACAGCGGTGCCTGTCTCGCAGGGTTTTTGTGACACACACAAAGTACCCGACCCTGAGCCTGGCACAGAGCAGATACTCGACAAATGCCAGTCCCCCCTTCTCCTCCACTGCTGGTGAGGAAAGCCGCCGGCGCTCCCTGCGCGGGAGGGATGAGTTCACCGCCTCCGGATGCTTCCCCAGGGCCACTGCCTATGAGCGGCACGCACACGGCCCCAGGTGGCGGTGGTTGGGAAGAGGGGCACGGGGTGAAGTTTAAGGAGATTCATGACCTTGACCGTCCTCCGCAGCCTGATGTATGGGGCAGCGCCGTCTCCTGGATGAGATGTAGACGCTGCGAATGAAAGAGCTGTAGAAAACCTTAATCCCCAAATGGCAGAAAGAGAAACTCTGGGGTCCGGGATGTGTTTGATCAAATACATCGAGTGGGGCATGATTTTCCCACATGGAATCCAGTCAGCAGTCAGACCTCTGCTGGCATTTCTGAAGGGGGAATGAAGTATTTTCCCCACTTCGCTGACAAAATCCTTGGCTGATTTTGCTCAAAAAAAAAAAAAAAAAAATCTGGCCTCAGAATATTACAGACCTAGTCATGTCATTGAACCAATGCCAGCAGAGGGGGGTAGGAGCAAGGAGAATGGGGCAGCGGAGGAAAACTCCCCCTCCAAAAAAAAAAAAGTTCCCAATCTCTTTAGGGTTGGAGAAGGGGGCTTGGCAGAGTCTGAATGTGAGTGGCTTGTTAGGGACCAGGATTCTGGGAGGCTAACTGGGAGAACTGAAGAGAAGGTGCTTTTCGCCTTGTTCTTATGTGAGGATGGTGGCTGAGCCGTCTAACGGTTCCTAGGAGCAGTGGGAAGTGGCTTTGTTGGCAGAACCAGCTGTGTTCTGTAGCTTCCCTGGGTCTGTGCTCCCGGCCGTCCGGGCTGTCAGAACTGTTAAACACCCAGGGAGGATAATGGGATTCCCATCAGCAAAAGGTGGCTGGATTTCAAGGCTCTGATGAGGGCGCAGCGGCTGGGGGGAGAAATTCTGACTTCCTAATTCTCAGATCTGCCTCTGCTCCTCCTGCCTCTTGGGCAGCTCCTCTGAAAGCATTTGCCTCTCAGGAAATAATTCCTTGTGGTCTTCCCCTTGGTCTTCAGTTGGCACTTCCTTAAAGGAAGGAAGGCAGGATGGCAATTTAGATGCAGAACAAATGGCAACATATTCCCAAACCTCTAGATCCAGGGTCCTTTGGCTGCACTGGCGTTCTGAACTTCAGCGCACAGTAGGTCTAGCTGTGGTTGGTTTCCTACACACCCCAAGCCCTTCCAAGCTTGGCTTGTGCTGCTGCGGGATGTCCCAGTCTTTCTGTTTGGTAAACACGAGTTCATCCTAAGAGCCAGTTAAAATATCACGGCCACTGTGAAGCCTGATGCATCTCTCTATTTCCCCCAGAGTGCTTTGCACATCCCTTTACTTCCACTGTATGCACACCATGTTTAGTTGTTCCCATTCCCACTAAACCAGAGGTGTTATGGGCTGAGTTGTGTCTCCCCCAAAATTCAAATGTTGAAATCCTAACCCCCAGTACTTCAGAATGTGACAGTACTCAGAGATAGGATCTTTAAAGAGCTAATTAAGTTAAAATGAGGTCATTAGGGTGGGCCCTAATCCAATATGACTGATGTCCTCATAGGAAAAGGAAATTTGGACACAGACACACACAGAGGGAAAATGATGTGAAGACAAAGGAAGAAGATGGCCATCTATAACCCAAGGAGAGAGGTGTCAGAAGAAATCAATCCTGCCAACACCTTGATCTTAGACTTCTAGCCTCCAGAACAGTGAGACAATAAATTTCTGTTGCTTAAGCCCCCCCGGTCTGTGGTACTTTGTTATGGCAGCCCAAGTAGACGAATTCAAGGGGTCAGCAAACTTTTATTGTAAAAGGCCAGGGAGTAAATATGTTCAGCTTTGCTAGTCACACAGCGACCATTGCAACTACTCAATTCTGCCGTTGTGTGAAAGCCGCCATAGACAATACGTTCACAAACGGGCATGGCTGCACACCAACGAAACTTACAAACAGGTGGCTGGGTGGATCTGGCCCCCGGGCCCCAGTTTGCTGACCCTTGTGTTAGATGAAGGTTCCATGAACTTTCTTTTCATTGTATTCCTAAGTGTGTGGTATAGGATTGGGAGCAAAGTAGGTGTTCCATTGATATATCTTTTCATTATTTTTAAAACTTTTTATGTTGAAATAATACAGAAGTTGCAAAAATGGTACAAAGCATTCCGTGTCCCCTTTACTCAGTTTCACCCATGACGTGTCCTACATCAAATCAATATACATGAACTTATATAGCGGCATTCAAGCCAGAAAGCTTGACTCTGCCTGTTTCCAGTTACATCTCCCTGAGCATGAACTCCCCGGAACCTCAATTTCCTCATCTGCAAAACTGTGCTGAAGCACTCTAGATGAATATTATTATTCTTTTGATTTTTATTCATTGATTTAAAAATATACAACCGTTCCTAGGGGCCGGATGTGGTGGTGCCTACTGCAATCTGAGGCTGGACCAGGAGCTCTCAGAGGAAAGAGCATTTCGTTATTGTCTCCTCCAGCTCATCTTCCCCGCCAGCCGCCCCTTCCCTCACCCTCCCCTCTTAGCCAAGCTCGGAGACTGGATGCAAAAGCCATTATTAAAAAATGAACATGAGTTGTTTTTTCCCCTTTTTGATCAAATAATCCAGTTTGCTGCCTCAGACAAATCATTATTCATGTGGAACCTGCCCGCACCGCCCCTGGGGAGGAAGGCCAAATTGATTTAACATCTAATCCAGTTTGTACCTTCTGCTAACCCCAGTGGTATGCTAACTTCATCCCTGCAGGGTGGGGGGAAGGGGGTGGGAGGGAGCAGTGGGGCAGAGAGAGACATGAGGAAATTAACCCAAGGCGTAGGTCGGAGACCAGCTCGCTACAAAAGTGGGATGGAGACGCGGTGTGTCATTAGAGCGCCCATCTTCCCGTCTTGGGCTCGCTCATCCTCGGAGATAGTCTTTCTCCTTCCTTCAGCTCGTTGTAAGAATAACAACGCCATCAAAATGACAGCTGCTGACTCCGTGTTGAGTGAAATCGCTGACAACACTCTGTCCAAGAGACATCATGGCGCCCCTTTTACAGCTGGGAAAGCTGGAGTTCAGAGAGGTTGGAGAACACACATAAGAGCATAGAAAGTTCTAGAACTGGGAGTCAAAGTCAGTTCCATCTGCCCCCAAAGCCATAACCACCATATTAATGGGCTCCCAGATATAGGAAGGTGTTTGGAAGAGTTCTACAGCTTTTTTTCCATAAAGGTCACCTGAGTGACAGTCCCAACACATTTGGGCTGCCTGTGTGTGATGGCGGACGGGTCAGCTGACCCAGGTTATCACCCCATCTCTGATATTTCTGCTCCTCACTACCAAGCCTACCCATCCATCCTCTCTCAGCTTCAGGGTGGAGGGGAGGATGTAAAAACAGCTTCAGACAGCCTCTGGCTGGGAAGGTGGTACCCTAGGGCACTGGGCAGGGTCCTCTGGCCTCCAATCAAGGCCGGGGGGTAAATGAGATGGACACATCTCTGTGTCCTTCCTTCACATAGTGGCACATTCTAGGACTGTCACCCTGTGCCGGCAAGTGACAGATTCAGGATTCAACTCCAGGTCTATCTGGCTCCGAGTTGGGGTGCTCTTTCTGTTGGGAGGCACTGCACCCCTTCCCCAGCATCCCATGTCCTGTCCTGATCCCCATCAAAGCTTCCTCTTAGGAAGGGGTGTCTGTGCTGGAGGCGAGCTTCAGGGAGAGAGGTGGGAAGGATAGAGGGATGCGGCAGGCAGGAGGGTGTCCATGCCTTAGGTCAGATGAAGAGAGAGGGGAGAGGGGAGAGAGGAAGGGAGAGAGAGACAGAGACAGAGAGACAGAGATAGATGGGTAGAGAGTGAGAGAGAGATGAAAGAGGAGGGGAGAGATGAGGAGAGAAGAGGAGACATTTTCATAAGGACTTTGGGAGAGGGGCAAATGCAGCAATGAGAGGATCCAGGCATCAGATGAAGGCAGGGAATGGTCACCTCCCGGCTTTGCCCAGCCCAGCAGAGCTCTGATGAAGAGGGTCCAGGCTGATGTGGCACTGTTCTGCACTTCGAGGGGCTGGCAGCTTTGGGAGGACCAAGAAACAGTACCGGCATGGAATTAGCGTTTTTGTGATGGACTCCAACCTCCCGGCCATGTGAGAGCCCCCTTCAGCCCCTCGCTAGCAGGTCATCTTAATGGAAAGACAGATTATTCTTCATGAGTGCGCGTGAGGCACCCTCTGGGGATTCTGGAATAACTCAGGGACAGTAAACATGGGGACCCCAGGCTGTGTGGGTAGGAACTCATAGATGGAGGCATTTGAGAATCAGTGTTAGTGGAAATAACATCATGAAGCACTTGTTACATATCAAGCCCTCGTCTAAGCCATAGTATCCTCGTGTTCACGTACTTAGTCCTCATGGGAAGGGGAGTCTCAACACCCCTCTTTCGTGGAAGGAGAAATGGAGGTCGGGCTCATGTCTTTGCTTAGTGGCACAGCTGGGATTTGAACCCTCGTAGGCTAGCTGCAGTGGATGCTCTGACCCCAGCTCTCCTCTGCCCGCTATGCCCATGGCCTCACGGGGCTTGAGGACACAGCCATCACATTTGTTCTTTGAAGGAATCGTACCTTCCTTCAATGGCATCAGCAGGGCTGGAGGATGCAAGTTCTGTGCGTGAAGCCCTGTAGTAGGGTGTGTGTGTGCGCGTTCTGTATGTGTGGTTGTGTGTGTTTTTGTGTCTGTGTATTTGTATGTGCTTATATGTGTGTTTTGTGTTTCTGTGTTTGTACGTGTATTTGTGTGTTTGTGTGTGTGTGTGTTGGTGTGTGTTTATATATGGGTGTTTCTGTGTACATGTGTTTTGTGTTTGCATTTCTGGCTGTGTGTTTCTCTATGTGTGTGTCTTGTGTTTGTGCTTCTGTGGTGGTGGGGTGTGTGTGTGTGTGTGTGTGCGTGTGTGTGTGTGTGTGTTTTGCACAGTTGAGGCCGTAAGACAGAATAGATCACGGCTAACACGGGAAGAGACAGCCCATGAAGCCTAAACGGCATCGCCAAAGCATGAAGCAAACAAGCCCTGAACAAAAGCTTCGTCCTGGCTCCCTGTCCTCTCGAGTGTGGGGCGTGGACAGCCTCAGGCTCCCTCTTGTCCCCCTTACAGCAGCCCCTCCCTGTCGGCCTCGTCACCGCCAGGGCCTGTGTCCATCCCACCGGGTTGATGCTGGCTGAGCGGCCGCCTCCTCCTCTCCCTGCACGCTGCCTCTCCTCCACCCAGAACTGCTAATTGTCACCGCGCAGGGCTGCACCACACAGCCCCGGGGAGATCGACTCACCCCGCAGCCTGCGTGGACGGTGTCTCCAGGCCTGTGACATGCACAGCCTGCCAGGACAGCACGTATCGCCCACCTCCCAGCCTCCCGCCCATGCCCAGACTCCGGGCTTGTGCCTCCCCTTGGGCCTGTGAATAATCCAGAGAGGAGAGTCACACTGCAGGCCCAGCCAGTCAAGCGACGCAGGGACGGGGAGGGGGGTGGGGTGCACCGTATGGGACGTGTCCCTCGAGCTCTGGGTGACAGAGCCCCCAACACCAGCCTGAGTCTTGTAGCAAAAATCGTCAACTCTGCCTGGGACGTCACTTGTCGATTCAGGCAGCAGATGGGCCCTCTGACCCCTGACACGCCCCCAGAGCACAGGATCCGAGTGGGGACAGAGTGGAGCTGACAGAACTAACTCTCGGAGCTGGGGGCATTTTGCAAAGAAAGCGAGAACCACTTGCAGCAAGATATTTCTCCATCTGCCTCCCGATCTGTGCGACTGGATGGTCCCTGGAAATGTCCAAACAAGAAACGAGGTTGCCCTCTTGGCACGTGATGTGGCAGGCCACATAGTCGCTGATCCCCCCCTTGAGAGGGTGATTTCTGGATAAAAATATGCAGGGATAGCCCAGTGCCAGCTGTCTGCCCACTGGGGGCCGTAACCAGAGTCAGAGTCGTAGGAAAACTGCACCAGCTAGATTTGGGTTCATCCCAAAGCAGACCCCGAGATAAGATTTGGGGCCAAGGAATTTATTTGGGAGGTGACCCCAGAAGCAGTGATGGGAGAGTGGGAACATAGACAAGGACGGAGAAAGGCTAATAACAGGCGTGTCATCGAGCAGGTGACTGCTGTGGACCACTGGCGACCTCTGGGAGACTGCAGAGCACAGCCTGCGAGGCAAGGAGCTGGGGCATTTCCCGCCAATTCCCATCCGTCACGGGCACTTCCAGGGGGCTGAGCAGGTGTCAGTGACATGCAGAGAGAGGCAGACACAAGGTGAGATGCCATGGGCACACGGGGAGTTGTCCTCTGAAGCTGCAGGTGGCCTTGCAGTGGCCAGGGGGACACGGAAGGACACTGATGGTGGATGGACCATTAGCAGATCCCCTCTCGCATTTGTTGTCCTGTTGTCCTGTGAAACACCCTCTTGCCCTCATCTCAGGGTCTTCGCTCTTGCTGTTCCCTGTGACTGGAGCGTCTGGGCCTAAGCTCAGAGAATTTTCCATCCCCTCCAGCTCCCGCAGGTCCCTACTAGAGTAAGATTTCTCAGCTCTACTCCTGTTGGCGTTGGGGGCCGGATGATTCCTTGTGGTGGATGGAGGGCTGTCCTGGGCACTATAGGATGTTAAGCAGTATCCCTGACCCTCACCCGCTAGATGCCACAAGCACCTACCTCCGGTTGTGACAATCAAAAGCGTCCTCAGACATGAGCAAGTGTCCTCTGCGGAGCAGAATCAACCCTAGTTGAGAACTGTCACCTTGATTGTTTTCCTCAAAGCACTTATGCCTACCTGGACTTCCCTTTTTTAGGTATCCATCCACTTGTTTCCCATCTGTGCCCCCCTCCACCCAGCATGTCACCCCCTTGAGAGCTATCTCTTCTCTATCCTCTTGCACAATGTTTCTTTTCTCCCTAAATCATGCTTGGCCCAGAGGAGGCCCTGGATAAATAGCTGCTCCACTGAAGCCAATCATCCTGATCCGTCAAGGGGCTCTTTGATCAATTTTATTTTCAGGTTATTTGCAGGTTAAAGTGAAACTCCGCTTGATTTGGGCTGCTATGGAATCGCCCGTTGCAGTTGCCCAAGTCCATCCTCTGCCTTAGCAAGTAGAATCTTGCCAACCAAATGGGACTTTGATGGACACCAGAGAGGGCTGCAGGGGCTCAAGACTACTTTCTAGAACATCATCCGTTCCGACTGTCAGGGGCCTGGGAGTGGAGGTGGAGACGGTGCGTGAAGTCAGGAAAGCCGAGAGAGTGGACCTGGGAATGGACCCTGGACGCTGTTGCTCTGAGGAAACTATGAGACAACACCTTGTTTTCTTTGAATTGTACCTTTCTTCCAAAAGCAGTTCTAGGAGAAAAAGCAAAAAAAGGAAGGAAAGACGAGAAGAAGGAAGGGAGGGAGGGGGGAGTTGATGCAGATCATTTGGAATCTCCTGGTCCCTTTTTTGATGTATTCTAAAGTATTTTAAAACATAATTTTTTTTTTTGAGGAAGACTGGCCCTGGGCTAACATCTGTCCCCATCTTCCTCTACTTTATATGGGACGCCGCCACAGCATGTCTTGATAAGCAGTGCGTCGGTCCTCGCCCGGGATCCAAAGCTCTGAACCCGGGCTGCCGAAGCACAGCCCGAACTTAACTGCTATGCTACCAGCCTGGCCCCTAAAATGTAATTTTTAAAATGGGCTTTATCATATATAGGTTTATCACCTGGTTTACAATGGAATATATTGTGAACATTGCCCGTTGTCTTCTACGGTAGTTGAAATAATTTCATAGTATGGCAGACACATAATTTATTAAGCAATTTTTGTTGGGGAAATTTAGAATGTTTTCTAAAACAGTAGGAGGATGACTTTGCCACCGTGCACGTAGGTGTTTGCAAATGTGAGGGCGTGTGTAAAAGAGCTAATGTTTAGAGAGCACTTACTGTGCGTCAGGCCTGGATTGCAGTGTCCTATCTATCGCTCATAACAACCCTAGGATCCACATTCTACACGGGAGGAAAATACTGCTCAGAGTGGAAATGATTTGCCCAAGGCCACACACTTGCAAGTGTGGGAGCAAACATCAAACCCTGATGTCTTTCTCTGATGCCCCTGCATTTTCTACAGGTCCTGCCGGTGCTCATGCCTGCAGGCACGCGTGTCTGTGCAAGTGTATGCACACATTTGGTGTTTGCGATGCATATATTTAGGATCATGTTCCTACACTGCACAGCCTCTCTTGCAATAACAATGATAGCGTCTTAGTCTGTTTGGGCTGCTGTAACAAAGTACTGAAGACTGGGTGTCTTATAACCATAGAAACATATTTCTCACAGTTTTGGAGGCTGGAAGTCTGAGATGAGGGTGCCAGTGTGGTTGGGTGACGGACCTCTTCCAGGTCGCAGATGGCTGTCTTCTCATTGTGTCACATGACAAAAAAGAGCAGGAGAGCTCTCTGGGCTCCCTTTTATAAGGGCACTAATCCCGTTCATGGGGGTTCTACCCTCATGACCTAATTATCTTCCAAAGGCCCCACCTCCTAACACCATCACATGGGGAGTTAGGATTTCAACATACGGATTTGGGGGCAACACAACATTCAGTTCATCATGTATGGGTGTAGCTAACACTCGCTAGGAAATATGCATAATTTCGTTTAATTCTTACATGAACTTTATGTGATTGATAAGATAATTTCTCTCTAGTTACAGCTGAAAAACCAAAGCTTAGAGATCATAACTTCCCCACAGAAGGACTGAACGATTGAATGACTGAATGAATGAATGAATTCAAGAGACATCTCAGTGCAGATATGATGACCTATTGATTCACCTTCATCAGGGGTTCGTGAACTTTTTCTGCAAAGGACAGATAGAAGATAAATATTTTAGACTTTGTGGACCAAGACGCAAAATTGAGATTGTGACGTAGGGACTGATATAAGCATTTAAAGTCTAACTACTTAAAAATGTAGAAACCATTCTCAGCTTCCTGGCTGTGCAAAAACAGACAGCAGGCTGGAATTGGCCCACGGGCCCTCGTTTCCCCATCCCTACCTAGCGTGGAAGTAGTTAGAGAAATGTTTGTTGGCTAGAAGGCACTCAACTGGGATCTGGAAAAAGAGATGGATTTTGGATAAGAGGTGCTAAAAGGAGGGCATAGCATCCTTTTACGTACTGGAGGCTGCCTGCTCCCTCTGGCCTGTCCATTTCTAATCCTCTCACCCCTGCCCAGAGCTTCTAATGTTCTGACTTAGAAATGAACAGGCAGCCAGGTAGGGGCCATGACTGAGATAGCTTTGGGTTCTAGTCCCTTTCATGCCTGCGTGCTGGGGGCAACGTGGGGAAGCTTCGGAGCATTGCTCCCATCAGGTATCAAGACGCAGCACCCCTCCACTAACGCTGGCAAACCTGGCAGCAGACTCAATCATCAGCAACTTTGTTTCCTTTTTGACGCTTTATTTTTTTCCCCAGGTCCACTCTTTGGTGGTGGATGCTCTGGGATTGAAACAGCGAAGGAGACATTTACAAACACAGGCAACGCAGAGGCCCGGACTGTGCATGTTTTATTTGTTGTCTGATGATGCTCGTGGAGAGGTCCTTTGGGTGCCAGAGTCCCTCAAGATACGGAATATATTGAATCAACGCCGCGCTGCTCATCCGGATTTCAATCCTGCAGCAGCACCAATGGCAGACAGAGGCCAAAGGCAGCTTCGCCAATTTTCTGCCTTTGGGGAATCCAGAGCCAGCTAGATACGGAAGGGCAGGCTTCCTGGTTTATTTTGACTGTAGATGGAGTCACTGGGCAGACAGAACTGTCTTGGCACCAGCAAACCCTGAATGAGCTGGTCATTTGGAGGAACAGTATCCGTCCCCCTTTTCCTTGGGATATCCTAGGGTAATGAAAAGCAACCAGGCAGAGTGTCAGAAGACCTGGCTCACAGGCACCTGATCCCTACCTTCAGGGTGACCTCAGGGCAGTGACCAGACCTCTCTTCTCCTTGCTCTTTTCATCTGCAAAGTGGGGGAAAAACACCATCTCGTATCAGGTGTTGTTTTTCAGTTGGAAAACTGCCGATACACCCTTATTGATTGTGATTGGCACAAACCCTCCACTGATGTGGGACAGAGATGAGTTTAAACTCAAGGTTGGAATGGTTTAAAGCCTGCTAAAGGCCATGCAACTAAGGGTTGGCAGAGATGGGAGAAGATTCTGGTTTTCGGACTCCAACTCCAATGCTCTTTCCACGCCAAGAAGAAGAAGAATGGCTATAGTTCTCTTGCCTGCCAGGGCTGTGTTGAGTTTCAAAAGCGTGTGCAAGCAGGTTGAGCCGTGCAGAGCTATGGCATGTCCAGTGTTGTTGCACTAGATAGATAGTATAGAGACCTGCAGAGGCAGAAGCTGAGAACGGACTTTGCAGCCTCACTGCCTTGGTTCAAATTTAAGCTCCACGAACGACTAGCTGGGTGAGCTTGGCCAAGTGAATTAACCTCTCTGTGCACCAGCTTCAGCATCTATAAAAAGAGATGTTAAGAGCTGCCTACCCTCCAGGGTTGTGCTAAGGACTAAATGAATTTGTATATGTAAAGCCAGGCACAAGGCATTCTATAAGTATGGTCAGCACGGCTGCTGTTATTATTCTTTATCAAGTGGGGATTTCTTTGGTGACTGAAGAAAGCATTCACCCTGCAGAGGCCAGGACTGCATGTCACTGTTCTAGTAAAACATGCAGAGAAAGATTTAGATTGCAAACCCCTCAAATGCTAAACTCCTCTCCCATGCCCTCTTCCATCCCCGTGAAGCCCCAAAGACTTGGCATCTTTTACAGACACAAAAATCTCAGCCTCGAATCCAAACAAAAAAAAAATTATAACAGTCACATGAATACTGACAAGCAACTGACCTGGAGGGGAGGCCCATTTCACCCCCGACAGAGACTGAGCACTGCCAGAGCCACTTTTTACTGCAAGAAAAAGATCATTTTTTACTTTTTAATAAGATGTCATTGCTCAACCTACGTAAAGATGGTTTTCTTCTGATTGACTCATACTACAAAAGAACTTGGCATCTTAGGTCCTCCAGGTTTTCTATAAGGAACAAGAAGGTGGCAGAGAGGATGAGAGAGGATGCTCCAGGCTAGGTGCAATCGGCTGCCGTAACCCAGTCCATGCAGGCTGAAAGTCTCACCAGTGGCCAGTGGGAGAGAAAGCAGTGGAAGGGCCTGCCTTGTCTAAAAAGGGCAGCATTTCACCCAACAGCCCCACCACCTGCACGTCATACTCTGTATTACATGCTCAAATCATCCTGCATGATATGCACTTAGGTTTGGATAAAACCATCAGGCTTTTCCTTTCTCCAAGTCACTTACCGTGTTACATTTTCACTTCCAGGCAAATGATTTCTTGGGGAAACCAGTGATGGAGTAGCCCTACACAGGCTGAGAGAGGCTTGTTAGGAGGAGAGTGGAAAGGAGTCTATGTAAACCAATCCAGAAATTGTCATGCTAAGTACAAAAAGAGAAAAGTACAAACAACCTAAATGTCCAACAACAGAGGATCAGTGTAGGGGATCGTTTTAGTCAGTGTGTTCCAATATGTGCTCAGAACAGTTCCCCTGGAAGAATTATGCAATAAGATCGTAAGTCGGTAAATAAATAAATCATAGAATTTTTTGTTGAAATATGTGTCAGTAATACCTAAACATATGTCTTGGTTTGGCTGCACATAGTACTTAACACGCTAATGTGTCAGCCACTCATTGGCCCACTTACTTTCAGATCCATTCCCCATCCTTCCTCTCCTCTGTTCTATATTGCAAGGAACTGATCCCTACGAACTACATTTCCCAGTCTCCCTTGCTCCATTTCCCAGTCTCCCTTGCTCCATTTCTCAGTCTCCCTTGCTCCATTTCCCAGTCACCCTTGCTCCATTTCCCAGTCACCCTTGGTTTCCAGGTAGTTTCAGCCAATGGGGGGCAGTTGTGAATTAGTGGAGAGATGGAATAAGGGAAGAGCCAGGGTATTTCCCCCCTGATCCTCCATGTTTTGGGAGGCATCTCTGGGAGGCAGCGGCTTTGTCTTCATGATTCCATCTCCCCCAGCACAGCTTCTCCCTTCATGGCCCCACTTCCCTCGAGGCAGCTCCTGCTCTAGTGCTGGATCCTGACTCTTGATAACCAAGCCATGAGACTTGCTGCTGACAGGAAAAGGTGGCATGGAAGAAGAGGGAATAGTTCCCTCCGTCAGTCCCAGGGGATTTTGAGTGAAGGTGGGAAGAGAAGTAGGAGAAGGAAGCAATCAGAATGTGAGGTTTTAGAAGAGAGAAAGCAGAGCGAGGGGATGTCTGGCCCTGTTGCAAGTTAGGTTCCCTGGGAAATAGACTCTGAGACAGAGTTGAGCATAAAGATATCTATTCAGGAGTGCCTTTAGAATCAACACCTGTGGAAGGGCGGGGGTGGGAGCAGGATTGGGCAGAGGGAAAAGCTGAGCTGTGATACAATCCCAACATAGGTCTCAGTTGATCCCATGAGAGGCTCTGCAGCTAGGATGGGTCTTCAGAGTTGTCCCAAAACGGGATGGGCACTCTGGGCCCCAAGTTGATCAGTCATTGGATGCAAGTGACCCAGGAGAAGGGTATGACCTTGGGCAGTTAGTTTTTTCAGTCCTTTGACAACTGGAGGAATAAATCCTGCATCCCTGAGGGGAATCTGAGCAGCACAGCACAGTGTCCATCAAAGTCACTATTTCCGTTTGGGATTCTAGGAAGAGATGTTTTGGGGGCTACTTAGGACCAACTGAGGACAAAGCTACATACAAGTAGACTCCATGACAAGCAGAATTGGGCTAATATAGACCTAGAGATTGGGCTTCTGCAAGCTGCTCTTGGTTCTAGTATGGAGAGATCAGGACCAAAGTCCTTGAGGGCAAAGAAACGGATGAATCTCGAGCCAATAGAGTGGGAATGAACTTCCTGCTGGAGAGAGAGGGGTGGAGAAATCTGCAAAGGTAGAGATTCAGGAAGTCTGCTATGGGGCCTTGTCTGGGGACCAGGTTCTGATCAAGTCCCAGCTCATGCTAGGACTGGCAGCAGGCTTCAGCTATAAATGTAAGCAAGGCAAACAGCAATCCAGCAGTGCTAGGCCAACATAGGACTCTGACTTTCTTTTCCTCCAGGAAGTCATATAAGCCACACCCCTCTGCCCACTCAGCTAGATATCACCTTGGGATGGAAATAGGAAGGGGAAAGACGGGGTATTTTTCTTTCCAAGGAACTGAACACTACCTAGAGGGATTAATATGAGGAAAGGTATTTTAGCAATAGACAAAGTAATAATGCTGAATTTTAGTGTAAGCTAAATTTGTGGCTCTTCTACAAGACCTAGCTGTGTTGAGTTTGCCAAATTCTATGTGAATAAACCATTTAACAGCAGCTTTAAAGGAAAGAATGAGACCCAGAAGAATAGGTGTGCACACTACAGTGTCAGAGACCCAGGCTCCTTCTATCTCTTTGCTCCTCCATACACAACCCTCGTTCATAGGTCCATCTCATAATTCAAGATGGCGGCACCTATGTTCCAGGTAGCATGACGGAGGAAAGGACAAAGGCAGGGCAAAGGTCGTGCACCAGTTGTCTGGAAAGGATGGGTCCTGGAAGCCGCTCCAAGGCACTTCCTCTTACATCTCAGTGGCCACAACGTAGTCATATGATCACCTCTAGCTACAGAGGCAGCTGGAAAAAGTGACATTTATCCTAGGAAGTTGTGTGCTTAGGTGCAACTCATAATACAGAGCTATTCAAGAGGGTGAAAATGGATATCAGGAAGCAGCTAGCAATCCTTGCTACAGTACATAGAGCATATTATATGCACTATCTAACTTAATTCTCACAATAATCCTAAAATGTGGATTATTCCCATTATACAGATAATCAAATAGGACCCAGAAGCAGCAAGCTGATAGAGTTGATTATTCATAGCACCAGTTTTCAGCCTCCTTTCTCAAGGCGTCTACTAACTACAAGTAATGTATTTAGCTTTGGGGGGACTAATTTTTCCATTTCTTTGGAGTTTGAAAACAATATGTAGGCAAAAGAGCCAGCCCCTTCTGGCTGACCTTGCTCTTTCTCCATAGCAGGCCCGGCTTTATAAGAACTCTGAGCTCTGTTTATTTTGCAATTACCATGGTTCAGGGGCCCTCTGACATTTTCACAGGGGAGGCTCAAGTCCTCACCCCTCCTCTTGATTCCTTGATTGTTATTTCCTCTACCTTTAAAAGAAAATTGCATAATGGCTGTCACTTAGACACCTTCCCAAAGTATTTAACCTACATTAATGCAGAAGGGCCATGTGAGGAAATAGCCCTGGATGCCACATGCCAAGTTACAAAGAGAAAGAGGATTCAGAGCTCAGTTTATGGGGATCCTTTCACTGAACGGTGCCACATGGGCGTATGAATTGTGTCATTACCCATTCTCCAGACCCGGGGCCAACTCAAACAGTATCAAAGTCATTATTGAGATTTGGCCCCTTTAGGCTCATGTAAACATTTGTAACAAGTCTTTGAAGCGTCTGTTAAAAAAACATATACATGTGCATGTGTGCATGCGTGTGTGTGCATGTGTGTGTGTACTCCATGAGCATTTGAGCAAGTGAAAGTGACTAACCACACTCGCTTTTACATCTGTCCCCCATGGGCTGCTCTGGGGCCAGAAATGGTCCTGCCCTTCCAAAAGGAAAGGTATTGGTCTAAATTAGAGATGGAGGGTGACAATGTCAGTCAGTGCTGTCCCTTGTGGAGTGACAAGTCAACCTCTGCTGCTTTTGTAGGACTGACATTCTCTCAGCTTTCTTTGGTAAAGACACCTCGTTTTGCCCTGGGGAACCACCTCGCCCTGCTCTCAGCCTGTGTGATTTGGGCAGGTTGACCTCCTTTCCTTGAGTTTGGCTAATTGGCATCACCCATTCCCCTGGGTGTGGCGTTTTTTTCAAGGAAGGGCTTTTGACCCAAGGTAGTTCAATAAGATTCAGTGCCAGAGCTTCTGCTGTGACGATAGGGAAAGACGGTGAAGCCAGGTGCCACTGTGTCTCGCCACATCCTCATCAGCGCGGACTGTGCCCATGCTTGCCCACGCCTCCTACTCCAAGCACTTGAAACTCTCACCCAAAGGTTTTCTCTGATGCTCTTGGCGCTTGCGTGGGGCAGACAGAAGTGCTGTAGAGTTAATGCCCTGGGAGCACGGTCAGCCAGTCACGGATGGGGGTTAGAGAATCATTACCCCAGCTCCCTTGTCCCTGCAATGGGACATGTGTCTATACCATCCCCAGTGGCATGTGGTCTGTATTGTCTCACAGAGGTCCTGGTGGGATTGAACATCAATTGTCTATAGTGGTAACTGCCCATTAATGCATTTCCCCATTCTCTACCAGAGTGTTCTGGGGCCATTTCCTAAATAAACCACTTGCACTTGAATCCTTGTCTCAGCATCTGCTTCTGAGGGAATGCAGCCTAATAGAGAGAGCCATCTTGACACGATAGGGCAAGAACCTCCCTGAGAATACAGTCAACACAGAAGAGGTAGCGCAGAGAAAGAGAGTAGGACAAACAGTCTTGATGGCATCACCTTGGGCATCTGGAACCAGCCATGCCTGAAGGTTGCACTACCCTTAGATTTGCCCTAAGACAAAGCATGTAAGAGCTGGAATTCCAAGGTATTTGTTTTGACCGTTTTCATGTTTCCTTCCCATGCATTCCTGCATGGCCCCAGATATCCATTCCCACTGTGCTCATGTCAGCTCCTATGATCCACTGATACGAATTCATTCCAAGGGCTGTTGGACCTTGCTTTAACTGAGAGAGGGTTAAAGCCATCAGGGTGGTAGACAGTTCAAATCCTTCTCTGCAGTTTCATGCAAATAACCTTCTGGCAGCTTCCTTTTCACTGCTGTGCTCTTGTCTGCCAGCCAATCTCAGGCCTGGGTATCCCCCGGGAGATGTTAACTCATCTCCCTTATCTGCTTGACTGACTGTCATCTTGACACATCATTGAGCTGGTGACGAAGCCCTTAATTAGTGCATGTCTCCAGGCCTTCAGTTTTGCCACCTCTTCTTCTATTGGCCCTCCCTGAGCCTCTCTCTTCCCATCTCTTTACCATCCCCAAAGAGGATGATATCTGTTATTTAATAATGCTGTTTCTTTGACTCTCCATCCCTCACTCTGCCGTCTTCTTCCCGAGTCACATGTTCAGAGCCAGCTGCACTCACCGTGGACCAGGTTCCAAGCTGCTCATTTTGAGATATTATTCCATTTAATCCTCTCATCCAGCCTCTGCGGTTGCAACTATGATCCCCTGTTTGCAGTCCAGGATACAGGCTCAGAGAAGTTACACTCACTCGTTTTGGCCCCGGACAAGGCCTGGTTTAAGTCCCAACTCTGTTGCTTGCGGCTGTGTGAGTTAACCAACATTTTTCACTCTCATTTTCCTGTACTAAAAAGGTAAGAATACTGACTTTATGGGCTTGCAGCGATGATTAAGTGAAATAATTCTTACATAGCAGTTTGTTTAGTGTCTGGTACGTAGTAGATTCTCAGAAACATAGTCATTATTGTTATCATCATCAGCATCATCGTTCATCATTGAATCCAAAAATATTATCCGTACAATATGTGTGTCTATCTGTGTACACATTCATTCATTTGGGAGATAAGAAATCTGATTCAAAATAACAATAATAATAGTTCTATTTTAAGTGCTTTATAAATATTAAATCATGTAATATAAATATTAAATAGTTTCATCCTCACCACCTATTGAAGTGGTTCTGCCATTATCCCCATCCCGTCTCAAATAGTCATTAGCAGGAAATAGAACAAGATAGGCCTTTGACAGAAAGAAAAGGCAGACCTGCTTTTGGAGACTGGACCACAGGAACCCTGCAGAGACCAGTTTGCCCTGAGCCTGGCATGGTCCATATAGACTGATATGACTGTTCCCAATATCCAAGGAGATGTGGGAGAGGAGGTGAGGTTGCATATCCCACCCCACTGTCACGTCTGCCTAGGAGAATAACCGCTTCCCATTTGATGGAGACTGAGTCCCTGGTGAGGCCATTTTCCAAGGCTGCCTGGGGCTATTCTGCATCTGGGGAAAACAAAGAACCTCCAAGGAAGGTCCCGGAAGACCTGGCTTCTCTTTTTTTTGCCCCCTAGCTTTACTGAGGTATAATTAACAGAATTATATATATTTAAAGTGTCCAATGTGATGATTTGATATATGTATACATTGAGAAATAATTACCACAATCAAGTTAATTAACACATCCATCACCTCACATAGTTACCATTATTATTATTTTTTGAGAAATAATAAGAAAGAATGCTTACGATCTACTCCCAGCAAATGTCAAGTATACAACACAGTATTATTAACTATTAGATAAAGAAAATGTAATGTGTATGTGTATATGTACACACACACACACACACACACTCACACACACACAAACAATGGAATATCAAGGAAATCCTGCCATTTGCAACAACGTGGATGAGCCTACAGAATATTATCCTAAGTGAACTAAGCCAGACAGAGAAAGACAAAACTGTATGATCTCATTTATATGTGGAATCTTAAAAAAAAAAAAAAAAAAGTTGAAGTCATAAAGACAGAGAGGGGTGGGGGAAATAGGGAGATGTTGGTCAAAGGGTCCAGTTATAAGAGGAATAAGTCCTAATCTAATGTACAGCCTGGAGACCTGGCTTCTTTTAATGACCCCCAGTTTCCAAAGGAGAAAGTCCACTCTCTTCTGTGCTGTTGGTAATGGAGGAATCACAGAAAATGTAGGATTGTAACGGGCATTATCTCATTCAGTTGAGGGATCAGTAAATGAGATATTCCATATAAAGAGATTCGCACAAAGAGTTCATGTAGTAAATGCTCAACAAATGCTTATTATTATTGTCATATTATAATTGTTGCTGTTGTTGAATGGGTCATACCTTGTAATTTATCAATAAATACATTAATAAATATGTATTTAGTATCAACTAAGGACTAAGCATTGAGGATTCTGGGGTAAATAAGCTGGATCAAGTCCCTGCCCTGATGGTGTTTACATTCTAGTGCAGAACTATGCGATAGAACTTTCTATGAGGATGGAGATATTCTATATCTGCACTGTCCAATATAGTAGCCACTAGCATCTTGTGACTGCCGAGCTGTTGAAATGGTGCTGGTGCAACTGAGGAACTGGACTTTAAAATTTTTATTTGATTTTAATTAATTGTAGTTAGACTTAAATACCCACATCTGGCCAGTGGCTACTGTATTGGATGGTGCAAGTCTAGTGGATAGAAAGAGATAATTATTTGTGAGTTTAAAACTAACATTCTAATTTAGTAATCAATTGATTAACAATGATCTGTTGAGTATTAACAAAGGGATAAGCATTAAGGATTCAGTGTTAAGTACGTCGGACAAAGTGTCTGCTCTGAAGATAGGATATTTAAACTAAAACCCAGATGGGATGGTCATGTCTTGTCTTGCGATGGTCGTGTCTTGCGATGAGCCGAAGGAAGGTATTCCAGGCAGAGGGAACAATAAGCACAAAGGCTGTGAGGTAGAAGTGAGCTCGGGATGTAAGAGGAACATTAAAAAAAGGCAAAAGAGGGTGAAGCCAAATAAGAGAGGGAGCGAGAGTGTAGAATGATGTCAGAATAGGCAGGGACAGATCATGGCCAGGCTTTGGATTCTATTCCAGCTCTGTGGGAATCCACTGGAGAGGTTAAGGTAGGGGAGTCACATGATGAGAACCGTATTTTTTTTTTTTTTTTTGCTGAGGGAGACCGACTCTGAGCTAACATCTATTGCCAATCCTCCTCCTTTTGTTTCCCCCAAAGCCCCAGCAGATAGTTGTATGTCATAGTTGCACATCCTTCTAGCTGCTGTATGTGGGACGCGGCCTCAGCATGGCCGGAGAAGCAGTGCATCGGTGCGCGCCCAGGATCCGAACCCCGGGCCGCCAGTAGCGGAGCGCGTGCACTTAACTGCTAAGCCACGGGGCCAGCCCCCGAGAACTGTATTTTTAAGAAGTCACTTGGCTGCTCCATCAATGAGTGGACCGTCCAAAGACCAGAGGATATAGAGAGCAGCAGTTGAGAAATTATTAGAGTCATCGAGATAAGACGTGATGGCTTAGACTAACATGCTTATAAAATACTCAGCACAACGTCTGGCTCAAAACAAGCATTTGAAAAATAACTGTTATTATTTTGGAGGTTACTTGTTTCCCATGATGAAAACTATAGGTTACTTTAGGCAGCCAATCCATTGAAATGTATTCACGGAACACTGCTATGGACATTAAGAGTTCCAAGGCTTCTATAGTCAAGTTAGACGGAGTCTCCTCCTCTAAGTAATTCGACATTACTGGAGAGAGAAGTCTGATGCTCTAGAAACGACTAAAGAAAGTCCCAAGCTAGGGGGCTGGATGGCATGGCCCCTCTGTGAGAGCTCTCCTAGCTCAAGGAAAAGAAGCCGCTAAGAAAGACAGTCCACTATTCATTCCCCCCAAGAATCCTCGTTTTGGAAACTGTTTCTGAGCTTTGTCCATTTGGAAAACATTGACACATCTTCCAGGAGAAGACGAAGCCTGAACACACACAGATGGCAGCCCCACTATTCCTTTGCAGGGAGGAGATGGGCATGGATGTGTCCCAAATACAAGGCATGGAAAGGATTTTTTTGTGGGCAGAGAGTGGGGGCACACTGGGACTTGGTTGCTGGAGGTCGTGAAGCCGTCCTTGAGCTAAGGAGCCATGTGCAGTGTGAAGTGCCACATCCTTTCCTGGAAGGACTGAATGGCTAGAGGTTACACCCAACAACCTACCTCCTACCCCTCTACCCAACACCACCATCTTGGGCTCTACTCCTTCCAGAAGTTAGAAGTCTTCCTCCTTGACACTGGCTGAATCCAATAACTTCTCCAGTTAAACCATAAAACCAGACACCAAATATGTAATACAAACGGGCGGAAAAAACAAGGGAGAGACCATTTGGCTGTTGCATGACTCTGGGGAACTGGAAACCCATACTTTGCCGCGTTCAACCTCCATTCATTATCCTCCATGTGTTGGTTTGTTTTAAAGCTATCCCTGACTGTGAATGGCAAATGAAGACTTTTTCTCCATTTCCCACATCGAAACAATGGCATTGTGAGTCCCATTGGACTGTGTGACTCTGGGCAACCAAGGTTTGTAATGTCTTGCAGCCTCAGCAACCTCTTTGGGAAATGAGGGGAAATAACATTTATTTTACAGGTCTGTTGAAAGATCCATGAGAAAATACATGTAGAAAGTTTAGCACAGTGCTGACTCACAGTGGGATCAGTAAGGGTTGAGCACTATATGCTTCGTGCACAGTAAAATATCAGAGAAGCAAATGCAGCATCAGTAACCAGGGCAGTATCTGTTGCATCCCAGACCATGGTGCATGGGCTACTGGACTGAATGCTTACAGTTGCCCAGAGACCAGCCTGTGGCGGGTAATGGATTTTCAGATGAGAGAACAGAGTCTCAGGGAGTTTGCTCAGCTGAAATGGGCAACCTTGCGTTTGTGTAATGCTGTCTTAACTGGAGTCACACAGATCTGGGTTGGAACCAAGGCTCGGCCGTTTAGGATCTGGACAGTGTCAGACAACTTCCCTTCTCGAGAGTCCAGGTTTTACATCGCTAAAATCGGCATAACAATACATCTTATCTGTACTGCTGCATCTCACTCCTGAATCTGGTGCTTTATAGCCGAGTAGAACATTGGCTACCACAGTCATTATTATTAATACAAAATCCACATTGCAACAATATAATTATCAGTGTCAACAGTAATAGCAATGCCCACTTGTATATTTAGTTAGTATTGATGCAACTTGGTGCAAGATCCAAGAATAAGGGATATTTGAGTAAAAGATTACTACCAGCTGTATGCATTCATCCATTCAAAAAATATTTATTTATTCTCCTGTGTGCCAGACATCAGTCTAGGAACTGGGAACACAGCAGTAAATATGACAAAAAAGGTCCCTGGCCCCATGGAACTTCATGAGGGGAGGGTTTGAGGAAGGAAACAATAAATAAATAAACCATTAAGCATATAAATATTGAACATGTCAGGTAGTGATCAGTTCTAAGAAGGAAAATTGTGCAGGGTGGGGAAAAACAGTGATGGAGAGAGAGATGGAGGTGTGACTTAAATGGGTGGTCAGAAAGATCTTTTTGATAAGATGGCATTTGAGCAGAGACCTGGAGGAAGTGAGGAATGGCCGTGTGGATACCTGAGGGTTAGAGCATCCTTCTGGTAGAGGGAATAGCAAGTGCAAAGGCCCTGAGGTTGGAGGAAATACAATGGAAACCTAGTGGAGGTGAGGATGTCTGGGGAAGGGCCCTCACATAGCACAGCATGTGTTGCAGAGCAGTGCACAATCCATTGTTTTTAAGATCAGTCTCAGAACCCTGCATGGTACCGCCATCCACCTGAGCCATTGTATTGAGAGGACTCAGTTCTCATTTTGCTACAATTTAGAGATTCCAACCAGTGGGCCTTCTGGTACCTCTGGAAGTCATACCCTTGGCATCTGCTAGAAATGGTCATGTCGAGACAGAAGGCACCAGAAACCCAGCCACAGCCCTCACCACATGGCCTGGCTGCGAAGCGTGTTAGGCAGATCCTTGGAATGGTTTCCTCTCCATTCTCTGGGCGTGGATGCCAACAACTCCCAGGGCTCACTCCCTGGGTTGCATCACTGGTGACGTCCAGGGCCACAGCGCCCCAATTAGCAGCCCTCTGCTGCCCAGATGGTCAGGGGACACAGGAAGACAGAGAGGTCAGCAGCTTGGGTGGCTTTCCTGGAGTACAGCCCCTCTATCTGCTCAGCGGGCCTCGGAGTCACTGCCTCCATCCCAGTGCCACAACTCACCACCTTCCAGAAGCTGGAATTCCCCTAGAAGACCAAAGGTCTGGGATGTGCAGAAAAGGATAATTCGGTGGAATGTGTCCCTGACTCATGCTAATTCTCATTTGTGGGTGATTCGAGAGGCTCGGGGCCCAGAATCACCAGAATGTGCTCAGTTATGTTCAGGGTGCAGCTGGGCAGCCGTGTTCCTAACTCGTGTCCCATTCGGGACTCTGGAGGATGTCTTCACCGCACAGTGACAGAGCCGAGTGTCCTGAGCATTTGCAAAGTGCCAACCACTATGCTGAGTTACTTAGACGGATTCCTTGAAGGTTCCCGAGAGCCCTGTGAGGGAGAGACTGTTGTCATGATGCCTCTTTTCTGTGGAGAAGGACAGCAAGGCCCAGAGAGGTTAAGTAATGGCCTGTAAGTCACGTATCTATTAAAGACGCAGCCAAGGCTTGAACTTACGTGGTCTGAAGTCAGAGCCCATCACGCTTATAGACTCCAACACTGCTCCCTACTCTCTCTTTGTCCCAGCCGTGTAGACCAGAGGTCAGTAAACTTTTTATGCAAAGGGCCAAATAGTACTTATTTTTGTCTTTGCAGGCCATGCGGTCTCTGTCACAGCTGCTCCACTCTGCCGTCGTGGTGCGAAAGCAGCTGTGGATAATAGGTAGAGGGATGTGTGTGGCTGTGTTCCAATGGAACTGTGTTTACAAAGACAGGCAGAGGCTGGGTTTGGCCCATGGGCAGTTGTTTGCCGACCCCTGGTGTAGATGGTCCCACTGTGTCTTTCCTGGAGCTTTTGATGGTCCCCTTCATTGGAAGGCAGTTCCAGGGCTGACTCAGTGTCTCAACGATGTCATCAAGGACCCGGGCTCATTTCAAATCTTGCTCAGCCATCCTCTGTAATATTGGCTTCCCATTACCATACTTGTTGTCTCATGGTCACAAGATGGCTGCAGTAGCTTCAGGTATAATATCCCAAACTGCAGGAAGCAGGACCAGGAGCTACACAACCATTTCATAAGGTTTTGTCTTTCATTTTTTCACTGGAAAGGGACGCTTCCTATCTACACCAGGCTTCTTTCATTTCACTAGCCATCGCTGAGTTCCGTGTTCACCGCAAAATCAATCATGGGAAAATAGGGAATATGAATGCGTTATGCTCATCCCTGAGGCTCAGGGAAGGTCCCACATCCCCTCCAAATCTAGGGACCACCGACGGTTACAAAATCAGGTTATGCTGGCATGGGAGAAGGGAGGGGAAGGTTTGGGGTAGGTGACAGCAACATCTACGATGCTCACAAGCATCATCTTTAGGAGTAATTCAGAGTGGAGGGCCAGCCCGAGGCAGCTCCACAAACACCTTGGGACTTGCGCTAAGCCGGTGAGGTGTGAGGCGCGGTCAGAGCCGGGAGCTGAGACCACAGTCACTCTTCGTACCCAGCTTCAGAGGAGCAGGCGTCAGCTGCAGAGCTGAGGTGGGAGGGCTCCTGGGGAGGAGGATGTGAGGCGACAGGTGTGAAAGGGAAGGAGGGTTTAGCAAACGGGTCTGGCCCCCTCCCAGGCTCGGGCGGAGAGATTCCCGTGGTTTCAAAGCGCTGGGATCTCTCCTGCTGAAACCACAGAGGACGGAGGATGGTTTTTCAGAGCTGGCCCCCGAAGTCATTCTGGGGCATGATCTGCCTGACTCGAATTGCCTCAACACTCACATCCAGACTAGGTCTTCTGCTGCAAGAAATTGGGTGTGGAAAAATCAGAAGGCTTGAGAGCTAAATTAAGCCTACATTGCTCACACATTCCCTCCCTGGGGTGGGGCAGGAACACAAGACCCATTTCATAATATTTCATAGTACAGGAGACCCAAAGCAAGATATTTATTTGGTTTAGATAAAGGTGTTTTGAGATCTAGAAATGAAAAAAAAAATGGATAAGAAAAGTGAATTAGATAATTACCATTCATTCATTCATTCCTTCATTCAATAGCTGTTTACTGAATGCCTACCATGTGCCAGGAACTATTCTAGTTGGTAGGGATTCAGCAGTGAAAAAATAGGTAAAAATCACATTGCTCGTGAAGCCTGCTTTCTGGTGGAGGAGACAGGCAATAAGACAAATAAGTAAACTTTATAGCTCTTTCTTTGACCGAACCATTTAACTTCCCTTGACCCATTTCCCACTTATAAAATTGTTTCCCATTACTCACTATTTATCATGGACCAGGCTGTGATGGTTAATTTTATGCGTCAACTTGTCTGGGCCACGGTGTCCAGATATTTGGTCAAACATTATTCTGGATGTTTCTGTGAGGGTGATTTTTGGATGAGATTAGCGTTTTAATCAATGGACTTTGAGTAGACAACATTACTCTCAACAACGTGGGTGGACCTCATCCAATCAGTTGAAGGCCTCCACAGACCAAAGACTGACCCTCCCAGAGCAAGAAGGAATTCTGTCAGCAGACGGCCTTTAGACTTGGACTGCAACATCAGCTCTTCTCTGGGCCTCCACACTGCCAGCCCACCCTGTGGATTTTGGACTCACTAGCCTCCATAGTCATGTGAGCCAATTCCTTAAAATAAATCTCTCTCTCTCTGTCTCTCTCTCTCTGTCTCTCTCTCTCTGTCTCTCTCTCTCTCTCTATATATATATATACACATCCTATTGGTTCTGTTTCCTCTTGAGAACTCTAAATAATACACACACATTGCGCAAAGGGCTTCACAGTAATTATCCCCATTTACTTTTCACTCAACCCTGTGAGGTAAGTCTTTCCATCCCCACTTTACAGATGAGCAAAGTGAGGCTCCAAAAGTCGGAATAAATTGCCAGCAGATAAGCAGCAAAGTCAGGATTTGAAACCTGGGCTGAGTGACATGAAGGTCTGCACCGCAAACCCAACAAACCCAACTCAGTCCCAGCAACAACCACGTGCTCACCAAGGAGTCTTGTGTGTGAAAGTGGAGGGTCTCCTGCATAGCTGGTGCCCAATGATAATGGTCCTTACCTTTTTTTGGTAACAGAGGAGTCATGTAGCTTGAATTGCATTCCATATGTTGAGATGACAAGGACTGCCTGATAAAGATCCCTCCACATGGCCCACTGGGAATTTCTCTGGCTCTAAGGGTCAGGCAGAACAGAAAGTCAATGAGTCAAAAGCTTCTCTGATCTGCTTTGGGGAAGTCCTGTGATGAGCTTCTCCTAAAGGCATGTACTGGGATGTGCTTTATATAATTTTGTGGTGAAATCATAGCCTAGGGATTGTATTGCCTGGGTCCAGATCCTAGCTTCCCCACCTACTGGCTGTGTGATCTTGGCCAACTCCCTTAATCACTCTGAGCTCTAGTTTCTTCTTGGTAACTCTGTCATGTCAGGAGGCATGACAAAGCTTAAATTCAGTAGCACACTAAACTCTAAGTACAGTTTCTGGCAAAATGTGTGTGTTTAATGAATATCAGCTCTTGTTTCAGAGGTAGCAGGGATGGGTCCAGGTTTTATGGTATGTGAGGCTGATGCAGTGTATGTATTTGGGGGGGGGGGAGGCGGGGGAGGTGTTATTTAAGGAAAAGAACACAAATAACTTAGAAAATGGGGGGCAGTGCCATTGAGGGGCCTTGGAGCCTAGGGTCTGTCGCTCTGTCTAGCCGTTCTCTGGAGCAGGAATATTTCTTCTTCAGCATCTCTAAGTCCCCAAAGAAACAAATGCCTTATCATAGGGATCCTTTAATTTCCAAATCCTGCTTGGTTATTTTTCTGACGATGAGAAATCTCGGAGGATTAGGCCACGTGTCTTGCACTGGTGTGACGCTTAGAGAACGAAATTCCTGCCAGCACCTTCTCAGAAATGAGGCTTCAAGGCCTCCTCTTTCTAGGTCCTCAGAGCAAACAGCACCTGCGATCTCTCCTCTCAGCACCCAGGGTTCTCCCACCCGGGAATTAGACAGGCTTCAAAGACCATTCCTGAAGGGCCGGGGTTGGGCTGGAAGCTGGCGGTTGTGGCTGGGGTTGGATTTTTCAAAGAGCTGGTTTCAATTTTGTAATATTGTTCTCTCAATATTGTAATATTGCAGAAGTGTGTCCTTCTGTGTTGTATTCTCAACAGGGATGGAGGCAGGGGAAAAATATAAGAAAATGGAACAGCACTTTCAATCCCGTGCGCAAATGAGGATTTACAGTCATACGGGATCGTTTTCACTTTTTGATGTTTTCATTCCTATCTCCTTGTTTGATCTTCACCACAGCTCCATGACATAGACAAGCCTGTTTTACAGATGGGGGGACTGAGGTCCACGGGTCCCTGGGGCTCCACAGAGCCAGAAGTGGAGCAGAACTCACATCTCTTAATGCCCAATCGTATGCATTTTCCATTAAATCACAGAGATCCTTGGGATGTCTGGGTATTTTTAGCTCCATTTTACAGATGAGAAAACTGAGCCCCAGAAAGGTGAAATGACTTGTCTAAGATGACCTCGGTTATCATTGTCCTCATCATCACCATCACCATCATCATCATCACCATGACTACTTGAGCTAGAATAACAATAACAACAACGATAATGATAATGACTGTGGGCTATGTGCTAGGTAGGCACTATTCTACTTGCTTTAAGTACATGAATTGGTTTACTCCTTACAAGGATGGATCTTACCATATCCCCATTTTATAGATCAGGAACTGAGGCAGACAGAAGTGAAGTTACTCGCTAGTGAGTGGCACAGCCAGGATTCGAACCCTGGCAGTCTGACTCTGGAATGCCCTCTCGGTCCCCCCACTAAGCTGGTAAGTGTTGAGCCAGTAAATGAACATCTGGGGTCTCCAGATCTCCAATGCAGGGTATGTCCCACTACTTCACAAGCTCACCTTCTCCTTCTCCCTCTTAGTGCTTGCTCTGGACCCAACAGAGCCCCCTTGCCTGCCCCTCTGCCCATCTCACCTCTTGCTAAGTGAACACCCTTTTTGATAGGAGAATATGTTCCTGCCCACGGGCTTGATATCCAGCTCTACAACTCACTAGCTAATTGACATTAGGAGAGCTGTTAAACGTCTCTGGACCTTGGTAGCTTCGTCTGTAAAAGGAGGATCATGATGGCAACCAGCTCCTTGGCTGTTGTCAGTATCACAAGCGAGGAAGTGGGTAAAGCCAGCACTTCAGCACCAGGCGTGGAGGAAATGTTCATTATGTGCTCATTCAACCACAGATCCAGGACGCAGGGCTTTGAGAATGAAAATGTGTATCAGTTAGCTTAGGCAATGTTATGCTGTGGCAACAAGCAAGTCCCAAATCTTAGGGGCACGTAACAGTATTCCTCAAATGTGCTATGGCCACCGTGGGTCAGTTTCAGCTCAGCTCCACATCATTTGTATTCTGGACTCAGCTTGAAGGAGCAGGCTCTAGCTAGGATATTCTCAATTGTGTGGCATAGGGAATAGACAGGCACGATGGACCACTCAGGTGCTCTTAAAGTTTGAGCTCAAAAGTGGAATGCATCACTTCCACTCACATTTCACTGGCCACAGGAAGCCAGATGGACAAGTCTGGCATCAGTGGGGCAGGCAGCTATAACTCTCCCATAGGGAGGGTCCCTTTAGGAAAGGTCCCATAAGGAGAGGTACCATACAGAAGAATTCACAACAGCAAAGACCGGGTGGGTGGATGTAACAGAATTGGGGAGCAATGGGGCCAGTCTGGCTGGAGGAGAAGGTCACGTCAGGCTATTTGACTATAGGTCAGGGACTGCTCGATGGATTGGGGGTATTAGCCAGTGATGGAAGGCTACAGTGGGGACATGTCTTAACTACAACACACTTACTACATCTGGAAGAGATCAGCCGCCAAGTTCCCTTAGATTGGCTGTTATAAGCCCCTCGTGTTAAACTCATTCGTGGCTCTCCATATCTCTTGGGGGTTCCGCAAATTTAGTTATTCCATTATCACCTTCAAGAATTTTACTGTAGGCTCATGTTTCATGTATCACTTTCATGAGTTTTGCCTTATCCTCATTCCACTGATAAGATGACTTAACAGTAGTCATTTAAAGGTACTTGTTTTTATAACATAAATGGATTTATGTTCTGTATTCATTTGCTAGGGCTGCCATAACAACGAACTACAGACTGGGTGGTTTAAACATGGATTCATTTGCTCACAGTTCTGGAGGCTAGATGTCCAAGACCAAGGTGTTGGCAAGGTTAGCTTCTTCTGAATCCTCTCTCCTTGGCTTGCAGATGGCCGTCTTCCCTCTGTGTTCACATGTGTTTATGTGTGTCTGTGTCCTAATCTCTTCTTCTTATAAGGAACCAGTCGTATTGGATTAGGGCCCACCCTAACGACCTCATTTTTAACTTACTTACCTCTTTTTTGTTTGTTTGTTTTCTGCTGAGAAAGATTCATCCTGAGCTGACATCTGTTGCCGATCTTCCTCTTTTTTTTCCCTCCCCAAAGCCCCAGTACATAGTTGTATATTCTAGTTGTAGGTCCTTCTAGTTCTTCTACGTGAGCCGCTGCCACAGCACGGCTACTGACAGAGGAGTGGTGTGGTTCCGCGCCTGGGAACCGGACCTGGGCCACCAAAGCAGAGCGTGCTGAACTTTAAGCTGTAGGCCACCAGGGCTGGCTCTTTAAAGACCTCTTTAGAGAAATTATTTCCAAATATAGTCACAGTCTGAGGTACTAGGGGTTAGTACTTTAACATATAAATTTGGAGGAAGATAATTCAGCCCATAACATGTTCCAGAGATATATCATATCATAATTATAGCATGCCGTAATACCAATATCATCATAAATGGAAACCACTCTCACTTGCCATAACTAGAAGCACCTAGAACAGTGCCTGGCACATAGGTGGTATTCAATATGTGTGGAATGCATGCTTGAATGATAGTAAAATAAGTACAATTAAGATAAAATTATTTTTATAACATTCTAAGTAGATGCTGTTGTTTGTTAAAGCCTCTGAACCTGGGGTTCCTCTCTTTTTTGCAGTAGGGAGATCACGAGTTCTAGAGCAGCATTAAAGACACATTAGTGACTGAGACTTTCTGCTCGATTCAATTAGAAGGACTGAGAAAGAATGAGAAAGAGAAGAACTTTCATGTTCTTCTCTTGTGATTCAGGGCTATTTTGTTACCTTCTAAAACCTTCTCCCATCCCACCGGCAGCTTGCGTTCCACACTTGAGGAAACCTTGGCCCGCCCACAGGACAATGCCACACTCTTACTGGAGCACAGAATCTTCCTGGTCTCTCTCCTACCTCCCTTTCTAGCCTCATCCTCTGCCTGTTTTCCCATCACCTTACACTCCAGCTGGCTCAGACATGACAAGTTGTCCCATCCTTCTCCGCGTCTTCACACATCCCCGTACCTCTGTTAGGAGCATCTGCCCCTACCCTGCCTGCCTGGTGAACTCCTGTTCATCCCTCAGGACCCATCCAAGGATGCCCCTGGGAGATGGGTAATTTGAAAAAGACAAATACAAGCTAGGATTTGTGGTACAGTTCCATATTAAAGGGGGGGAAAAAAGTACAAACATAGTTCTGGAAACCACACACATGAACATATTAAAAAGTGACAGGAGTAAGATGATTTATTTTCTTTTTGCTTATCTGTGGTTTTTGATATTTTGACAGCCAACATGTATTCTTCTGTAATCGTAATAAAAAGTTACCGTTGATGTTTTAAAAGAGCAAGTGTCTACATGCTTTCTTTTGGGAACTTTCCTTGACTATTATCCTGCTCCGCGAGGCACACACACACACACACACACACACATGCGCCTGCACACACACGCCCCAGGGAGGCACAGACAATCACATTCTAGTAACTTTGCATTTTGCACGTAACTCTGTTATTTCATTAATCACTTTGTTCTGAAATTATCTATTTACTCATCTCCTTCCCGCCCCAATCTGTGAGGCAGTATCGTTTTGATGTTAATAGCATGGATCTCAGATCCACAATTCCTGGGGTTGAATCCTGGACCCAGCCCCTCATCCATCCTGTCACTGACTATTAAGTCTTTACCCTACACCAGGCACTATACTTGGCAGTCTGGACACACTTGTATTCAGAGCGGACAATGGCCCATGCCTTCAGGGAGCTGCCTTTGCTGTGACTGGACGAACCACCAAGACAGTGACCAGAGAGTCTAATCAATTATCAAACTCAATAGTATATTAGCAGGTGTAAGTGCTGCACAAAGATGAAAATGCAGAGCTCAATGAGAGACCAAGAGTGCGGAAGGAGCTTTGAGAGGGGAGGGATAAAAATGCAACTGGAGTGGTCACCCTAGGCACTGTACAGAAGGGAACTTTTGAGTAAGAACTTGCAAAAAGTGAAAGTGTTATCCATGCAGGTCAGTGGTAGAAGGTCTTTCCAGGGGCAGGGAACAGCCAGTGCAAATGCACAAAAGCGGGAGCGTGCCTGGTACTAAGCACTGAATTATGACCCCAAATCCATATAATTGAAGCCCTAACCCCCAATGTGACTGCGTTTGGAGATAAGACTTTTAAGGAATTAAGGTTAAATGGGGTTTTAAAGGCGGGTCTCTGATTCAATAGGACTGGTGTCCTTATAAGAAGAGGAAGAGACAGTAGGAAAGTGGTCACACCGAGGAAGGGCCACATGAGGACACAGTGAGAAGGTGGCCATCTACAAGCCAGGAAGAGAGGCTGCACCAGAAACCAAGGCTGATGGCACCTTGAGCTTGGACTTCCAGCCTCCAGAACTGTGAGAAAATCAATTTCTGTTGCTTACGCCCCCCAGTCTGGGGTATTTTGTTCTGGTGGCCTGAGCAGACCAACACCTCCGGTGTTTTGGAGAAACGGGAAGGAAGCCAGTGTAACTCGGGGCGGATTGAGTGCTGGGGAGTGCAGTGGTTGGTGAGGGAAGAGACGCCCCTCTTCAGGGGGCCTGAGGAGATGAGGGGGCAGGTCCTGCAGGGCCTTGTGGGCCGTCCTAGAGATTTAGCTTTTTTTCTGAGGGAACTGTGGAGCCATGGCAGGGTTTTGAGCTGAAGAGTGTCACACTCTGAACCACACTTCAGAAACATCGATTGCATTGCTGTGCTGAGAATACACTGTAGAGAGAAGGGTAGAATTGGGACGAGCAGTCTGAGGCTGATGAAACAACTCGGGAGGAGATGATGGCAGCTTGGGCCGGGGTGGAAGAGAGAGCAGTTGTCAGATTCCTAATGGATTGGATGTGGGGGTGTGAGAAAAAGAGAAGAGTCAGGGTGACACCAAGGTTAATGAGGTGAGCAACTGGACTGAGGTGGGAAGGCTGTAGTTCAGTGGTTCTCAACCATGGGTGGTGTTGCCCCCAGGGGACATTGAGTGATACCTGGAGACCGTTTGGGTTGTCACAAATTGGGAAGTGCTGCTGGCATCTGGTGAGTGGAGGCCAGGGCTACAGTTAAACGAGCTTGCACAGGACAGCCTCCCGTAAAAGGAATGATCCAGCCCAAATGTCAATAGTTCTGAGGTTGAGAAATCCCCGTGTGGCAGGTGGAGCAGGGTTGGGCTGGGAGTGAGACATATCATGGGGAAGATCAGTAGTTCAGTTCTGGACATATTCATTTCCTCTATTGACTCTCTGTCTACTGGTTGTAATGTTGGGAAATCGTTTTACCTCGCTGGACCTCAGTTTTCTCGTCTGTAATATGAGGATAAAAATTCTCCCTTCTTCCTAGGGGTTTCGTGGAGTATAAACGGAAAGCATTTGAAATGGTGCCCAACAGAGTAAGTGTGTGATACATTCCAGCCGTGATTCCTGGAGGGGAGACTGTGTCTGTTCATTGTGTGAAATGGAATTTCATTCTGCCCAGCACCGAGAACAAGGCCTGGCATGCGGTCGGTACTCAATTAATGCTTATTGATTGCAGCAACAAATGGATCACAGGGTTGTGTCTGACTATAGATGGGTTTTCTCCAGGGCATATCCAAGCCAAAAGTTAAAGGCGAACAATGGAAGTCAGATTCGTCAGGCTGTGTCCTTGGACATTGCAATTGAAACCTACTAGCAGGAAAGCACAGAGAATGAGGAACCAGGTGTAACCAAACCCTTACTGTCCATTCAGACAGGCCTTCCAAGAACCTCCCACTGGCTCTCCCTGAAGCCTGGGCACTTTTTTAAATCCAGTTTCATTTATTTACAGTTTTATGGTTTATATTCAAGTGGTTTTGCATATCAAATTTTGTTATCTTGTTAGTTAACAGACAAAAGTTTTATTAGGTCCCACCAAGAAAGAGATAACATGTTGTCATCATGACGTGTGCAATGATAAGCTGCCCTTTGTGAGTGGAGCTCATCAACTTGTCTCTGTCTAGTGACCTGAGAGAATTTCTCTTGGACTCAATCACTCCTGTGTGGTCATCTTCTGGAGCCTTCTATAAATGGTTTCACAGTTCTCCTGTCCCCCCACCTTGTAAACCATAGCGATGCTCTCGTATGCACCAAGTTTCAACTTGCTGATGTATGACGAGATGTCAGACACATGGCGGGGATCACTCCGTGAGCCAAGCAAACAAAACCCCTCTCCTCACGTTGCTCGCATTCCAAAGGCTCATGTCTGTTAGTGTGACTTCAGTTGCCAGCAACAGAAAGAGTCAACTCAAACTTGACGTCCAATATTAGCATGTTCACCTCTGTGTGCATCCATAAAACATATAATCTGGCATCACAGGTCACCCCGAGGTAGAGCAACCCAGTGTTGATTCATTCAGTGGCTCAAACAAATCACCAAAAGCCTGGAGGTTACTCATTGTTGTTTTCTTGAAGCCAGCCCAATGCTGGGCACATAGGAGCTCACAGAATGCTTATTAAGTCAATGACGAAGAAGAGCAGATTTGACTCCAGCTTAGCGCTCTCTTATACTTGCAAGATAGCTGTCATACTTCCCAGCATCCCATCCGGACACAATCATGTCCAGGTAAAACAGAGATTATTTTGTCCTGTGTTTGGGATTTTCTCATAGTTTTATTTTGAAGTATTTCATATGAACAAGTATAAACATGCACACACATACATATACATATATATGATTTTATTTCAGTATATGTAATTTATATATAAGCTATATATTAGATTTAAAGAAGAACAAAATTAATGTTCATGTAACTTACTAATCTGTGTAAGAAACAGAACTTAATTAAATTACTGAATCTTTCTGTGTGTCCATCTCCAATCACTTTCCTCTCCCTTCGTGCTCACTCCACAGAGCTAAGCATTAATTAGAGCATTGTATCATTACCTCATTATTATTCTCTCTGTATTTCTTTCTAAGAGCAAGACACCATTCCCATGAACACTCAAAAGACTCTCTGTCCTGTTCCATTGGCCAGAACAGGGTCATATGCCTGTCCATTGACTGACCACAGGCAAAAGACACTGGGCTTGGCTGTGATCTGCTTGAACTCATCAGGATTTCTAGTTTCTTACTCTAGAGAGAAAAATTATAAAATTCCAAAGGTTGTCATAAAGATTAAATCAGAACACATATTTTACCCTAATACGGTGTTGAGTTACTCAATAAAAATCTGTAGCTGTTTCTTCCAATCTGTAGCTTACACCTCCAACTGCCATCCTGCAAGTACACACACACACACACTTGCACGCACACACACACACTCTGGAACTGGATAGTCCTGAGTACACGAGCGTGTGTCCCAGCTCCATAACCAGGCGTGTTTCTTTACCTCTCTTTGCCCTCATTCTGTTGACAACGATTTTTATACAGCTGCCATGTGCCAGACACTCAGGTCTCCAGAATATGATGAGGAGGAAAAAGCAAAAACCGAATCTTGCCCAGTGGAAAGCACAAACATTATTCAAAGACTCATAGAAATAAACGCAAAATCATAATTCTACTAAACTCCGTGAAGGCAAGTTACGCGCTCTGAGAACGCATGATGGGGGCTCTATGGGGACTTCCCTAGAAAGTGACTGAAATGGGATCTAGTAGAAGAACAAGCACCAATGCGGTGACAGCTGTGGCGTGCAGAGCTGGCCCACACGCTGCATGAGAACTGACAGCTCGATTTTCAGAAAGTTTGCAAGCTGTTTATTAAGCACAGTCATTATGAACAATTAAGTTATATAAACATAAAGTTAAATGTGTTATCTTAAAAAAGTAATACATTCTCAAAACTCATCACCTCCTAATTGTCATACTACATTTTACTATTATCTGTGCTCTCAAGATTATTTATGACTGTTACACACAATGCTTCTCTTCCCGACTCCGTGTTCAGCGACATCCTGTTAGTAGCTTGAAAATGGCCACCGTGGGAGTATTTACACCACAGAAGTTGGCAAATACTACAGATCAAGTTTGGGGGTTTGTTGTTCTTCCAGCCCCACCCCAAAGAGACAGTTGTTAAACGTTTACCAGCACACCACTGGGCAAAGAGACTTGAGGGAGAACATTCCAGGCAGTGGGGACAGCTTGTGAAAACACCCCACGATAGAGAGTAACATGACGTATTTCAGAAATTGAAATGAGGTCCCTGAGAATATGAAGAATCTCTACCTCAAAAGGTTTTATGGACTAAATGGAATAATCCATGTAAAAATCCATTTAACACCATGCCTAGCACATATTAAGTCCTCAATCATGTTAGCTAAATCTTTAAAAATGTTCAGCGGTGCCCAGTGTCTTCAAATGGTATCTGTGTATGCTTAGTCCCAGCGGCCTAGGAAGCAGATGGCAGATACTACTGGCTGCCTACCTATATCCACCCCACACCGTCTTCCTTGGCTTCACATAACTGCAATATTGTTCATAGCAGCAGGTGTTCAGTTAAAAATATTTGTGATCTCAGCCTCCGTGGAGCTACGGGCAGCTATGTCACTCAGTGTTGACCAATGTGACATAAGCTGAGGGTCTTTGGAAAAGTTTGCTATTTGCTCCTACTTCCTGGACGCTTCTTCATACCTGGAGTGTGGACTTGTGGCTTGAAGGTATGACAGATATTTTTCATTCATGGGCTTACAAGCATAAGGATGAATGGAGGAGAAGGAAAAATGGAAGACCCTGGATCACTGATGCTAACAGGGAGCAAGTGGAATTGCCTTCCTCCAGACTTTTTATATATTAGCTTTGAAATTGCCTACCTGTTTAAGCCACTGCGGTAGATGTTCTGTTGCTTGCAGCTGAACACATTCCTCACTGATGCAAATGAATTTTCCGGCCAGATAGTATAATAAGCAACATGGCTATGGTCAGTCAGAAGACTCTAGAAACTTGCTACTGAAAGTTTGGGCGTGGACCAACAGGATCAGCGCCATGTGGGAGTTTGCTACAAGTGTAGAGTCAGGTCTCACCCCTAACCTCCTCATCAGATTTACTTTTTAACCAGCTATCCAGGTATTCATCACATGACCATTAAAATTTGAGAAGGATTTCATTAGGAGATTGTCATGGAACAGTTAGAATTTCTAAACTTTTGGTTTGAGGACTCCTGCCTGAAGATGCCCTAACGATGCAAAGCCAGAACCTACCCATGTAAGCAGATTTTTTGAGGCTGTGCTGGACCCTATCCCAGACCACATAAGGCAATCCGCGTTTGCTCTGGGCAGCCATCAAAGTGATTTCAAGATTACCCAACACCCAGAAATGAAGCCTAAACATCCATCCCTTGATAAACACACTCAGGCCCTTAAAAGTTCAAACTCTGTGTTGGGTCCTGACCTCTGAAATATTTATACACAGTGATGCACCTTCCAGATAACATCTCCTGGAATCTGCTTAGCAGCAGGGCTGCAACGGGGAGGGAGTTAATAAATGCTCTCGTTGTCTATAATTCAGCAAGAAAGCTTTCGCTGAGCCCCCAGACGCAGCTAAGAATAGCCAGGTTCCTTCTCGTCTTTGAGAGCTCCAAGATCAAAAATAAGTTTCCCACTCTTTCTTCTCTAGAATACATGTTAGAGGCTCTTGGAGTTGGTGCCACACTGGCCCATGCCCAAGAAATACCCTTGTTTGTTGGAAGGGATTCAGCTCTTGGCTGATTTCTTCCTTGTACTACTCCTTGCCAGACTAGTTCAATCTTGGGTCATCGGTGTTTGGGTTTCTCGATTAACTCCAAGTCTCCCAGGGAAAGGACGAGACAAGACGCATTGTTAGTGGACCAAGACCATGCGCCAAGCCAGCCTCAGCTTATCCTCTCTCCCCAGCCAGACTCTTGAAAAGCTACCCTCTACTGTGAGAATTCTACTCTTTTCCATCAGTTTCAGAGCTAGGTTTCCCCACCTGCCTCCAGACTGAAGGAGAGTCTGGATGGCAGGAGCTTCAGAATGTAGCCGAGCAAAATCAAATCCCAGCTTGGCCTCTCCCCAGCTGTGTGACCAACCTCCCTGAGCTTCCGTGCCCCTGTCTGTGACATTAGAATGATGATTCCTGCCAACAGCTCATGCCAAGAACTTGGTCCACACCCACTAGAATGCGAGTCCTGAGAGGGCAGGATTTTTGCTCGTTGGCCACTGTTGCATCTTGAGAACCTAGAACAATGCCTGACCCATTGAAGTTCCTCAATAAATGTTTTTTAGATAATCAACCCTCACAACAATCCTATGAGGTAGGGCCTATAACTCTCCCCATTTTGCAGATGTGGAAACTGAGGCTCAGAATGGTTAAGTCAATTGCCCAAGGTTATACAGCCTGTATGCGACAGAGTCAAGATTGGAACACAGACCTCCTTGGCTCCAAAGCCTGTGCCAGCCATCCTACGGAGCTGTAGACGTCAGATACTCGAGCTGATGTACATAACACATTTCATACACCATGGGTGGTCCACGGTGGTGGCCCCCTTTCTCTTGACCTCTCATACCACTTCTCCTCCCCACCCCGCTTTCTATCCCCCTACCCTGCCCCAAACACTACTTCACATTGGAGAACATCACAAAGGGTAAACATAAGCTTCCTTGGCTTGACCTCTTCAGGCCCCATCAGCTGATAGAAAGCAGGTCTTCAGACCCAAGGGTGGGTACAAAGGGGGAATATTCACCTCCAGTAACATCCCAATGACACAGGGCATTTCTGCTCAAGAACACAGCCTTCTCTTATTTAACCTCAGCTCTCCCATCACAGGTGAGTTATGGCCACATGTAAGCATATTACAATCTTTTAATAGCGTGGTTCGTAGGCTACCTGCTAGTTAGAATTCAGATTCCTGGGCCCTGCCCCCAACCTACTGAATCCAAATCTCCGGTGGGGCTCTAGACTGTGCATTTTTAACAGCCTCCTGGAAGTCCCTGACATAGAACCTTGGGAAGTAGAGAGAAGAAAAGCGAGACTTTCCTAAACCTGAGCATATAGAACCTTGCACTCCAAGTTGAGTTCGGGAAACTGAGTCACTGAAGGGGATGACTTCCCGTGTCAATCATCCACCAGACACCTGTGAGGTATCTCCCTCAGTAGCCACTGCAGACAGACATGGCAGCTCTGTTTGACTCCTCCCCACCTTATTTCTGCACTTCCTGCATCTGCTCAGCTCTGCCCCGGTTTTCCTTGGGTGTAGCTTGGCTTAGAAAACACAGTGTTGCCTGCAGCTTTCAACCAGGAATGAAATTTCCGCTGAGCAAGAGCATAGAGAGGGAGAAATTAACATATTAGTTACTAAGATAAAGAAATAATGCAAAAAAGGAAGGAAGGAAAGGAGGGAGGGAGAGAAAGAGAGAGAGAGAGAGAAAAGAAGGAATGAAGGGAGAAAGACGGGGGAAAAAAAAAAGTCACCTACAGCCTTGAACATGGCACAAGGTTCCTAGGGAAGAAAATACACTCATTCTGATGGTTAATTTTATGTGTCAACTTGGCTGGGCTGAGGAATGTCCTGAGAGCTGGTAAGGCACTATTTCTGGGTGTGTCTGTGAAGGTGTTTCCGGAAGAGATGAGCTTTTGAATCTGTAGACTGGGTAAAGAAGATGGCTCTCATCAATACCCATGGGCATCGTGCCCTCCACTGAGGGATTGAATAGAATAAAAAGGAGGAGGAAGGGCGAATTCACTCCCTTTGCTTGAACTGGGGCATCTATCATCTCCTGCCCTTCCGCATTGGCACTCCTGGTTCTCAGGCCTTCAGACTCAGGACTCAGATAGGGGTTTACACCATCGGCCCCCTGATTCTCAGGCCTTGGGACTTGGACTGAATTACACCACTGGCTTTCCTGGGTCTCCAGCTTGCAGACAGCAGATGGTGGGACTCAGCCTCCAAAATTGCATGAGCCAATTCCTATAGTGAATCTCCTCTTATATATATCTCTACATGCCCAATTGGCTCTGTTGCTTTGGAGAACCCTGCCTGATACACACACGCACACACATACACACACACACACGTTTATGTTTGTCTTTCACTGTAACTCTTCATCTACTTTTCCAAGCCCTTTCAAAAATCAACATGATCTCAGTTTTCCTTGGTGGCTCTGGGCCTGTCCCTGAACCTCTCTGAGCCTCTGGAGCTATAAAACTGGGATAACAACCAGCTTTATCTGCCCCAGAGGGTGGTGAGGTAATTAAGGGGCGGCCACTTTCTTTGAAAAGACTCAAGGGTTGTACAAATACCACAGATTATTACGACCATCATCGCAGGCAGGCAGCAGTTCCAGGGCCCCCAAGACACCCATGCCAGTGTCCCAAGCCCCTCTGATGCATATGCGTGAGTCCACTCTACAGCTGGGTGAGCTGACTCACCCTGAGCTTTGGCAACACGACATGGGGAATCCAGGGCGGAGGCCGTTGAAGACATCAAACAGGGCTCCCGCAGTCTGTCGTGGTCCCTGTTAGCTTTTGCATGTAAATCGACACGCCTTTGTGGAGGGGACAAAGGGAGCTGGTGTGGAAGAATTCAGGTCCTTTGCTCCCGGAAGCTCCGAGGACTGCTCCTTCCTGAAACGCACTTTGCTGCTTCTAGGCACGAATAGGATCAAATGAGCGTATGCTCGTTGGTCCAGGATTCTGGATCGCAAGATCCCACTGGATCTTATAAAACGTTGGGTCAAGCTTCTCCACTTCCTCCAGTGCAGAGACAATGTCTGTTGTTCTAAAGGCCATATCCCCAGAGCTCTGCCCAGAGACCTGACACCCAGTAGACGCTCAATAAATGTTTGTTGGATACACGAACAAGTGATTCAACTAAAGAATAAACAAAAGAATGAATAGATGTCTCCTTGGGAGATCGGAGAAGTGATATGTGCCCCATACATTCCTGTCCTACACCCACTAGCGACGTTAACCCATCCCTATGCTTTTTCCCTGTGAGTTCAGATGCAGCCCCAATGCTGGCGACGACCACTTCCAATCTCTCACGCAATGATCAATCAAGGATGTCAGATGCGCTAGGCGCTGATCTAGGTACTGGGGAATACAGCATAGGAAAAAAGGCAAAATTGCTACCCTCTGGACGCTTACATTCTATTGGAGTTGGCAGAAAACATGAAATCCATTTGCCACCTGGGTTGGCAGGACCCACCTGGGTCTTCCTGGAGTGGCTAGAGTAGAGGTCCTGGCAGAAACACTTTCTCCCTGGGAGTCAAGCATTGTTTTTCTTATCTCTATAATGGGCACATCATTCTCCGCTCATACCCCATGTGTCGGTATCTGAGCAATTGCTAAGTTGTATCACATGTACATCCTAATGTGTTTTGAATCTGGTCACATCTCCTCACTGCCATTGACTAGTCCAGGACTGCTCTCATGGACCAGTTGGAACAGCCCCCACTCCCACCATCCTTCAACTCGTTATCCACACAGCGGCCTTTAAAAAGGCGCCTGACACATAGGGCGTTCGGTAAGCACTGCACAGTGTTCTTGTTTTGAGAGCGAGGGCCAGTACAAGGTGGCCAATACAACAGTTTCTGCTATTTCAACTGAGACGCAGTATAGAGAGAGGAGAAGCATTCAGACTCTGGAGTCAGATTCCAACATCAGATGTTGGTCTTCGCTGCTCACTCGATGTGTGTTCTTTTTTTGTATAATTTTATTTATTTATTTATTTTCCCCCAAAGCCCCAGTAGATAGTTGTGTGTCATAGCTGCACATCCTTCTAGTTGCTGTATGTGGGACGCGGCCTCAGCGTGGCCAGAGAAGCGGTGCGTGGGTGCGCTCCTGGGATCCGAACCCCGGGCGGCCAGCAGCGGAGTGCACGCACTTAACCGCTAAGCCACGGGGCCGGCCTCGATGTGTGTTCTTAACCTTAACCTTAACCTCTCTGTGCCTCAGTTCCCTTATCTGCAAAACAAATAAAAATTATACTCACCATATAGGCTGATTGCAAAGTCTCTGCACATTAATATCTGTAAAAAGTTGAGAACCGCATGAACAGGTAGTGTAAGCACTATATAAGTGTTATCCATTATGGATTTCTTTTTCTGGCAAAGTGTTGTGAGGGCAATTAAACACGACAAAGTACATGAAGTGCAGTACATAGCACTCTCGCTTCTGAACAAATGTAATTGTTATTTACCTTGGTCAGGCCATTTGGCATTTTTTTAAATGAATTACTCACACGTGGAACATTTTGAGTGCTCCTGGGCACAACAGGGAAATTCTGTAAAGATATGGCACCCCCAAAGGCATTCTCTTCCCATCTGTGCACCCAAGCTAACACATAGCCCTGGGGCTCTCTCCCTTTTAATCACAGGAAGGATGTTGCTTCTAGCTCACCCACTACAAGCTTGACAAATACTTAAGCTCCTTCTCTCTGTTCGGGAGCGTCATGGCCCCTGACAATTCTCTTTGCACTAGGAGAAGGTCCCTGGCTGCTCATCTCCCCCTCCAACTGCTGGCTGATAAATTCTGGTACCTCTCCCGCCTCCCCCACTGCCTTTTATTCCCTCTTTGACTGTTCCCAAGTCCTCTGTCAGTCTCTGTTACATTTTCATGGGAGAAAAAAAAATTACTTCCTAAAATGTTCAAAAGTCTTCCTCAGTTTGTTATTAAAGCAATTATCTAGCATAACACACCAAAATCACCAAAGGTATTCTAATGGGAAACAAATGCTCCAGACAAGCGACCGAGCGGACTCAGAATCTTTATTGAATAATGAGGAGAAGGTGATTAGTGAGAAGCGGCAGAGGGGAGGAAAGATTTTCCACCTGGCCTTGGACAGTACATCAAACGGTCGTCCACAGGATGCTATTTATAACCATTATTGCTCTGTCTTTGGAGCCCTGTTGGTCTGGCGGCTCATCCTGCCTGTTTCTTCCTTCCCTACCTGCTCTCTCCTCCCCACCGCTGCGTGAAGCCTGGTTCCCGTGGCTGCCATCTTTTAGAGCTGGGTCACAAGGGGCCAGGTCCTGGAGAAAGCCTGTGTGGTTTGAGGTCCACATGCCAGCCAGACCGGTTCCCATGTGTCTTCATATGTTCCCTGATATTTTTACAAACTCATTTCAACTTTCTGGTAGGTAACTGCCAAAAACAAAACTCAACACCGAAAAGAGATGCTGGACTGCCCGAATGCCCACTGGAAACTCTAGTTTTCTGGGGATGTGGGCTGGAGCAGAGTGAATGCCACAGGAGAGAAACCAAGGGGGAGATACAGGCATTCCACGAACTTTTATCAGGGGCCTACGATGTGCTCATCACCACGCTCAGCACTGGAAAGATACAGGTGAACGTAGAAGTGTCACAGAGCTCTTCTCACACGTTGACACTTAGTGTAGGTGGCAGGTTTAATCTCGGGCCAACTCCCACTTATTGGCCAATGCTGCCTGGAACCATGACTTGAGAAGGTTCTGAGCTCAGAAGGAAACAACTCTGTGATTGTTTATTGATGCCTGCCACAGTCACAATAAGGAGGAACGGCAGCACTCCGCGTATTTGACAATACTTGTCTAGCATTGCTCTTCTCATTGCTCTTCTCAAATGTGCATGCAAATTAAATCTTGTTAAAACTGCAGATTCTGATTTAGTAGGTCTGGGGTGGAACCTGAGACTCTGCATTTCTAATGCTGATGCTTCTGGTCCACGAACCACTCTTTGAGTAGCAAGTGTCGCGTGGAACCTACAAATGAAACCACCACATTCCCAGATCAGTCATTTGCATGGTCAAATAACTCTGTCTAAATCTGTGCTGGAGAACAAGAGATTCCAGGGTATATTCTGAACAGGGCAATTCAACATCTGGTCTCTGAGGTTCCCAAAATTGAAGGTGGTGGTCCAGCCAGCTCAGACCTCCAACAGGCGGCTTCCATTGATTGTCTGAGACAAACGTAGGCTCCCAGAGGGCCGCGTCCTCAGCTCAAAAGCCCAACCAGAAGTTCAGATGTGTTTCCAAATCAACTCCAAGGCTTCCACATGTCTCTGGGGGCCTCCTGGGCGTTCTGTCTAAAGCTCCAGGAGGTTACATTCCTGGGTGAGCCTTTGGGCAACACCGCCTCCCCCTCGGCTGAACAGACGATCACTTCAAAGGTCTCCTTTCTTGTGGTATTTTAGTACCTCTGACCTTGGCCAAGAACCATCATGCCAGAGGAGTATGAAAGTGAAAAAGAAGAGAAAAGGAGAAACGGCGTTGATTGACTCCCCCACTCCCACTCAAAGAAATCTTGCCGAAGGTTTTTGCTTGGGCTAAGTTTGAGTTTGGATGAAGAGATCCAATGAGAACTTACGGAGTTAGTTAACCCTTGATTTGGTTCTGCACTCGAATCCTATTATTCTCGTAGGAGCAGAAGGCACCCACTGGGTAGGGGGTGTGGTATTTTAAATATTCCAATTGCTCAAAGAAAATCTTCTAGCCATGCAGTGAGAGGAGTGAAAGAGTGTATAGGAGATCTGTTCTTGGGAACGAGACAGGCCTCCCCTGAGCTGGGGTGACAGAGAAGCGGTAAAGAGCAGAGGACTTGGGGTTGAGATCCTGGCTTCATTGCTCATGTGCTACATTTCATACTCTCTTCTGCTCATGTGCTGCAGTCTAGCTGCACTGCCCACCCTTCTGTTCCTCTAAGCTCATCCCTAACCCAGGGCCTTTGCACCTGCTGTTTTTTCTGTTTGGATGGATCTTCCACAAATCTTCATATGACTGCTTCCCTCTCGTCATTTGAGTTATCAATGATCAAGAGGCCTTCACTGATCCTACTGATTGAAAGAGCCCTCACCTCTCTGGTCATTATTTAGCACAGTGCCCTAATTAATGTGTTCCATAGCACTTATCTCTATCTGAAATGGAACAGTAATTTTTTATCTGTTTATATGTTCATTGTCTGTATTTTCCTCTAGAATATAAGCTCCTGAGGGTAAGAATTTGTCTTCTGTTCACTGGTGTATTTCCATACACCTTGAGGAGTTCCTGATGCATAGAATGTACTCAACATATAATATTGCTATTGAATAAGTGATCTTTCTGGCCGTGGTGACTAGTTCAAGGATGGTCGTGTGATTAAGACAGGGCCAATGAGAGTGTTCTTGGGGCTGTTTCTCCTGAGTTAATGGAAAGGGAAGTCTCTTTCCACTGACGAAACTAGAAGGACGTGGGTGTTGGGCTGTCAGATATTGTCTCAGCTGTTGGGGGAAGCAATCCGGTCCAAGAGATGGACTGAGCCCTGACCACAAAGCATGAGCTGCGCCTGGACCCAGTAGGTCTACCTTTGGCCTTTTCAGTCACAGGGACAATGCATCACCCACCTCGTCCCTCCTCCTGCCCCACCACCACCCATGAAGCTTAAACTGAGCTGGATTTCTGCCGTTTGAAACTGACACAGTCTGAGAAATACATGCAGGATTGCGGCAAGATCTATGTTGAGTCTCAACTCTGCTACTTTCTAGCCACGGGGCCCTGTAGTCGATACCATGCTGGTCCCTCCAAAAATAGGTCCACGGAGAATCTGTAAATGTGACATTTGGTCAAAGGTCTTTGCAGGTGTAATTAAGTTAGGGATCTTGAGAGGAAATCATCCTGGACTATCCACGTGGGCCCTGAATCCAATGAGAAGAACCCTTAGCAGGGAAAGGCAGAGGGAGATTTGACACACACAGGGGGAGGCCGTGTGAAAACGGAGGAGGTCAGAGTGATGCAGCCACAAGCCAGGGACCCCCTGGAGCCCTCAGGAGCTGGAAGAGGCGAGGAACAGACTCTCCTCCAGAGCCTTCGGAGGAAGTCTGGCCCCGCCGACATCTCGATTTTGGCCTGGTGATACTGATTTCAGACTTCTGGCCTCCACAACTACAAGAAAAATTTCTGTTGCTTTAAGCTACCATGTTGGTAGTAAATTGTTACAGCAGCCCCAGGAAACTAACACGGACCTCCAAACCCCTCTCAGACTCAGTTTCCATTTCAGGAAAATCAGAATAGCAATTTCTGCCCTGTTTCCATCAAAGGAGGGATCAAATGAAGTCAAATTAGTGGACCCAAATCCCAGCTCTCTCACCCACCACCTCTGTGATCTCAGGCAGCCACTGTTCTCTCTGAGCCACAATTTCTTGGTTTGTGAAATGAACGCATTTGCAACACTCTCTCCATAGATTTGTCAGAGGATTAAATGAAGCAATGCATCTAAAGCTCTTTGCATGGTGCCTGGTACACAATAAATGCTTAATAAATGGCTAGACTATTTTGATGAAAGTATGCTTGCATTTCCTTGCAATGGCATTGCCCTCTTCGAGGAGTCACTGTCAAAGAAAACTGTGAATTATTATTTCAGGAAACTTCCTGAAAGGCTAATGAACAGCGCATTGTCATTTTTAGATCACTGATTTTTGAACACAGCGATTAGTTGCCAAGGTGGCTGAATAAGAATTATTTGGAGAGAAGATTAAATGCACAGATTAATGGATTCCACCAGACACTCCTTCATGGAGAATCCAGGAAGTTAAACTTGGATCTCAAATAAGCAGAGCTACACGTGGGAGCCAGTGTTTTAGATCATTACTCCTATTATTATTATTACTTAGAGAATCGTTGCAGAAAATGTGCCAGACGCGACCTACCCTGCTGCGTGCTCTCCGAGAGGCTGTGCCTGGGGGTCCTCTCTCATGCCTGGGGTCTACAGCCAAGCGCACTGGAGGGATCGCCGGAGACAGCCTCTCCCCGAGGGTGGGTCCCACGGGGACCATTTTCAGGGAGTCAGTGAGAGTTTTCTTCAACTCCCACAAACCCTGTGATGTGGTGTTCCCTGCCGGGCGAGGCAGAGGGAACACATGGGAGGAATAAACAGTATCCAGAGCAATGGAATCCATAAATCTCGGGCGTGTTGTCTGGTTCCTTAATTCTGGTTGCAGAACAACAGCCAGAATGAGGAATCACAGCCAGATCCACGAGCCGCCCCATCTGCCTTCCGAAGGCCATTTGCTGGAAGGAGAGGCTCACGTTTGGAAAAGCTTTGTATCGATTCATTATTTATCATCCTCTTAACTTTTTTTTTTTTTTTAATGGAAGAAGCAAAAACTTAGGAAGTTAAAAGAGAGTATCTAACATTCTTGCACGTAGCCTTGGGAAGCACAGGTCATGGGCAATGCTGAGCCTGATGGCAGAAACCCCAAGGGTTTTCCAAAGGGAAACTGTTCAGAAGAGAAGCTGTTCCCTGAATTCAAATTCAGCCTCTGTGTTGTAGACATTTATTTGTTTTCTGGCTTACTCAGAGCTGAATTAAGAAGAGATTAAGATATTTCTGGTACTCATGTCTCTAACTGTAAAGAACAACTAAAGATACACTGAACATGTCCCCATCTCAGAACAATAGAAAGTTTTCATCCTCTTAGCCTGCGTCATTCATTTGCATGCCAGATCACTGGAAAGTTTGTTTGTAAAACCTGTTCAACTGCGCTCCGGGTACTGGGACCTGGGGGGGCCAGATGGGGGGCGCGACGCAAGCCGCAGCCTCGGGTTTGAGTGCGTCGGCTCTGCTGCCAACTGATTGACTTTGAATTCTGGCTGTATGGCTTCCTGAATAAACTGCACCTCAGTTTCCCAATCTATAAAATGGGTACAGGGATATGACCTCTGACTTTGGATTACGGTGAGAAGTAAATAAGTTGGCACAGAAAATCATTTTTAGAAAGGGCCAGCCTAGCACGTAGTCAGCCAGCCCAGGTGGTCTAGTGGTTAAGTTTCAGTGCTCTCACCACTGCGGCCCTGGTTTATTTCCCAGTCAGAGAACCACACCAGCCATCTGTCGGTTGTTATACTGTGGTGGCTGCGTGTTGCCGTGATGCTGAAAACTCTGCCACCAGTATGTCAAATACCAGGAGAGTCATCCATGCTGGACAGGTTTCCATGGAACTTCCAGACTAAGATAGACTAGGAAGAAGACCTGGCCACCCACTTCTGAAAAAATTGGCCATGAAAACCCTATAAATAGCAGCGGAGCATTGTCTGATACAGCAGGAAGGTAAGAAAATGGGGCAAAAAGACCAGGTAGGGTTCTACTCTGCTGTCCACAGAGTCACTCAGAGTCGGAACCCACTCGACGGCACTAACAACAAAGCATGTGGTAAGTTCTCAATGTGTATCAGCTAGTAGTTTTATCTTGGGAAGTTTTCCCGATTTCTTTGAGGCTAAAATGGGGTAAATTCCTCCTGATTCACAGGAGTGGCAGGTGTAGGTGAGACAGCACATGTCCAGTGTGTAACACGGCCCCTGGGACATCACAGGTGCTCCCTCCAAGTCAGCCGTGTTGTCCCGGGAGCGAGTAGAAGCTTCACTTGCAAATGCTTTTTGCAGGAGCCGTAGTTGTCACTGAGCCGCTACAAGTAGAAGCGAAAGAGATCTCCGTCCCTGGATAGAAAGACACTGCATTCAATCAATGATCCCTCGTCACCGTGAGGCTGTGATGGGAGGAGGAGCGTGCGACAGAATGAAATCTGCAGTGGACCCTGCAGTCCTGAGCCCCAGGCCACACGTACCCATGCCAGGCACTGTCCCCCCAGGTTGTTCTCCTGGTGCCAGATCGCAATTCTTGCTGGCTGGAGGGTCCCGCTGTCTACTTGTTCTCTCATAACAGGCTGTCCTCAGCCTTCTCAAGCAATGATTTAATGCTTCAAGGCTCTGAGACTGGAGCCACAGCAGCAGGAGAATCAGACACATAACTAGACATGGCAATGTATTTAGGGAACAGGAGCATTTGTTCTGCCCATTTTAAGAGTTCCCTTGGTTTCTTTAGGGGCCTTGTGCCAACAGCTGGCTGAGAAATAGAAGCTTCAGAGTATTTCCAGGGTGGCAAGAAGGTGTGTTCGTGGGTAACCCTGCAAATGATTCGTTTTGCTTTTTGATCAATGGGAATACAGCAGCCAATAAAACAGACAATCACCTACCCTCTTGGAGGTAACATTCCAGTGGGGTGGGGGATTGGGCAGAAGAATGAGGAAAGATGGAATGGCACTTGTCACTCCTTCCTGTCCTGGTTTTTCTCTAATGAGAGGCACTGAGCAGCGGGTCTGTGGATGGTTGTGTCAGCTGTGCACTGCACAACCCCAGGAAGTGCAACTCACACTGTAGGCTGCCAATGGTCCTCCCTAGAGTCATTCAGTGCCTAACTTGTTTGGGCATAAGCTGCAGCCCTGGAGAATGGGGAGGGTAACAGTGTTGGGTTATATTTAGATGGAGACCCAATGTGTCAAGCACAAAAAATAAATACATACAACAAAAGAGTTTCCAGTGGGTCCTGCTACTCTTCTGCATGGGTTTGTCTGAATATCTAATAACAGCGACAAGAACAACATCCATTATCCATGGGGAAGTGACAATTCATCAGACTTTGTGTTTGGTTTTTAAAATAATGACCTCATTTAAGGTCAGTACATTGGTTCTGGAAGTGCTATAACAAATAAATCCCAACATCTTAGTGGCTCCACACAGTGCAAATTTGCTTCTCACTCATGCAGGATTCCAAACAGGTATTCCTGGTGGCTTTTATCCACCTGGACGCCTTCCATGTTGATGCTCTGCCATGTCTTGGGGCGTCATCATGCCTGAATCCATCCAACAGAAAGGGAAAGAGAGAGCATGAGGCGGCACAGATGCTCACAAGAGCCTTGCTCTGGAAATGGTCCATATCAGTTCTGCTCACATTCCATTGGCTAGAACTCAGTCACATGGCCACATCTTCCTGCAAGAGACGCTGGGAAATGTAGTCTGGCTGTGCGCCCAGGAAGAGGAGGAGAGCACACCCAGTAGTCTCTGCCTCAGCTGGTTTCATTACTCACACTTTACAGATGGGAAACAGAGGTTCAGAGATGTTAAGTGACTTGACCAAAGTCACACAGATAAGAGAAACTGGGAGTAAAATGCACATGATTAAGCAATCAAGGAGACTCTTTTATTAAATGAGGACCTGAGATATTAAAATTGAGGAAAGTACTTTTCCACTCACGTCCTTGGGTCTAACTATTAACTCTCCAAGGAGCACTGCTTCCTACTCTGCTTGCTCTCTCCCAGTCTCTCTCCCTCTCTCTCTCAAATTCTCCTCACATTCTTGTGTCCATTTCAAACACTGTTTCCTCTATGACTCAAAAAGCCTCATCTGATACATGAAACAAACCCTTGTGCATTTACCTCATCCCCAAAATTATAAAAAAGGAGAGTCTGCATTTCACTCATCCCTGGATTTTTGGAGCATCCAGCACAGCACATGACACCCAGTGAGACTCAAAGACTCTTCTTAGTTTGAGCTCATAACAAGCAGGAAACTTTTATGAACATATCTTACTTATCTATATATCTTTCAAAAACCCATGACTTCAAATTATGATTCTAAACCCTAATATTAAAAAAAGGGTTCCTAGTCCTCTGTATCAGTTAGATTTAAGTTTAGTTGTGAGTAACAGAGTTCAAAACTAATAGCGGCTTATACAAGTAGAAATGTGTTTCTCTTTCCCACATAAATCCACAGGGAAGAAGTCCAGGCTCAACTGAACCTTCTGCCTCACAATGTACCCGGAGGCCCAGGCTCGCTCCATGTTTTTGCTCTGCCTTCCCTAGGATGTGGCCCAGGTTTGCATAATCCAAATTGGCTGACAGGGTAGCAGCTCTTTTATTCACATTCCAGCCAGCGGGAAGGAGAAAGGGACAAAAATGGAAAACAAACCAACACACACAGATCTGGGCTGTTTAGGAAGGTTCTTATAACCTACTGACCAAAATGTAGACATATGGCCAAACCTAGTGGCAAGGGAGCGTGTAGTCTCGACTCTCGGTGACTGTGTGTCTGACTGAAGTGGCGTATACGTACACTTGGGGAAGAGGCGGCTGTTGGGAGGTGATGATTAGAGTAGACGGAAAAGAGAATGGATGTTGGAAGAAAGGTGCAGCCTTTCGACACTTACTGAGCTGACCTTAATGGAGATGCCACCCTCTTGTTCTGGGTAGCTTTTTCTGACTCTTCTTAGGGCAAGAGTTTCCACCTCTCTCTCTATGCTTTTTACCCTCATTAACTCCTCTGTCCCACTCACCTTAACTATATGCACGAGTTTCTAATCTACACGATCTGATCCCTAGACCTTTTAGTTGGGTGATATTTACTAGTGCATGGTGCCACTCTACCCACAGGGGCTCCCTCCTGTACTTGCTGTCTCCATACAAGAAGATGAAGACAGCGCCAGGCTCTGTGGGGTGGCCTTAGCTATGTCGTTTCCTTTTTTGTTGTCGTTCTGATACCTCCTTACCTAAAACGAGGAAGCAAGTCTGGCTGGGAGCTTATCATAAGGGTATAGGAGAAGGAAGCTCGTTTACATGCCAAGTCCAAGTTCAACTCTACCAGAGAGCTGAGTGTTGGGTGTCATTGAGTGCTGGCTTGGTTAGTAATTACCATCAGTTATTAGTAAAGTAGTGCCCTCTTTCCTCCTTGGCTATCACTCCTGTGTGAACAGCTTCCTCTGTCAAGAACCTTTTCAGGAGGAGAGGTGAATGGCCATGCACTGTGGTCTCAGGCTCAGGACCATCAGTGCACCGTGGAAACCTCACCCCCACCTCTGATAACCGCCTGCAATGTATAAGGTGCTGTGTAGCACTGCTCTCATTCATTCATCACAAAATCCCCAGGCAATTGTCATTATCCCCATTGTACAGATGAGGAAGCAGAAAGGCAGACTACCTTTCCCAAGCTCACGATGCTCGGAAGAGGCAGACCCAGGGCTCCAAAGCCAGTGTCTTGATTCTGGCCACTAATTTAACCCTCTGGCCACATCTTTTCCCCATTCTCTCATTTTCCCCTTGTTTCATCCTCTTCATGCATTTACATATTTTACTTTTACACTTCATTCAATCTCACTTAATTGTTTTTGTTTTTATTGTTCTTTTTTATAATTCCATTAAATTCTTACCAGAACAATAAACAAATGAATAGTCCCACGTAATTGTCTGTGGTTTTTGTGTCTTCCTCCACTGGATGTCAAGTTCTTTGAATTCTATGACTGGATCTTCATTTGTGCAACCTTTGTACCTCTCCCCAGCCTTGGCACATTGTCGGTCCTCAATCCATTTTGGAGGAAAGAATGTTGTCCCATCTCCCCCCTCTCCAGAGCTAATCAGCAAATTGGAATTCCATTCCCTGGTGGAACAGTCACTGGCCTCTTGAGAAATCTCTGGTTGAACAAAGATGGGTTTTCTTTGATCTCTCTGAGGGATCTTGGGAGATTAATGAAGCCAAGCTGGGCCAGCAGATTTGGTCAGCATCTGGGTCTACGGTCTCATGTGGTATTTGGAACATGATTCCAAAAGAACTGTGTCCACGTGCCTGAGTCTATCATTTTGTGATGGCAACTGAGGTTCCAGATTATTACAGCTGCTGTCATCTCACACCATCCCTCCTGTAGAATGGACTCGAATAATTGTCTCCCCTGCTGTTTTGTCTGGGTGGCTCAAAATAATTGCATTTATTGAATATTGTTCAGTAAGTCCTTAACATGCATTAATTCATTTGATCTTCACTATGACCCCTTGAGCTAGAAATTAACATCATCTGCATGTTACAGAGGAGAAAACTGACACATTTAACTGGGGTGGTTAGCTTTCTCGAGGTCACACAGTGGTAGAGATGGGGCTCAGATCCAGGCATTCTGGCTCCAGAGACCATCCTCTTAATCACTCTGCTCTATGAAGACAACAAACGTGGTAGCCACATGGATGTGGAGCATCCACCCCCTGCTAGGAAGGCTTCCTGGAAATGCAGAGTTGACCACGTGGAAGGCACAGATGACCGAGTTTGGGGGCTTCCTTGGCCAGCGTTGTGCTACTCTGAAATGATACAAAGTGAGAAGTTGGTGTCCACTGTGGTGTTTTGAGTTAGACACACTTGGATCTGATTTCCGGCTCTGTCTGTTACTGGGTGGGGTGGGATCTTCTATATCAGCCTTCCCCCTTCTAATGGCCACCTTAACTGAGTCCTTCATCCATAGTGATCAGTCCCCAAAAGCCACATGGTACGATGTGAGGCCATCCACCCTAGCCCCTGATGTTCGATCAGAGTTAAACTCTTGACTCAAGCTGAGCCGATAGAATTTCTTGTCCAGGAATCTGGGCTTGGGGTTGAGAGAGAAAGAGTTGCTCTATTTGAGTGTCTTAATCTATGAGAGTTTGGTAGTGCTCATCTTTGATCACCATAAAGATGGGGAAAAGAGAGCCATGAAGCTAAGGGGTGGAGAAGAGAGAAAATGTAAGCCACACTTTTCTAGCTCCTCATTCGTTTCCCTTCCCCAAACCCACGTGCATCTTTGCATTTGGGGGACAACATAGAACTTTATTTTTCCCTTAAGGTAGCTTCTGAGTTCCAGTACTTGCAATCCAAAAGACACATGCTCTGTTTCCACCACCTGGAACATAATTTTCCCAACTTGTTGCACTGCTGGCTCCTCCTTTATATCACCTTTTAAGATGTTGTCTTTAATTCGCCATTTACACGGAGCTCTTGGCACACCATAAAGGCATAATAATATTTAATAAGTGAATGAATAAATGAAAGGAATTGACGAATATCTAGTGTCACTTTCATTCACTTTCCTGAGCCTCAGTTTCCCCAGCTGTGAAATGGAAGAGTAGAAGGATAACCTCACCAGGTAGCTGTGAAGACTAGAGATAACTTGTGCAAGGTGACCGGCACACAGGAGGCACTCAATGAATGGCAGCCACTCTGGGCGGTGGTCGTGCAGGCATCCGTAGTTCTAGCATCTCCAGCGGTAGGCATTTGTTTTCTGTTTCAGGTAACATCCCATTTCTATGTTTTGACTCAAACCCCCAGCAGGGTAAGACTGTGGAAATGGAGTAATCTGAAATTAGATTTGCCACTGCGATTCCCTAATCAGAATCCATTTTCATTTAATGTGTCTCTATGCCCTGAGCAGTGCAGCTGCTGGGGATTAAGTAAGGAGGGCAGATCCATCTTCTAAAGGAGGGAGAATTTCCTGTACTGGTCTGTCAAGATGTTTGCTTTCCCACCATTTGTCTGGGTTGGATCCCAGATGCCCCCTCCCTCGCAATAACCAGAGATCGTATTCAGCATCAACTCATGAAATTAAGAAGAATGATAGAAAGACATTAATGTCAAGATCTCCAGGGTGCATCAAAAAGAAGTATAATTCCTCTCTTCCCACTCCTCACACCATATGCCAGGGACACCCAGTATTTATTTGTCAGCTGTGCTGGCAGGTCTGGGAGAGGATACCATGGAATATAATGGATCAGGGCCGTGTAACATATCACCGGGGGGGGGATTTAGAGCCCATCACTCAACAAATAACAAGTCAACAACTTCTGTCTCTTGGCTTTCCCCTGTGAAAACCCCATCACCCTATTTCACAATAATCCTAATCCAACTGTGTAAATTCAGGAAGTTCCCATGGCTTGTAAAAGACGGGTGCAAAGTGGCCCATTAAAATAATTCAGGCACTGAGGCCATTTGCAAAGAAAAATAAATGGAGGGAGCTTTGGAAGAAACCACCTTGTGTAAGTCACCATACGTCAGATGTTGGTGGACACTGGATAACTGAACTCATATTGTGCACATGTATGCAATCTTTTTCTTTAATCAGTATGCTTTTCTCTCATGGGTGATGAGAGCTGAATCTTATGATGTGATGAAAAATGCACTGGATTGGAGTTCACTAGTAACTTATTATATAATTTGAGGCAAGTAACTTTTATTTGGAACCCAGGTTACCCATTTGGGAAAAAACGTAATTGGATTGGAGGTAGGAGAGTATGTATTTGGCTCACAGGTCACCACCTTCTACTGTCCCACCCATAGCAGACATCACTAATCAATCCTTGTATTCTTTCCTGTTGATCCCAGATGTGGTCTCAGGATCTATCTCAGCCCAAAATTTCCGTGAGCCACCGCCAATCAATCAAAGATAGACTTTGGAAGAACCTTCCCCATCATTCTTGTAGCAGATGATCTTAAATTTCTTCATATTGTGCAAGCACTATATTTATGTAGAACAATTATACATGTCACCACCACCCTAAATAAGTTTCTAGGGGAAATTCTGACTTTCATCCCTTCAGCCAAATCCTGTAAGCTGCCTTCAAAAGAATATCACTGGGGTTAAGGTTTCCAAATAGTAATCTACACTCAAGTTTTTCAAAAAATTTGTTAAATCTCTCCTCCCATAAAAGCTTCAGGGGGAGATGCAACTAATTACAGGGAATAACTAAATGAAGACGACATCAAAGTGATCCAGAGGACCGTTCTGAATCGTCAGCAAGATCTGCCTTAGAACCAGAAACTTCGGAGCAAGGAATCTTCGCTGGACTCTCAAGTGAGCTTTCTCTGCAGACCCAAACTCAGTTCTACCCACTTGGTAGTGACTCACTTTTCCTTCAGATTACGGCTGATGAAGGCATTTGTCTGCCTCTCAGAAGTCTTCAGAAGGATCATATGGAATTGTGGCTAGGTCTGAGAAGGTTTTTACACAACGTCATGGAAGGCATAAGTCCATCTTGGACTTGGCTCATCTGTTGAGGCTGACATATGGCAGGGTAATGCTCCCTAAAGCAATTCCACTTTGATCAATGAGAAACTCTGGTCCAGATGAGAAAAGAAGTTGGGCCTGACCCCCATTCATATGCTGGTGTTATTGGGCATAGCTGCTTCTGGCTTCAGGGCCATCAAACACTTCCATGAGATTTTCCTCCACCAACGCCAGTGTTAAAGGTGATGAAACTAGAATCCCATAGAAGGATGGCATCTGACACTATTTCTGGGGGACACAGGCCCTGAAACTCACAGTGGCCCATCATCCAATGTTCCATGGTACAGAAACTTCTCTGGTTTGGGCCAATGCTTCACAAGGTAGGGATACCAGAATAGGCTCAAGGTAGTGACAGAAGCAGGTTTTTGATTGCAGTGGGGGAAACTGTTTTGAGTTCTGCTTGCTTTCACTCTTGTCTGATGCACGCGTAAGTCTCAAAGTGATGTTACCTGAGGTATTGCACAGCAAGCACTTAGCACAGCGCCTGGCAGGTGGAAAGAGCTCAGTAATGGGAGGTCCTGAGTGGATAATTACAACAGCATCGTAAGTAGGCTCCTGCCTCTAACTTGATCTTCTCTGGCCCTCTGTCCACTCTAAGCAAGAGGGATGATGAGGAGGAGGATGGAGATGATAAGTGTCATAATGGTTTTCCATTATCAAGCGCCCACTGCATGCCACGTAAGTGTTTGCCTACATCACCTCATTCAATACTTTTAGGGACTATAAATATTATTATGTCAATTTTGAAGTTATGGAAAATGAGACTCAGAGAGTTTAACTTGCTAAAATCTTAACAGCTAGTGACTGTAGGAGGCAAGATTTGAACCCCACTCCCTTCTCTTAAACTGTCTTTAAGTTTGCTATAGTGTCTCCCATCCACTCACCCACTTATGGTCTACTGAGGACCTACTACCACAGTCTAGGTGCACCATTTCTGATTCTGGTGACACAGCAGGGAACAAGGCAAAGAAGGCCCCTGCCTGCATGAAACTTACATTTTAGTCAAGGAAGACAGACAATAAAAAAGGGAAAACTGAACTTTTAGATTTTTAGTGCTTTTAGATAGCAGTAAGGACTCCAGGGTAAAGACGCCTGTGAGATATGATATAGACTAATGGACGGAGGAAGAACAATTAAATTGGGTGCTAGGGAAGGCCCCTCTAAGGAGGACACATTGAGATCTGAACATAAGAAGTTGTTCTCATGCAAGGGTCTCCAGGAAAATCATACCAGACACATGCAAAGGCCCTGAGGTAGGAATGACTTTGGCATGCTTAGGGAAACTCAAGGCAACTATAATGGGTGGAGCTGACAGAAGTGATGGTTCCAGCAATAGATGAGACTGAAGAGGTAAGCAAGGGTCAGTTTACTAAGCCATCCCTACCATTTGACACAGAACTTGGCATACATGAGATGGTCGATGAATGGTATTGAATGGGTAACTTCTCCTTTTCATTAAACCGGTTCCTGATCAGACTTTTTTTCTCTTTACCATGAGGAATGCTTTCCCATATTTCCTCTTATTCAAAAAGCAGTTTGGACTGGGAACATTCCGGAAAGAGTTCACGGTTAAGCAGAAAGGACTGGAAAGAACTTTCCAAGCTGGGCTCAACTGAACCCATTCACGCAACAAACATTTCTTCAATGCCCGCTCTGTTCCTGCCCTGGGTCCCTCCAGCAGCTTGTTCCCATTCGGAAGGTAAAACCGGTCCTGCTATTCCCTAGAGACGAGGAAGCTAAGTCCTACCCGTGAGTCACCCTGGGCTCAGGCAAGAAGTCCAAATCTCCAAATGGATGATAAACACGCATGAGTCAGCAGTCCTCAGAGTCACTAGATTAGTGGTTGAGGAGGTCAGCTCAAGAGTCTCTCAGAATTGGGTTTGAATCCTGTGTCTGCCACTTTCTAGCTAAATTATCCTGGGCCAACTTCTTCACCACTCTGAGCCTCAACTTCCTCATCTGTATTGTGGGGATAATAATATCTCACTCACGTGAGGTTACATGCACTCTTAGTATATGTATGCTCCACCTTGTCTGAGCCTGGTATAGACTGGGTAATAATGAGATGGTAAATATTGGGATTATTAATTATTACTATTATTTAGATAATGTTCCCTCATAAAACAACCTGAAATAACTATTTGCCCCAAAAAGTGTAGCCAGAGTGTGATATTGAAGGAAAGACATTGCATTAGAAGCCATGAATCCCGCCTTCTAGTTCCAGCTCTGATCTCTACTTGCTGTGTTATCTTAGGCAGGTCATTTCCCCATTTCTGGGCTCTGGGTACCGTGATTTGCCTCTCAGATGTTACAAATCCCTTTCCACCTAGAACAGAGCATTAAAGCAAGCAAAGTCTATGCTTCCTCGACCTACAGCGTCTTCTCTGGTAGAGCCAAAATCCACGCAGCAAACATACCACCTTGCGCCTGTGTATATTGGCACATGCACAGCTTCCGCGTGGGGATGACTCTGTCAAAACAAGCTTTCCTCAGCTCCACGGGGTCAACATCGCTTCTGAAAATCAAGCAGCCGACTGAGTCCAGGTCCAAGCATCGTGGGAGTTAGAACACGGAGCAAAGCGTGCACTCACATTCCACGATGATTATGTTCAGTGATGAACGGACCAGCTCCTTGATAGGGAGGAACTTCCTACAGGTTGGGGTGACCTTCCCAGCAACGTGTTTATTTGACAGCCCAAGGCGACAAATTCACAGAGAGGAAGGGAAGGGAAGAGGAAGGGAAGGGAAAGAAAGGTTATTTCAGCACAAGAGCATCCACTTTGGTCTGCCAAAAATGTGTAAAACTGTAACAACAGGAGATCATGTAAGCATCTTGAGAAAAAAGAAGATAATCAGAGATCTTAAAATCCTAAAGAGGTATTGAAGCTGAGAAATAACGTACTTTGTCTGTCTTAGTACTTAGGTGCATTAATTGTTATTGAATCCACTTGGCACTTAATAAATACTCAAGAATTATTTGTGAGGTAAATGAATGACAGGAAGACATTGTTGTTGGCTAGAGCTAGCAATGAAGGTGTTACAGGTTAAATAGGATGTGAGAGATGGGTAGGATTTGGATTGCCAGAGGAGGGAAGTAATTTAGCAAGAACATCAGCTTTAACAAAGATCCTCATGAGAGAATGAGCTTGGCTTGGTGTGTTGGGAGATGTATTAGTCAGGTGAGACTAGGCTACATTGAAGTCAATTTCCTGGAATTTCAGTGGCTGAAAATAACAAAGGTTGATTTCTCACTCATGTTGTATGCCCAGTGCAGGCTGTCAAGGGGCTGTGCTCCACACAGTCATTCGAGGACTCAGGCTGATGTCAGCGCTGACAGCTGTTAGCTGTACCATCTGCAAAATGAGTTCTTTAAGGTCACCAGAAAAGTGCAAGACATCTCACGGAGCACTCACACCTGCTCTTTTGTGCTTTGGCATGGAAGTGACACAGGGCCCCTCTGCGCACATCCCATTGGACAGAACTGGAGACATGGCCCCACCTAACTCTAGGGGGCTGGGAAATGTAATGAGCGCAGGTATCTGTGATCCATAAATGGCTCTGCTTCTTGGCAACAGTAAGAACAACCTACTGAAGTGGTAAATGCATTTTAGGTAAGGTAGAGAAGAATTAAGTATTTGTAGCCTTGCTGTGGTCAATGTATGTCCTGAAAGCATCTCCAATAAAATAGGAAAGCCCCTTTTACGGGGTCCTAAAATTTGCCAAGATACTAGGAAAAGAAGTCTCCATTCTTTTCATCCATATGATTTCCAAGTTGTTAGAACAGGACTTCATCATTTGACTCTGTAGGCTTTTCTCAACAACATATGAATGAATTCAGTTGCCTGCAGAAATGAATTCTGTGGAAGGGCAGAGATTCTAGATTTACCTAGATCTGGGTCCAAATCCAGCTTTACCATCTTACTCACAGCCCTTAATCCCCACTTCTGCATTCATTCATTCAGTTAATACCTACTGAGTATCTACTTTGCCCCTGTATCTTTCCTACTTAGGCAGGAAAGATGCAATGGGAACATATTGATGTGATTCTTGCCATCAGTAAGCTTCCAGACTAGTGGATGAGGCTTGGATTAAATGGACTGACAATAAAGCAGGAAAGACAGAGGTGACATTTAAGGGAAAAATTCCTGGCCCTCAGAGTTGCAGAGGTCCCTGAAATGGGAGAAGGCAGTGAGTCTCCCTCTTTGGAACTATCAAGGCCCAATAAGGATATTTCCTTGTATCCTCAATTTTTTTTCCAAAATATGTAGGGAGGGGAGTGGCTGAGGATAGCTAACAGAACCTCAGAACTCTATTCCCAACATTGGTCCATCCAATCTCCTTGCCCATTGGGCAGATCCCCACTTCTGGAAAGATACATGTTGTTCTTAAAATACCCAACAATTGACCAGAGATCTCTGATAGCACCATTAATTAAAGTTAATTTAAAGTTCTAGACCATTAATTTCAGAAAAAAATGACTCTAAAATCATTAGAAAGGCACTGGGCATGGTCATCGTATTTAGGGGACAAAAATGAATAAAACATAACTTACCTCACTGGTTGGAGTTGAGCATTAAGCATAATCATAGATCCCAGACTTTCCAACATACTATAGCTATTATGGCCGATGATCGTGTTTTCCAAAAATAGCTGCAATACCATCTCCAGCCTATCAATTATTCTTGCAATGTGACTTTGACACTCCTTCCATTGAAACGAGGTGGTGTGATCCCTCTGTTCGGGTCTTGTGACTGTAGTGGAAACGGCATCATATAACTTCCAAGAATAGATCACAAAATGAAGCACAGTGTCTGTCTGCTTCTCTCAGGACACTCATTTTTGGAACCCAGCCACCATGCAGTAAGGAAGTCCAAGCAGCTGTGCCACTGAGTCACACGCAGGTCTAGGCTCCTGGAACACAGCTTCCGTGCTGTGAGGAAGCCCACTCTCCATTCCCACACGGGAAGACTGCATGGAGAAGCCACGCGCACGGGTTCTGGCTAACAGTCCTGCTGAGGTCCCTGACAACAGCCAGCATCAACCACCAGACGTGTGAGTAAACATGCTTCTAGATTCTTCTAGTCCCAGCTATTGAGTCGCCCTTAGCCTTTGAGCATCCCTGCTAAAGCCCAGGCACCTTGGAACAAGGACAAGCAATTCCCACGTTGCCCTGTCTGAATTCCTAACCTCCAGAATGATCCAATGGCTGTTTTACATCACTCAGACTTGGGGTGGTTTGTTACACAGCAACAGTGACTAGAACAGTTACTCAGTATAGCTGAATCTTCAGAGCACTTAGCTGCGTGGTAACATTCTGATTACCAGAGCATTCTAGTTAGGTGAGCAGCTATTTATGAAGACACTCTAATGCTAGGATTTCAGAGTTGAGCTGAAAGTTCGTTTTTTCTTAGTAGTAAAGTTTTCCTGGTTTTGCTACATCTAAGGGCATCATTCCCTGAAAGATCACCCCAGAATATAATGTGTGGACTGAGTTTCCCCAGGACTCTGCCAAGGGGGATAGAGTTTAGGTCACATTCAGAGTAATAAGTCTAATTTCAATAGCTTGTGCTACTATTTATATAAAATTAGATCTTCAATTAACTGGTCTTATTATTTCTGGGAGTCTCTGGGAATGTCTTGGATATATTTATAAAGAGTCTTCTTGTGTTCTTCCAGATCTAAGCACCTTTATTGATACGATATTGAATTATTATTCATACTATTTGTTGTTCTTCATTTCAGACCCCACTCAATGGGAGAATTATACATTCCTGTCACAGTGGTGTCAGACTCGGCCATGTGACTTGTGTTGGCCAATGGCGTGTAGATAGAAGTGGTCCATGCCACTTCTGAGCATCAGCTCTAAGATCCTTTAAGAGGCAGTTAGTGGTTTTACCATATTCTTTTTTCCCCTCTACCATAAAGCCATCAGGGTCCAAGATAGAGTTTATTCCATTAACCCTTGATCCCAAAATAAAGACACACAGCCAACACACAACGAACATATAACTTGAGCAAGAAATAAATCTTTGTTGTTGTAAGGCCTTGGGAGTGGGGGCATTTCTCACTGCAGCATGATTTCACCTAAACTGATTAATAGGCCATTAATGCCTTACCACTGATGCTGATGTCAAGAGCTAGCTTCTTGAAGCTTCCAGAGCTGATACCTCAATGGTGTCAGTATGGCTCCTCTGTTCCTTGCTCTCTCCCTCAAATCCGATCCATGCCGAGTTCCAGGAAGAATAAGAAGAAAACCTTTCGCCTCTACATAGTGCCACATCTTCACACTTAGGACCCAAATGAGAACCGCTTGTGCGTAGGAGATCACAAACACTTTGTGGTACTAATTCCTGTAGTTTTTGCCTCTAGTCCTTCTGCCCCAAGGGTGCAAAAATAGATTCCAAGGAGCTATTCTGAGAGATGGGCTTTCCGCCGTGTTTGCCGTTCTTTCGTCTTTTCCCTGAGATGTTCCACTTCCTCCTCAAATCTCCTTTCTCCCACGCAAATCAAGACACGCAGAATCACTCGTGTGGGCTTCAGGCACTATCCCTTGATCAGACACTCCCAGACATGTCTGACTCCTAGATTAGTGAGATAAGACACACTTTCTCTCCTTCGAGGGGAGTCCATAGCTCCTTCCTCAGATATCCCCCTGGGGAGCTCCCTGGCTGTCTTTGGTAAGATTCCCCTATCAAGGAGATGGAGGCTTTTGCCACCACCCTTTATAAGCAGCAACTTCCATACCCACTTTAGTCCATTTCACTCTCTTATTTTTATTTCTATTCTAAGCACGTACCATCATCTGACATGTTATTTATTTGTTTATGCCCTGTATCCCCCACTGGAATGTGTTTATCGCTCTATTACTAGCACGCAGCACAGTGCTTGGTCCATAGTATGTGTTTAACAGAAATTTTTTGAATAAAATAATGAAATCCCTATAGATTTAAAATGTGTATTATTAGATGGAGCCTTGGGTTTTCAAAGTGGACCCCGTGGAGAACTAAGGCTACATGTGGAGAGCATGTTAGGTCCTTCCACGTACAGAACAATTGGAGCAACTCTGATTTTATTTACTGTGTCAAATAGGGGTTAGATGCAAGATTTTATTTGAAAAACAGGTTCAACTTAAAAAGAGTTTGGAAATCACGGATACAGGCCAAATTGCTCATTGAGTGGATACCTAAACTGAGATCTAGCAAAGCGAAGACTGTTTACCAGATCACTCAGCCAGTTAATGAAAGAATCAGGCCCAGAACGCAGCTTATGTGTTGATTTACTTTGCATTCTCGGGACATAGAGATTGGGCAAGATGACTCAATCAGACGCTGCCGTTTCTTGAACTATGAGTCAGAACACTGATATGAAACTGGATTTGATGACAGCAGCAGCGCCTTGTTCATAAATCTTTCCTTGTGAAACCAAGGTGGAAAATTCCGAGAGCCAACCCTTGACAGCTGCAAAAGTCCATTAACCTGCCTGGTTTTGCGCACACGTGAGTGTATTTATACGACCTCTAAGTACTATAGACTAGACGGCAGAATCCGTCCAGTTGTGACAAACTCTTATTAGATAGTCAGCCACGTGTGGGTTGGGTCCTTGTATCAATAGAGGTTCCCTCTGCTATGAATAAGAACCACCCAAAGGGTATTTATTATTTCACAGAAGAAGGACGGGGTAAGGGAAATCCCAGGGCTGGTAGATTCAGCAGTTCAATGACATTATCAAACTCCCAGGTGCTATTTATCTTTCTCTGCCATCATCTCTCAGCATGTCAGTCTTGGTCAGGCTTCCTCATGGCCCCGAGATGGCTCCCAGCTCATGAAGAAGTCCATGAGCGGAGGCAGAAAAGGGAACATCTCCTTCCTTGTGTTCCCTTTCATGAGCAAGGAATAATTACCCAGAGGCTCCCCCCTGAACTTCCCCCCACATGCCCATGCTGGGACCAATTTGCATGACTCACGCCTTGAAGGATACGGCTAAAATCAGAATTCTGTCAGTGTGATGATTTGTGGTAGTTTTATGTGTCAACTTGGCTAAGCTATAGCACCCACTTATTCACTTAAACACTAATCTGGGTGTTGCTATGAAGGTATTTTGTAAGCGTGGCTACTATCTATAATCAGTTGCCTTGAGGCAAGAAGATTATCTTTGATCTGGGTTGGTCTCACCCAATCAGTTGAAAGGCATTAACAGAAGCGAGATTTCCCTGAAGAAGAAGGGATTCTGCCTCAAAAGTGCAGCATCAGCTCCTGCCCTTGACTTCCCAGCCTACCAGTCCGCCCTAGAGATTTTGGACCTATATACATGCTCAAATACGGGTGGGTGGGTGTGTGTGTGTGTGTGTGTGTGTGACTGATACAGTTCTCTAGAAAGAAATTGGGAACAGCTATTGGGTAGACAGGCAACATTCTTTTTTTTTTAAACAAAAGATTGGATTTTCAAGAACACGTCATTCACTCATTATTGATTCATTTATTCAACAAATATATTTGGCACTCGCTTTTCATTTATTCATAAATGTTTTTGAGTACCTTCTAGGGTACTTGAGAGATATTCCTGAACAAAACAGACAAAAAATCCTGCCCTAAATTAGCACGCTCTGATATATGCTTCATGTCATCCTAAAATTTCCCATCATTGCGCTATCACAATGCGTTTATACAGCTATTTGGTGATTTTAAAAAATATAAGTATGTGGCTCTACCACTACACCTTCAGCTTTGTTTTGGAAAAAAGCAAACATTAAGAGGTATAAGGAGAATTAAACACTGGAGTAGACGTGATAGACTTCTAGTGCTCATGTGTACCCGGCTCTCCTCTCCTTCCTGGGCACTCTGGAGGATGACAGCTTCCAATCCCCTTGAAGTTAGGTGGGGCCTTATGACTAGTTCCGTTCAATGGCCTATGAATGGAAATAAAAGCCACTAGGAGTTATTCCTGTCTGTCTTTCTGATGTGTCAACCCAGGGAGCCATGTATTAAGTTATGCAGTGATAAGACAGAAGGAACCTGGGTCACTGAGTCACTTCATGGAGAGCTGCTGGCCTGGAAAGTTGTCCAATCTGATATAGGACTTGCATGAGGGAGAAATAAACCTTGTCTGTGTTATGGAACTGAGGTTTCAGCATTTATTTGTTACTGCAGCATAGCATAACTTATCCTGACTAATCTGTTAAGGATCCAGACTTGGGGCCAATAGGGGTCGTGTTGTTCTTATTCACTATGTATCTTCAGTGTCTAGCTCATTTCCTAGCACAAAGTAAATGCTCAATAAGTATTTTTTAAAATATTATTGTTGAACCCCATCCATTAAAGGTGTATATGAGAGAATTTACACCTTAATGGGTAGATCACCTTGCAAGTGACTTTGGTTTTTAAAGAAATACTTTTGACCTAGCTGTCAATATGAATAAATTGCTGTGGATAAAGACAACACAATTCATGCAGATGTTAACTCATCAGCCAGCAACCTGTCCTACTGGTTCAAAATAAAATGAATTAAATCCTAACTTTTTCAGGTTTAAGGCACTGCACTGGGCCTCATGAGTCATTTTAAATTGTTCTGTAAAGTGTAGGTTTATTAGAATATAGTAATAAGACAAGAAAAACACGAAAACTCAATAGAAGAGCTATATTATATTTTATGAAACCATCTATGGCCATCCGATGGCGTAGGATGACAACTACCAAACTCCGATACACAGAAACTTACACTGGACCTCGTAAACTAGATGGGATTTAGAGGAGAAAAGAAGAGAGAACACAGTATTATAGATAGAGGGTCTGGCATGAGAAAAACTTAGAGAGACAAGACTATAGGGTGAGGGTTGCAGGAGAGGCAACCCAGAGATGATAAGTTTGGTGAGATTGAACCAAACTATTGATTCAATCTCTTTGTTAGAGAGAGTTTGGAGATGAGACTGAGAAGGAAGTATCACGGATTGGGTCCCTGAGGAGTCGACTCTGAAACAGATTCTTGTCCAGGAGGTTGACTGGGGTGTGTCCTGGAATAACAGCTGTGGAAAGGAAGGGAAGGGAAGGGAAGGAGAGAGAAGGAAGCAGGACTGAGCAGCAGGAGAAATCGACTCATGATACAGTCTCAGTGAAGGCTCAGAGGTCCCCAGGGGAAGCTCTAAAGCTGGGATGGCCCTTCCAAGCTATCCTAAATTGGGGCAAGAGGGCTGGGTCTTCACCGCCCATACTGACCAGCCATCATGAGTGGGCTGCCTCTGGGAAGGAGGCATAGCAATGGCCTAGGTGGCTGTCTTAGTCCATTCCAGCTGCTACAATAAAGAACCACAGACTGGATGGTTTATAAACAAGAGAAATATCTTTCTCACAGATGTGGAGGCTGGGAAGTCCAAGATTAAATTGCAGACAGATTTGGTGTCTGATGGCCCAATTCCTGGTTCATGGACAGCTGACTTCTCGCTGCGCCTTCACATGGCAGAAGGGCTAGGGTGTTCTGTGGGGTCTTTTTTATAAGGGTACTTATCCCCTTCACGAGGGGACCTATGACCTTATGACATAATCACCTCCCAAAGGCCCCACCTCCAAACACCATCATCTTTGGGGGTCAGTATTTCAACATACGAATTCAGGGGGGTACAAACATTCAGATCATAGTAAAGACTCTTCCTACCTCGGGAGCAATCCCCAGAGAGGGCTGACAGCTAAGAGCAACTGTCAATTACCATCCTTGACATGGAGGCTCAGGTCAGATATCTCTCCTATCATTCATTCAACACCTTTTTATAGAGCCCCTACTCTGTGCTAGGTATTTTCTGGATCGGTGAGTATACAGATGTGACCACTGAGCTCAAAGTTTGGGAAGATAGATGCATAAACAGGCAACTGCAATATACAAGATGCTGTAAAGAAGCATCTTGTGCTAATAATAATAATGACAATAATAATAAGTGGTACAATGTAAGGAACACTTATTCTGTGCTAGGCACTCTTTTTAGGTTTTACACGTACTACGTTACTCAATCCTTACCACAAACTTGTAAGGCAAGTACTAGCATTATTCCCATTTTACAGGTCAGAAAAATGAGGCTCAGAGAATAAAATGATCTTCCCTGTTAAAAAGCTAGAAAACCTAAGCTGGGATTCACAACACGTCTTCCATATTTTAGCTCTTGCTGCCAACAGCTACACAGCTCTGCCTCCTACATTGTGCCCAGTACAGACCCTGGACCATGGTGAGTGTTCTCAGTAAATAATGGCTGATTGAATAAGTAACTGCTACAATAAAGGCAGCTCAGGAGCTCTGAGAGGGCAATGAAGGGGCATTATTGAAGCAGTCTATGCAATTGGTTCTCAAAGTGTGGTCCCCGGACCAGCAGCAAAGGA